>NC_086444.1:1148041666-1148373541 GCF_028390025.1 Pseudophryne corroboree
GGCTGGTGGCATTGCCGGGATTCCGCCGCCGGTATCCTGACTGCAGGGATCCTGACAGCCGTCAAATTGAAGAATCCCATATATGTATTGGTATGCCTTGCGGAAGGGGCTCTGCCCCGAAACGTCGCTCTTGTCAATACAGTCTGTTTTTTGTATCAAGGCTCTGGAGTGCCTTATTGTCCGCCATTGGACTCGTACATACATATATATATATATATATATATATATATATATATATATGGCGCTGGTCCGGCACTCCTTGCTTACCAATAATCTGTGTCGGTGCCTTCACTAAAACGGGATACAAAGCATGCAGAGGTGCGGCACTCAGACTGGAACAAAGGACTCGAAGTCTGTGGATTCTTTATCAACGTTTCAATATATTACATATTGTCATCAGGATATACAAAATACAAACAAACATACCTTTTATAAGAGACCATCACACGTGAATGGGAGCATCGGGGCTGGGACCACACACCCACCCCGTTGCCGCGCTGTTAGGTGACGTCATTAAAATGCGCCGTACACCTGTGAGAAACTTAACCCATTACCATACTTCTAATAGATACACAGAATATAGAAAAGCAAGTCATAACAATGTAGCAAGCATTTGGATGTAAATAAACAATTGCAACATGACAAACAGTCTGTACTTATTTCTGGTGAGGCATACCCTAGGCATATGGATGTACTAATGCCCTAGCATCGTAATCGGGTGAAAGTTGTTAAGCTGATTCCTTCCATAATTAAAAATACTTTATATTGACAAATAAGGATAACTCTTAAAAAAGAATACAGTTACAACGTAGCAGCACTCGCCAATATAAACCTCACAGCCAACTCAAACATGAGGCTGTGTCAATGTACCCCCTCAATCATGAGATATATATTCATTAACGGCCACCGCACCGTTAACGTAAAGCAACATAAGATAATTTTTCATTTAAGCCTTTAGGGTGGATGACATTAAGCCTGTAAATCCACCTTGCCTCACACTGTAAAAGCTTTAAAGAACGATCACCACCACGTTTATTAACAGGGATGGTATCGATCATTCTGTAGCGCAAACTGGATAAGGGATGGCGGGCCTCCGCAAAATGACGTGCGACCGGTTGGTCACTGGAGCCAGAGATCAGGGCTGCTCGAATGGCGGCTCTGTGATTGGCCATACGTTCTTTAAATTTAGATTCCGTTTTACCAATATAACTCAATCCGCAAGGGCAGATGAGTTGATAAATTACAAACATGGAGTTACAGGTAAAATAATGTCGTATCTTATAAGGCTTTCCTGAATGTGGATGGTTAAAAGAGTCACCCACCAACAAGAATTGCCATGTGGTGCACGTACATTTAAAACAACCCACCCGGGTATTGCTCAAAAAAGTGGTTCTACCAACAGATGCCTGGTAGTGTCTGTTTTTACCAGAATATCTTTAAAATTTCGGCCACGGGAGTAACACGTTAGCAACCTGTGATTCTTCAAATTAAGTTTACTGTCACTCTGGATCACAGGCCATAATGAGTTTGCAGTCCTGTTTATTACTGATGAAGAGGCATTGAATTTATTAACCCATGGAAGACATGTTTCAGTGGGGACCTCCTCCGACACTGCCTCTTCCAATAATGCCTGTCTATCCAAAGCTAAAACTTTTTGTTTACATAATTCAAGATGCCTCGCGTCATACCCTCTTTCCAAAAACTTCAAGACCACCTGATCAATTTGTAAGGAAGCCACCGCAGGGTCACTGTTAATACGAAAAACTCAACATTTGAGAATAGGGTAAACCATTAACTAATGAACTCTGCGCTTGCAATAGCGTGTTTCTATCTGTGGCTTTGGAAAAAAGGCTGGCATGAACAACACGGTTTGAAATAGAAACATGTACATCCAAGAAATCCACCGATACCTTATTATAAGTATACGTGAATTTAATCGGGTTATCCGTGGTATTGTGTTCCTCCAACAACAATTGTAGGTCCACAATGTCCCCCCGCCAAATTAGGAACAAATCCTCTATATACCTCAGTAGCAAGACAATGTGATCCTTAGCAGTCTCAGAAAAGAAAACCAGTTGTTCAATGAAGAACATTACTATATTAGCATAGGCCGGTGCCATGGAACTACCCATGGCACAGCCTTGTACCTGTAAATAAAAAACATTGTCATACAAGAAATAATTATTGTGCAAAATGAGATTAAATAATTGCAAAATTATATCAATTTTATCAGCAGACAATGAACTTTTAGATTCCAAAAATAACCGTAAAGAGTGCAAACCTAGGCTGTGTGGAATTGACGTGTATAAATTAACCACGTCAATGCCAACCAGCCAATAATCATCATCGAAAACTGGAACCGTCCGTAACATCCTCAAAAATGATGTTGTATCCAGGAGGAACAATGATGATTATTGGCTGGTTGGCATTGACGTGGTTAATTTATACACGTCAATTCCACACAGCCTAGGTTTGCACTCTTTACGGTTATTTTTGGAATCTAAAAGTTCATTGTCTGCTGATAAAATTGATATAATTTTGCAATTATTTAATCTCATTTTGCACAATAATTATTTCTTGTATGACAATGTTTTTTATTTACAGGTACAAGGCTGTGCCATGGGTAGTTCCATGGCACCGGCCTATGCTAATATAATAATGTTCTTCATTGAACAACTGGTTTTCTTTTCTGAGACTGCTAAGGATCACATTGTCTTGCTACTGAGGTATATCGATGATTTGTTCCTAATTTGGCGGGGGGACATTGTGGACCTACAATTGTTGTTGGAGGAACACAATACCACGGATAACCCGATTAAATTCACGTATACTTATAGTAAGGTATCGGTGGATTTCTTGGATGTACATGTTTCTATTTCAAACCGTGTTGTTCATACCAGCCTTTTTTCCAAAGCCACAGATAGAAACACGCTATTGCAAGCGCAGAGTTGCCATCCAAGTTTATTAGTTAATGGTTTACCCTATTCTCAAATGTTAAGAGTTTTTCGTATTAACAGTGACCCTGCGGTGGCTTCCTTACAAATTGATGAGGTGGTCTTGAAGTTTTTGGAGAGAGGGTATGACGCGAGGCGTCTTGAATTATGTAAACAAAAAGTTTTGGCTTTGGATAGACAGGCATTATTGGAAGAGGCAGTGTCGGAGGAGGTCCCCACTGAAACATGTCTTCCATGGGTTAATAAATTCAATGCGTGATGGTCTCTTATAAAAGGTATGTTTGTTTGTATTTTGTATATCCTGATGACAATATGTAATATATTGAAACGTTGATAAAGAATCCACAGACTTCGAGTCCTTTGTTCCAGTCTGAGTGCCGCACCTCTGCATGCTTTATATATATATATATATATATATATATATATATATATGTAGTATTGGTGTAATTGACGCCTTGGGGTTGTTATAACACCCCTATTTTTGTGACAGAATGACCTAATGTCAAATAAAATCTTGTTTAGGAAAACAAACAATATGTTCCAATGTGCAAAATTGATCAAAATTTATAAAAGATCATCTGATACTGTATTGATATAACTGTCCATAAAACATTTCAACCACCACTAACATCCAGTGGTGGTCCACATAAGAGCAGATGTACAAATATTTATTTTGTGGACTCCTCCTTCAAGGATTGTAAGTTGGAGGTCAGATCACAACAAATTTGATAACCCTGTATACTGTATATATATATATATATATATATATATATATCCTATATATTAGCCCAGATCTGTGACTTTGTGCCTCATTTGCTAATGCTGGGCGGAGTCACAACGCTGGGCGGAGTTAGATAAATGAGTCACAGATCTGGGCAAGTCTATAGGAGACTAGGAGCAGAAGCAGATGGTATGGGCATGGCACGGGCAGGGGTGCATACCTCCCAACTTTCTTCAGGCAGACAGGGGTGCATACCTCCCAACTTTCTTCAGGCAGAAGGAGGGACACACGTCCGGCGAAAAGGGGGTGTGGCCAACGAAAAGGGGTGTGGCATCGTGGGAGGACACACAATCGCGAGTCACGCCCCCGTTTTCGTCAGTGAGGGGGCATGCCCAGCGCTCTGTGAGCTGCTGGCATGCCCCCTCTCCTCCTGTCTCCACTGAATAGACGCTGTGCGCATGCGCACAGCGTCTATTCACCGCTGCTCTGCTAAGCAGAACAGCGAGTACAGGAACCTCCCAACTGCCCCCCCCCCCCACCGCGGGACACTGTGGCCCGCGGGTGGGACAGCGGGACATACCCAAAAAAACGGGACTGTCCCGCAAAAATCGGGACAGTGGGGAGGTATGGGGGTGTGTGAGAGGGTATGCCATACAGACAGACGGGCACCGGCTCACTGTGTGCTTGACCCCCCACATCAGCATACTCAGCAGGGTCTCTCTGGCACTGAAGGAGGAGCGTCACTTTCTGGCACACTCCACGCTTCTTAGCTGCAGTTTTGTGGGGCACCTGCCGCTGTGCAGGTTCCGTACTGCCTCTGTTATCTCCAGCCCCGGCAACCCCACCACTAGCTGCAGCGCTGCCGCCCGCAGTGAGGTGCGCCCAGCTCCTTCTCACACTTTAACCGGTGGGCAGCGCTGCAGAAGTCCGTGCTGCTTGCAGGCTCCGACCCCCTCCTCCCTCCACCCGCAGCGTCTCCTGGGGGCTAACCAGTCACTCCCAGTCTCCCCTTACCACTGTGCCCAGCAGCCGCGAGGTCCGCGCCGCATGCATGCTATGTCCCCCTCCTCCCTCCAGCCGCAGCGTCTCCTGGGGGATAACCAGTCACTACCAGTCTCCCCTTACCACAGTGCCCGGTAGCCGCGCGAGGTCCACGGTGTGTGACTGAGGAGTGGGGGGAGGGATGCGGGCGGGCAGAGGAAGCAGGACTCCAGCCTGAGAGAGTCAGCCATGCCAAGTCTCCAGCAGCAGCAGATCCCAACAAGTTGGAGTGGAACAGCAGCAGCCAGCAGTAGTGACTCCGGTAATACACATCTATCTGTCACTGTCACCACTGTTTTGTTCCTAATAGCAATCTCTCCCGTGCCCTGTGTTCTGTCATGGCCCTGTCACCCCTGGCCTTGCCCTGTCACCCTTATTCTGGCCCTTTCACCCTTATCCTGGCCCTGTCACCCTTATCCTGGCCCTGTCACCCTTATCCTGGCCCTGTCACCCCTGTCCTGGTCCTGCCACCCCTACCCTGTCCCTGTCACCCCTATCCTGTCCCTATAATTTCTGTCCTGGCCCCATCGCCCTGTCCTGACCCCGTCACTCCTGTCCTTGCCCCGTCACCCCTGTCATTGCCCCGTCACCCCGTCATTGCCCCGTCATCCCTGTCCTGGCCCTGTCACCCCTATCCTGGCCCTGTCACCCCTGTCCTGGTCCTGCCACCCCTACCCTGTCCCTGTCACCCCTATCCTGTCCCTATCATTTCTGTCCTGGCCCCGTCGCCCTGTCCTGGCCCCGTCACCCCTGTCATTGCCCCGTCACCCCTGTCCTGGCCCCGTCAACCCTGTACTGGCCCCGTCAACCCTGTCCTGGCCCCGTCACCCCTGTTCTGACCCTGTCACCCATGTCCTGGCCCTGTTACTGCATACCCTCCATCTACCTTTTTGGCAGGTACAGTACCCGCAGCGCCTCCAGACCCCTCCCCAATGCACCACACCTCCGCACCTTCCCTTTCACCACATGCGGCACCCCTCCCCCACACGCTGTGCCTCCAGATCCCTCCACCACCCGCGGCTCCCACTCCCCCGCCCCTCCACCACCCACAGCACCTCCAGACCCCCTCCACCATCCACCCCCCATATATGTCTCCCCCCACACCTGCCCCCCCTCCACCCCCCCTCCACCCGCAGCATCTGCAGACACCCTCCCCCACCCGCGGTCCCCCCCCACACCCGCCCCTCCCGACCCACTGCACCCCCGCACCCACCCCTCCACCACCTGCACCGCCTCCTGACCCCCTTCCCCATCCGCTGCACCACCCGAACCTGCCCCTCCCCCACTTGCGGCGCCTCCAGATCCCCTACCCCACCCCCAGCACCCCCGCCCCTTCCCATCCCACAGCACCTCTGGAACCCTTCACCCATCTGCAACATCCCCGAACCTGCCCCTCCCCCACCCGTGGCACCCCTGCCCCTTCCCCACCTGCAGTGTCTCCGGACCCCTCCCCCATCTGCAGCCCTCACTCCTCTGCCCCTCCCCCACCTGCAGCACCTCCGACCCTTCCCCATCCGGGCCCCCCCCCTGCATCCGCCCCCCCTTCCACCTGCAGCATCTACAGACACCCTCCCCCATCCGCAGTCCTCCCCGCACCCGCTACATTCGGTACATCGTGCCCTGCAGGCGCTGTTCACGCCGTCGCAAGAGGCTACGCCTCCTTCACCATCGCACACCCTTTCATCGTGCAATATTTAACCACTAACAAAGGAATGCAGGTAATACTCCATATAATACAAATATTGAACCCCAGAAAGGCATGCAAGGGTTAAGAGTGCGTAGCCCCTTGCGACGGTGCGAAGAGCGCCCGTAGGGCACAATGAAGCACCTAGTATATATATATATATATATATATATAAAATTTAATTTTTTTATTTATTTTTTCTTTGTACAAAGTACAGCTGTGAGTATAGTGGGTTTTATATCCGTAGTCGCATATGTCTGCTTCTGAACAATTTGCGCAGCAAAGACATGTATGATATGCTGCACAGAGGTGTACGTTTAACAAAGCTCTGGTCTCCTAGTGGGGGAACTAAGGCCCATTATTGTCAAAACACAACCACAGGATTCAAGCAGTACACAGTACCAGTGGGTCTCTGCACAAAACGTATTATTTAACCCTACCTAAGAGGAGCCATAGTTACCACTCACTGATGTCGCTGTCCAGTCTGCTGTACCACTTTGTTTTGCTCTTCTACTAGCTTGGCCTGCACTCACTCATAGGTCTCCTGTTCCTGGCACGCTTACATAGTGATTAATGGGTCTATTCATGAAGTAGTGAAAAGAGTAGAAAAGTGTATGACTGGAGAGGTTGCCCATGGCAACCCATCAGCTGCTATGTACATCTTTATAGACTGCACTTAACAAATGTTACTTCAATGCTGATAGGTTGCCATGGGCAAACTCTTTTCACAATGACAGCTCATTGAAGAACTCCCCACACACTGATTAGTGAATAGGTTTCCACCAATCAGAGTGCTAGACTCTGTGCACTGTTTTCTTGTTTTTTTTTTTACGTCATCCCATCACAAACAAACTTAATATTCATGGGTCAAAGTAGGATAGCATATATTTCATGTTATAGGTCTGGGATCTACGTATGTAGTAATTACATCACCAGAGATTAGTGGGATTTGCATTTTAAAGCTACCAAAGATCTGGGTTCTGTATAGTAATGACACTAAATATTAAAAGAGAGATCTGTATTATAAAGCTGCCAGACGACTGGGGTCTGTAAGGTAAAGCCAGCCGAGGTTTTAAGAGAAAGCCACTAGAGATTTTAGGGGTCTTGCACTATAATATCACCACAGATATAAGGGACCTGCATTGTTAAACCACCAGAAATTATGGGAACTGAATAATACAGCTGCCTCCAGAACAATGGGGTCAGTTCAATTCAACGTGGTTTAAATAGCGCGCTGTTATGTCGGCAAAGGTCGGTTCTCAGGGACTAAACAGGGTGTTTTGTCCTAACAAACGGCATCCTCCGATTTAAGTGTCGGGTGCGATGCTGTTTCTGGCGCGCTAAGGCCAGAAAACAGCATTGCGACAGCACTTTTGTTGGATTTCTGCTCACCCCCGCCCCCGGAGTGTTTTATTTAAATATTAAAGAACAACTTTATTTAAATACACATATGGCCAGCTCCTACTATTGAATACCTCTCAACATTTACAATCTTCTACGCAGGACCTCGGAAAGGGTCGTGACCTCAGGAAAAGGGGGTGTGCCTTCACGGCAATGCCACGACTTCCTGCCAAGCCTCCAGTTTTCGTCACAGGGGAGGCATGGCCAGCGTTCTGTGAGCTTCTGGCCATGCCCCCAGTCCCTCTGTCTTGAGAATAAACGCTGTGCGCATGTTCACAGCGTCTATTCACCACTGCTCTGCTAAACGCCTCAAAATGCCTCCCCCCTCCAACCGTGGAACACTGCGGCCCACGGGTGGGACATCGGGACAGTCCCAAAAAAACGTGACAAGCGGGACAGTTGGGAGATATGCTATTGCCATCCTGAGATAGTGATAGCGATAATAGGATTGTGGTGGAAGAATCAGCAGCCTCCTTGTTAAAATTGTAGTGCTTATCTCCATTTAATAAATATATCCCACAGCTGTCAGGCAGCACTATATGGAGTTTTCATATTGCTATCTGGTTCCAGGGTTTGGGAAAAAAATCAGTTTTATAAAAAACAAACAAAAAAAACAACAACTTTTCTTTTCTTTAAACCATTTTTTTTTTTTTTTTGCATTAATGTTTTAATGGAAAAAAATAATAATCATGTATTTGAAACCTTGTTTTAATGCTTTCTAACATTAATAATGCTATTAGGCTTTGATTTGATTTATTTTACATCTTCCAATAAAGGCCCTCATTCCGAGTTGTTCGCTCGTTCTTTTTCATCGCATCGCAGTGAAAATCCGCTTAGTACGCATGCGCAAAGTTCGCACTGCGACTGCGCCAAGTAACTTTACTATGAAGAAAGTATTTTTACTCACGGCTTTTTCTTCGCTCCGGCGATCGTAATGTGATTGACAGGAAATGGGTGTTACTGGGCGGAAACACGGCGTTTCAGGGGCGTGTGGCTGAAAACGCTACCGTTTCCGGAAAAAACGCAGGAGTGGCCGGGGAAACGGTGGGAGTGCCTGGGCGAACGCTGGGTGTGTTTGTGACGTCAACCAGGAGCGACAAGCACTGAACTGATCGCACAGGCAGAGTAAGTCTGGAGCTACTCTGAAACTGCTAAGTAGTTAGTAATCGCAATATTGCGAATACATCGGTCGCAATTTTAAGAAGCTAAGATACACTCCCAGTAGGCGTAGGCTTAGCGTGTGTAACTCTGCTAAATTCGCCTTGCGACCGATCAACTCGGAATGAGGGCCATTATTCCTATTACATCTGAAAATATGTAGAATAGACTAAACATATGAATACATAGGGGGTCATTCCAACTTTTTGCTGCTTGTGCGATCAACTAGACGCCGCCTATGGGGGAGTGTATTATAGCATAGCAGAGCGGTGATCGCTTGTGCAGCCCTGCTTTGCTAAAAAAGTAAAACAAGACCAGGGCTGCAGTTACTGACACCCAGTGCGACTGATTCAGCGATGAAGGTCCCGGTCCTGACGTCAGACATCCGCCCTCCAAACGCCTCGACACACCTGCGTTGGACTCACCACGCCTGGAAAATGGTGAGTATCCGCCCCGGAACGCTTCCTGCCTGTCAGTCTTCTTGCGATCGCTGCTGCGATCACATTTCTCACTGGCGGCGGCGTTGCCAGGCAATGAAGCGCGGGCGCAATGCGTCCGCCGCGCATACCCATTTCTGACCCCTTCGCACCGCAGCGAAGAACCGCTACGTGCGAACAGGTTCGGAATGACCCCCATGGTTTTGCCTAACTGCTAACAAATTTGCTGCTGCGATCAACTCTGAATTCCCCCCATAGTGCATACACACTGTGCAATCTATCAAACGGCTAACGATATATACGTGCGTCGTTCTGTACACACTAGATGATGTAAACTATTTTATAGTCCTGATCTGTCGGAATCGGCCACATCGTTAACAAAAATCATCTAATGAGTACCCAGCTTTAGACTATCTTCTACACCAGTGGTTCTCAACCTCGGTCCTCAAGTACCCCCAACAGTTCATGTTTTCCAGGTCTCCTCACAGGATTGCAAGTGAAACAATTTGCTCCACCTGTGGGTCTTTTATAATGTGTCAGTGAGTAATGAATACACCTGTTCAACTGCTAGGTGACCTGGAAAACATGAACTGTTGGGGGCACTTGAGGACCGAGGTTGAGAACCGCTGGTCTACACCATACTCCTTACAATGGCACCTACAGATGAAGCCACGCTAGTCGTGGCTCCGCCTGTGACTAGGCGTGCCCGCCCGGGCCTATCACCGAGAGCGTCCCTGTCCATCTGGGCACCCGCGACGGAGACGCACCCCATTCACTTGAATGGAGAGCGTCTCCGTCTGCGTGCCCGGACAGAGAGGCTCTGAATGGGAGCGTCTCTGTGCACTCCCAGTGTGACTAGGCGGACGGATCGCTTAGTCACGCCAGGAATGCTCGTTTGCAATGGAGCCGCCTCAAGTGAGTGCGGCTTCATCTGTAGCCCTCGGTTTCAGCCATGCTGATACTTATCTCAGTGTCATGTCCATTGATGCAGCAATGTTTATACACCTTGTACTTGTCCTATATTGTCTTGTAATGTACGTCATTGTTCTTATTTTGTTTATTTGTTTATGTACTTTGTTAGGCACTGCTGACCCCTTTTGGCGCCATATAAAGGATGATGATGATAATAATAATAATAATATATACAAAGTCAGAGGCGTAACTAAGGCAGGGCAAGTGGGGCACGTGCCCTGGGCGCCTTGGCAGGCCCAGCAGAGGGGGGCGCCGTCGGCGGCCAGGGCATCATGCCCATCCGCCCCATGCATGCTGCAATGTGAGGGGAGGAGAGCGCAGCATCTCTCCTGCCCCTCAATGTGCTCACTGCCACTGCCGCGCTGCCAGCAGTGCTGCGTGTCTGTCCGGTCGGTCTCCGGCAGCGTTAGCCAATCAGAGCTTGCGGACCGGCTCCCGATTGGCTGCCGGTCCGCAAGCTCTGATTGACTAACGAACCGGGGCCACATTTAAGATAGCCGCCGCGGGAGACCTGGAGCAGAGGGCAGCGCAGCAGCGGTGACCGATGGCCCGACTGAAGTAAGCGGCGGGGGGGGGGGGGGGTCTTGTATCTGGCACTGTGGGGCATGTATCTGACACTGTGGGGCATGGTAACTGGCACTGTGGGGCATGTATCTGACACTGTGGGGCATTGTAACTGGCACTGTGGGGCATTGTAACTGGCACTGTGGGGCATTGTATCTGGCACTGTGGGGCATTGTATCTGGCACTGTGGGGCATGTATCTGGCACTGTGGGGCATGGTAACTGGCACTGTGGGTCATGGTAACTGGCACTGCGGGGCATTGTATCTGGCACTGTGGGGCACGTATCTGGCACTGGGGCATTGTAACTGGCACTGTGGGGCATGTAACTGGTACTGTGGGGCATTGTAACTGCGACTGTGGGGCATGTATCTGGCACTGGGGCATTGTAACTGGCACGGTGGGGCATGTATCTGGCACTGGGGCATTGTATCTGGCACTGTGGGGCATGTATCTGGCACTGTGGGGCATTGTATCTGGCACTGTGGGGCAATATGTATCTGGCACTGTGGGGCACTGTGTATCTGGCACTGTGTAGCTGGCACTGTGGGGCAACTGTGTATCTGGCACTGTGTAAAAAGTAGAGATGAGCGGGTTCGGTTCCTCGGGATCCGAACCCCCCCGAACTTCAACCTTTTTACACGGTTCCGAGGCAGACTCGAATCTTCCCGCCTTGCTCGGTTAACCAGAACGCGCCCGAACGTCATCCTCCCGCTGTCGGATTCTCGTGAGATTCGTATTCTATATAAGGAGACGCGCTTCGTAGCCATTTTCACTCGTGCATTGGAGATTGAACGGAGAGGACGTGGCAGTGTTCTCTCCCTGAAAAGCTCCGTAATCTGTGCTCAGTGTGCTGCAAATATCTGTGCTCAGTGTGCTGAAAATATCTACGTTCTCTGCCTGAAAACGCTCCATATCTGTGCTCAGTGTGCTGCAAATATCTGTGCTCAGTGTGCTGCATTGTGCGGACTGGGAACCACCAGTGTAAGTATATACATGATGTGGCCATTCACTGGTACCTGGTGACAGAACGTATTCTGGATTCCCTCACAATGTAACTTTATATCTGTCACCTATATACATGATGTGGTCATTCACTGGTACCTGGTGACAGAACGTATACTGGATTCCCTCACAATGTAACGTTATATCTGTTACCTATATATACATGATGTGGTCATTCACTGGTACCTGGTGACAGAACGTATTCTGGATTCCCTCACAATGTAACTTTATATCTGTCACCTATATACATGATGTGGTCATTCACTGGTACCTGGTGACAGAACGTATACTGGATTCCCTCACAATGTAACGTTATATCTGTTACCTATATATACATGATGTGGTCATTCACTGGTACCTGGTGACAGAACATATTCTGGATTCCCTCACAATGTAACTTTATATCTGTCACCTATATATACATGATGTGGTCATTCACTGGTACCTGATGACAGACCGTATACTGGATTCCCTCACAATGTAACTTTATATCTGTCACCTATATATACATGATGTGGCCATTCACTGGTACCTGATGACAGAACGTATACTGGATTCCCCCACAATGTAACTTTATATCTGTCACCTATATACATGATGTGGCCATTCCCTGGTACCTGGTGACAGAACGTATACTGGATTCCCCCACAATGTAACTTTATATCTGTCACCTATATACATGATGTGGCCATTCACTGGTACCTGGTGACAGAACGTATACTGGATTCCCCCACAATGTAACTTTATATCTGTCACTTATATACATGATGTGTTCATTCACTGGTACCTGGTGACAGAACGTATACTGGATTCCCCCACAATGTAACTTTATATCTGTCACCTATATACATGATGTGTTCATTCACTGGTACCTGGTGACAGAACGTATTCTGGATTCCCTCACAATGTAACGTTATATCTGTCACCTATATACATGATGTGGTCATTCACTGGTACCTGGTGACAGAACGTATTCTGGATTCCCTCACAATGTAACTTTATATCTGTCACCTATATATACATGATGTGGTCATTCACTGGTACCTGGTGACAGAACGTATACTGGATTCCCCCACAATGTAACTTTATATCTGTTACCTATATATACATGATGTGGTCATTCACTGGTACCTGATGACAGAACGTATACTGAATTCCCTCACAATGTAACTTTATATCTGTCACCTATATAATAATTATAATATTACAGTACAGTAGGCCATTGCTGTATCTTGCAGCTCTGTGTCACTGCAAGTATCCATTCCATGCCTGTGCTGCATTTTTGTGAGCAGTATATATATAGTATTACAGTGCAGCATTTTGGTGACTAACAGTATATAGTTGTATCTTGCAGCTCTGTGTCACTGCAAGTATCCATTCCATATCTGTGCTGCATTTTTGTGAGCAGTATATATATATAGTATTACAGTGCAGCATTTTGGTGACTAACAGTATATAGTTGTACAGTAGGCCATTGCTGTATCTTGCAGCTCTGTGTCACTCTAAGTATCCATTCCATATCTGTGCGGCATTTTTGTGAGCAGTATATATATAGTATTACAGTGCATCATTTTTGTGACCCAACAGTATATAGTTGTGTATAGTAGGCCATTGCTGTAGCTTGCAGCTCTGTGTCACTGCAAGTATCCATCCATTCCATTTTCTTCCAGTGATTTGGACCAATAATACCATTGATTAGAACGAATAATTCCAGTGATTTTGTCATTTTCTTCCAGTGATTTGGACCAATAATACCATTGATTAGAACTAATAATTCCAGTGATTTTGTAATTTTCTTCCAGTGATTTGGACCAATAACACCATTGATTAGAACGAATAATTCCAGTGATTTGGACCAATAATACCATTGATTAGAACAAATAATTCCAGTGATTTTGTAATTTTCTTCCAGTGATTTGGACCAATAACACCATTGATTAGAACAAATAATTCCAGTGATTTTGTCATTTTCTTGCAGTGATTTGGACCAATAATACCATTGATTAGAACTAATAATTCCAGTGATTGTCATTTTCTTCCAGTGATTTGGACCAATAATACCATTGATTAGAACGAATAATTCCAGTGATTTTGTCATTTTCTTCCAGTGATTTGGACCAATAATACCATTGATTAGAACTAATAATTCCAGTGATTTTGTCATTTTCTTCCAGTGATTTGGACCAATAATACCATTGATTAGAATGAATAATTCCTGTGATATTGAGGTATTTGTGTCGCTTAGCTTAGCCATCCAGCATCCACAGTGCACCTCTTTTTCTCTTTTCTTTGCATCATGTGCTGTTTGGGGCCAATTTTTTTAAGTGCCATCCTGTCTGACACTGCAGTGCCACTCCTTGATGGGCCAGGTGTTTGTGCCGCCCTCTTGGGTCGCTTTGCTTAGTCATCCAGCGACCTCGGTGCACATTTTAGGACTAAAAATAGTATTGTGAGGTGTGAGGTGTTCAGAATAGACTGGAAATGAGTGGAAATTGTGGTTATAGAGGTTAATAATACTATAAGATCAAAATTACCCCCAAATTTTATGATTTAAGCTGTTTTTGAGGGGTTTTTGAAAAAAAACACCTGAATCCAAAACACACCCGAATCCGACAAAAAAATTTCACGGAGGTTTTGCCGAAACGCGTCCGAATCCAAAACACGGCCGCGGAACCGAATCCAAAACCAAAACACAAAAAATGTCCGGTGCACATCTCTAGTAAAAAGGGGACTCTGCATGCGTACTGTGCAAAAATTGAATGAAGGTGTGCTGAGAACGACACAAGGGGTAGGTGATAGTGTGCTGAGAGGCGACACAGGGGGTAGGTGATAGCCATATTGGCATGCCCCATTTTCAGTGGCCACACCCCTTCTGGAGCATGGTCACACCCCTTCTGGTGCGTGGCCACACCCATTTTTTTGGTGCGCACCTTAGGCGCACGCACATACTTCTTTTATGTGTGTGTTTTGTTTTTTGGGGGTGGGGGCACCACTCTTCATCTTGCTCTGGGCTCCAGAAACCCTAGTTACGCCTCTGTACAAAGTACACTCAGAGATGGATGAAACTATAAATAAGAACAAGAAGTACATTTTAAGCATTAGCATACCTCCCAACTTTCACTGTTGTAGAATTGGGACTCCTGCGCGGTGAAGTCGTGCGCGTTTCCAAAAAGCGGGCATGACCTTGGGGAAAATGGGTGTGGCTTCACGGGAAAGCTGCAATCGTAAGCCATGCCTCCCATCTCCTTCACTAAGGAGGCATGCTCAGCGCTCTGTGAGCTGCTGGCATGCCCCCAGTCCCACTGTCTCTCGTGAATAGACGCTGTGCGCATGCAAAAATCATTTGGTTTAAACCAGCCAACCTGGGGGCTGTATCAGACCTGATCGCTGCTGTGTGTTTTCGCACAGCAGCGATCAGGTCTGAACTGCATATGCGTCGGCACCGCAGTGCGCCGGTGCATGCCAGACAGCCGACGGCTGTCTGAGCCCTGCGATCGCCTCTGCCTGACTGACAGGCAGAGGCGGTCGCTGGGCGGGAGGGGGCGTGGTACGGGCAACGCAGACATGCCCGGACCATTGGGGGGAGGGGCTGCGGTGGCTGCGTGATGTCACACGCAGCCGCTGCGACCCCGGCAGCGATGAGTAGCTCCCTGCCAGCACGCAAAAGCTGCGCTGGCTGGGAGCTACTCCTGAAGTACAAAAGCTACTTGTGTGGCGGGGTGGGGCCTGGCATGTGGGGCGGACTAGCTCTGTGCTGGGCGTCCCCCCCGCATGTCAGGGAAGCTGATCATAGATGTGCTAAATTTAGCACATATACGATCAGTTCTGAATCACGCTCCCTGTCTGGTTCTATAGAATCCTTCACTGTTAAACATGTTACTCATATAGTTTAAAAAAAGATCTATCCATCTATGCTTTCCAATTTATTTATGTTACCCATCACTATATCCACTCATACAAGTCCACCAATTTACAAGAAATGGTGTTAGTGTGTCCTACATGGGGAGATTGTGGATTGTGTCCGATTGCTTTACTTTGGAAACTGCATGACCAAATCTGCAGTTTTAAAGGCAGCACAGACAATGCTTCCTCTTTTCACATGCAATTTAATATTACATAACCTTATGAAATACAAAACAAGAAACATAGGGGGTATGCAATTAGCTAGGGGAAAAAACTGAGCTTTTCGCTATTTTTAGAGCGAATGTCCGCTGCAGGGGCGGAAAACACGTGGATTGTTGAAACCACGTGTTTTCCGTCGAATACGCAGGCCATTTTTGCCATTTTTTCACCAATGCCTTTTCACTTAAAAAATCCAAACCCATAGGCTTTTACTGAAAGGGCTCAGCCTGAAGTTTGGAAGAAGTGCTATGTTTAGCGGATGCTTCATCTTTATATTCTCATAACACATCCAGTGGGTATCCGGACTATAAATCTACACTAAAAAGGTCTGCAGTCATGGACATGCATTAGGTCGACAGGGTCTAAAGGTCGACATATAAAAGGTAGACAGTGCAACAGGTCGACGGGTGGTTTTCAGGTTGCCGACTGTCGGGATCCCGGTGCACAGTATACCGGCGCCGGAATCCCGACAGCCGGCATACCGACAGATTTTCTCCCTCATGGGGGTCCACGATCCCCCTAGAGGGAGAATAAATAGCATGGCGCGCGTAGCGCACCACCGTGCCCGCAGCGTGGCGAGAGCAGCGAGCCCGCAAGGGGCTCATTTGCGCTCACCACGCTGTCGGTATGCCGGCGGTCGGGCTCCCGGCGCCGGTATGCTGGTCGCCGGGAGCCCGGCTGCTGGCATACCATACTACACCCAGGTCGACAGGGTCAAAAGGTCGACATGACAATGGTCGACACACATATGGTAGACACAAGTATTTTGATTTCCCCCCCCAACTTTTTCATACTTTACCATCTGCGTGGACTACGATTGGGAATAGTAACCTGTGCAGAGCGCAGCGGTACCGGAGTGAGGCACCTTGCCCAAAGCAATACACTAATGGGGCTTGTTTGTGGCAGAAAGTGACAAGACACCCCCCAAAAAAATAAAAAAAATTGTGCCTACCATTTTTGTGTCGAACATTTCTATGTCAACATTTTGACCCTGTCTCCCTATTGTATGTCGACCAATAGTGCTAGATCTATTGAATGTAGTCCTTTTTAGTGTAAATCTAATAATCCACACCCCATCCAGTTACCATCAGCACCCTGTTCCTACGTATACTGTGCCCCAAACTGTGCCCAACTGTGACTGCACCCCTATTTTGCCCATCTACTATAATCACTATACATAGTAGCATATACACTGGGACAATATAGTGTGTGTGTGTGTGTGTGTGTGTGTGTGTGTGTGTGTGTGTGTATATATATATATATATATAGTATGTGTGTGAAATTTATATTTTAAATTGTGACAATATCCTTGTGACTTCTATGCACAACGATTCAGCTTCTAAATATAAAGGTAAATAAAGCATTGCTTCTTTTTACTAAGGCTGGGTACACACTAGAGCTTTGTGTATGTCGCCTGACGAGACAATATGTATACACAGAACGATATAGCGCGTGATATATCGTTCATTAGCCGCATTCAGCAGCATGATGTTGGGCGCCAGGTCATCCCATTGGCTATGCAGCACTACAGGTAGGACAACCCTGGCAGGCGGGAATGCATGGTAGTGGGTACACACTACACAATGTGCACGATATCCGCAGGATCAGATGACATATCGCCAAGAGTGTACCCAGCCTTATGCTTGTGTGGAGCGAAAAGCAAAAATACATGGTATTCCTTACCCGCAATATCTAATTGTGCTTAATTGAATAAACCCCATAGTGACATTTATACAACAAACAGTCTAGTGGTATACATTCAGATAGTGGATAACAAACATTACAGGTACTGTAGCTACATGACCAGTAATGGACACAAAAACAGCCACAATCTGCTTAGCCACACTGCGCTCACATCAGAACTTCTGTGGTGGGGCACCTCCAACTAGGGTCCACTGGGCCAACTTTTGTTTGGTCTCGGGGTTGAAACCGTAGATCCAGGATTCATCGCCACTGAGTATCTCCCAGACAGAGTTTAAGTGACCGCCATCAAACCTGACCGGCATGTTGCAGCACCAAGGGGTCTGTTTACTAAGTCTTGGATGGAGATAAAGTGGACGGAGATAGTGAAGTCTATTTACTAAGCCTTGGATGGAGATAAAGTGGCTGTAGTTAAAGTCCCAACCAGCTACTAACTTATTTTTCCCACGCCTGTGACATGGTAGTTAGGGGCTGATTGGCTGGTACTTTATCTCCATCCTCTTTGTCTCCACCCAAGGCTTAGTAAATAGGCCCCCAAGTCACCAGAGCCTCCTTCTGCTCTTGAGTCAGTTGATGGGGCAGTCAGCATGCAGACCTCTTTATCTTCACCCAAGGCTTAGTAAATAGGCCCCCAAGTCACCAGAGCCACCTTCTGCTCTTGAGTCAGTTGATGGGGCAGTCAGCATGCAGAAACCTTGCCAGGGTCAAGCTTTTTGTGGAGTATCTAGCGGATGGATCCCGATGAGATGCCTACCTCCTTCTCTAACTGGACGGACACCCTGACTTCTTTGCTGTGCAGTGCTGCTTATATAGGGTTCTGTGCCTTGACATTTCACAAAAACTTCAGTCAGTTCACAACCAGACAGTCAGATTGTGTCTACTCTACCTATGCACCGCACACCCGGAATCTTATTGCACACCCCTCGTATCTCTCTCCAATTTATTGCTGAGGTTTGATACATCTCCCCCTATAAGGGTAACTATTAGTGTAGGGACTTTCAAAATAACACATCAGGCTAACCGTGCTGGTAGTGGGACTGCTCAGACTGCACGTTCAGCAAGAGCCAACAACACATTACGGGTCTCCCTTTGTGATGTGTCAAGTTCCCCCTTGCGCAGAAGAGGTTCCCTGCAGCCAGGGTTGGGCTGGCCCACCGGGGACACAGGGGAACCCCCCCCCCCTCCCCAGTGACCCCCACTGCCAGGGGGCCCGCATCCTCCTCTAGGGATCAGGTTTATGACTGTGCACTTGACTTATGCATTAAACATATGTTACATTATACTGCACAGGACTATGGTGTATTCTCCACAATGTATTTCTGTTATTAATCTGCTATATTATCATGCATGCACTAATAGAAGTTACTAGATATATTTATCAAGGGGCCCAGGCCATGCACTTTCTGATGGTTAGGCAAACCAATGTGGTGTTCGGCCACACCCCCTTTCGAGATTGGCCACACCCTTAAAACTGGGCCCCTACCACGGCATTCCCCCGGTGGGCCCTTCACGCCCAAGTCCGACACTGCCTGCAGCGCTAGGCCAGCCATGCTGAAAATGGACAAAGCCCATTTACTGTAAAGTGAAGTTGTTGCGTGTGTTAGCACTTTTAAAGAAGGTGCAGGCCAAATATACACACTGATCATTAGGGAAACTTTATTCCATAGATTTTATATATACATGAAATAATAAACCAAAAGAACCCTGCGCTATTTCAGGAAACCACTCGCCATGGTCTATGAAAATACAACAACAGCACATATAATGGAATCGTGACTTCCACACATGGCAGAAACATATGAAGACACTGTAAATCCCCGCAACCAGTTTCTGAGTACAAAGGCTCAACTTGATCCAAGTCTCAAATTAAATGTCAAGTCTGTTTAACAGGTTTATTCATCAGACATAGTTTTCCTACAGGTCCGGCAGCCAGCACAGAGCTGCCATACTGTGACAACAAATACATCTGGCAAAAAAAACAGCTAACATCAGCTATACAGTATATTACAGTATCTAAATGATACAAACACCTAGCAAACCTTGTATAATGCAAACAAAATATGCTTAGAGCAAGTCGTGACTGCTGTATTTTCACCAAGGCCACATGCTCCAGCTGAACGAGGCAAGAGGATGATACAGAATCCGCAGCTGAATGCAATGCCCGACTGTGGAAGCACTTCAGGATTTATTTATTTATTTTATATCAAGTACATTTTTATTAACGTTTTTTACATGAAAGGAAAACCAGAAAGAACATGTAAAACAATAACAAGTTATCGTTGCCGACACAACACAAAAACAATGGTAGAAAGAGACGGTCAGAGGAGGATTAGAAATAGAAGAGTCCAACCAAATTACAATTAAAGAACGTATAACAAAGTCAAACACATCACAATGCAAATGGAGGTAAAGCAATACATTGACACTAAAACTGGAAAACAAGATAACAATAGGAAGAAAAGAGGAGAGGGGGAAGTGGAGGTTACATGTTACAAGGAGGACTCCTGAATAGATCTAGGGCATAGGTTCTCAAACTCGGTTCTCAGGACCCCACACGGTGCATGTTTTGCAGGTAACCCAGCAGGTGCACAGGTGTATTAATTACTCACTGACACATTTTAAAGGGTCCACAGGTGGAGCTAATTATTTCACTTGTGATTCTGTGAGGAGACCTGCAAAACATGCACTGTGTGGGGTCCTGAGAACCGAATTTGAGAACCTGTGATCTAGGGCAAGGGTAGCCAACCCTGATCCTCGAGAGCTACCAACAGTGCACGTTTTCCAGGTCTCCTCTTTTAAAATGTGTCAGTGAGTAATAACTGCACATGTGCACCTGCCAGGTGAGCTGGAAAACGTGAACTGTTGGTAGCTCTCGAGGACCAGGGTTGGCTACCACTGATGTAGGGGGACTGAGACCATCTATCCCACAACTTATGGAGTTTAGGAAGGGCCTCTCGGCTAGCGTACACATTTCTTTCATGATCAATCCCATTATTAACAACTTTGTGATTACTGCCCGCCTCAATTAGTAATCGTTCAAAAGTTATAGTCAACGAAAATGGAACTTTCCAACCCACCTAGGGACTTACTCAGACAGATCTCTGCACAGATGCAAATAGCGAGAACTTGCATACAGCGCATGGAGAGGTGCGAATTTATGCATTTTTTCTTCTCTCTGGCCTTTGGATGGAACTTTGCCGGATCTGTCCGTGAAATAATGAATTTCAGAACGGGAACTGGTTGGTGACAATTTGTGTCGCATGTAACTACCCTGAGTTTGGGAGTCTCATGAGGTGTGTATGCTAAACTCTGTGCAATTTTTCAGTCATGCATATACAGGGGAGGGAAGCATGTTTTTAATGGATACCTTGCTCCTAGTGCAGGACTGGTCCAATACTAATTATGGCAATTGCGGCAGCTGGCGTAAAATCTATGGGCGGCATGTATTTCCACTTTCAGATGCACAGACCCCCGGATTAGCATGAGGAATGAAATCAGGCCTCCGCGGCTGTCTGCAACTACAGACACTTTTGCGTGCGGCTCAGGCATTAAAACAGCTGCAAAAAATAAAGGCAACTACTGTGTACAGCGAAAGGGTTAACAGACTATCTTCTATAACTTGAGTTTGTGTTTTCTCTGTCCTTTGTTAAAGAATAATTATTCCGGCATAGAAACCAGAAACTTTGCCTGGAGCTGGGGATAACATGTTTGAGGAATTTCCAGCAAACAAGTAACTATTATACACCAACGCAACTGTGGGAGACAGCAATTATTACGTTTTCCAGAATACACTTACTTACACTCTAGTATACCTGCTGTACATATCTAAACTTGCCTAATGTGTGCTAATCTTACTAGACCCAGGCATAGAAAGATAATATACTGACCAGCATGTAATCTACGGTGAGACCTGTTTTCAGTAAAGGCCCATATAGACGGGCCGATGTGGGAGAGATGTGTGCTGAGCGAACCGCTCAGCACACATCTCTCCCGCCGCTCAGCACAGCGCGATCTGTGCTGAGCGTGCGGGGGGAAATGGAGGGGGGGGCGCTCACTTCACCCAGCGATGCGCGGGGCTGCGCATCGCTATCGCTGTAGGGGGTACACACGGAGCGATAATGCTTAAATTCTAAGCAATCTAGTCAGATTGCTTAGAATATCGCTCCATGAGTACCCCCCTTAACTCCCAGTAAATCTTCCAACTGAGGGTGACCACCTAACTGGTGTTCTAACAACCTGGCTGATTAAACTGGGATTTGGTGCCAATGTAGGCAGGGCCAGATTATGCCTTGGGGGTGCTTGGGGCACCTAAAACAGGTGGGACCCCTGTTGAAGGCTGAGAAGTGTATTTTAGATTATGCCTACCCCCAACATGACCCATTCCAGGAGGGACAAAATTATCTCTACCTGGACTTCCCTCTTAATATATGATTGGTGTCACCTGTGTTGAACTATTTAATAGTGTCAAAGTCGGAAAAATATCATGCTATACGTTGCCATATATCCACCCCATGCGCGTGCCTGCTGCACGTGCACATTCTCTCCCGTGCGTGCGGATACTCGCAGCTGCGTGATGGCGCCTCCTCGGCCATGCGCTCGAGCGCGTGGTATGTGCATTTACGGTAGAGTTTGTGTGCGTCTAGCGGGCGACTCAATCGTTAAATAATAAAACCAAATAGTATGTTTTATAGATAATGTTCCCCTTAATAATGACTGTAAGTTTGTTTAATGTAACTGGTCGCTAGACAGAGGAATTCCTCTTTTCATGGTACGAAGGGTCAGACAGGGTTTGAGCAGTTGTGTTTGGTACCTAACCAAAGAACATTTTATTAGAAACAATCCGGTGCTGGTTAGGTAAAGATTAATCGCTCCTGCGTATAGTTATGTCTATTAGTAGTTTCTGGACATTTACTATATTTGCGGTTCATTATCCATGCGGCGGGAATTCTCAGATTCCCTCCCACCTGAGCAGTTTGATATAGTCACAGCCCACCTGTTCAAACTAACCTATGACCTTTTGTTATGATGCGAGGAGACATTCCTGCGTCCAATGAACAATGAGATTGTAGGTCCCTTTGTAGTATACTGTACGCAGTGTATATAAGGACAGCCAGCCGGGCCAGCTCAGTCTTCTCTCCACAAACGGTTTTCATCTTGACTAACTCGGAGCTGGTACCAGGACTGCGCAGCGATCATTCCCCAGTGTGTGTAAGTTATTCTCTGTGACCATTCTAAATCTCTGACTGTATTCTGCCACGATCTCTCTCTCTCTCTCATTGTATGTTATTGTTTGCGATTGTGACGCTATTGTATATTTATGTGTAGTTATTCTGCTTAGATATTGATGTTAGCCTGTAGTGTATGAACTGTTAACTGTTTATTTCTTTTTTTACATAGCTAGATATTGTTAGCAAAGGTGTTGGAACCTTAGCAAGGTATTGTGTGTTTATTACATTGCAGAGGGTAATCGGAGCGTCTCAATCGCTCAAGCAGCTTTAGTATTAACAAGGTTAAGCAGCGTTATATCGCTACAGTATTTAAGTACGGCAATGAGGTCCGGTAGCTGGGCAGGCAGCTGTGCAGCGTGACCTCTGACTTCATGTCACGCTGCGCAGGCCAGCCGGAGCCAGGCAGCGTCTGAGTGCCCTGAGGACGTGCAACACTACCTGACATATCCAAAAATAGGTTAGTGGCCAATCTCAAAATCCCCGGGATTGGCCGGGATCACGCAGATCCTGATCCCGGGATTGGCCACCCCACTTACAACTCTCTGCACTCTCCTATCTCTCCTCTGGTCAGAAAGCTCAATCAGTAGCTCATAAATCCTGATACTCTGACTGCAATGCATACTGCGCTGCTTCCATTCTGGCTGTCTGGTTCTGCTACTGCATGAGTGGAAAAGATAGCGATGTCGGTGTGATGTCTTGCCGGGGGGCCCCCAAACAAAGGGGAACCCGGTGTACAGTATGCCCTGTGACCCCCTCTTAATCGGGTGTCGTACGGTATGCCGGCGCTCGGTCTCCCGGCGACCAGCATACTGGCGCCGGGAGCCCGACCGCCGGCATACCGACAGCGTGGCGAGCGCAAAGGAGCCCCTTGCAAGCTCGCTGCGCTCGCCACGCTGCGCTCGCCACACTGCGGGCACAGTGGCGCGCTACGCGCGACACACTATTTTATTCTCCCTCCAGGGGGGTCGTGGAGCCCCACAAGGGAGAATAGTTGTCGGTATGCAGGGTGTCGGGATTCCGGCGCCGGTATACTGTGCGCCGGTATCCCGACATTCGGCATACAGAAGACCACCCTCTTAATCTGCTGGCTATGAATGAAGGGCAGAGAGATATCCGGCTTGGTAGCATCAGAACAGTTAATCACAGAATAAGAGTAAGTATCATTCACATTTCCAACAACAATAAAGTTAAAGATGCATTTACTGTCATGAATAAAAGATACTATCCTGCATTATCTTGATAATGTTTATTTACACATTATACATTAACCAGAACAGAACAGTTCCATCTAGTGGCCAAGAATCAAAGACATAATCACTCTGACATACCCGTGGGAGTACTGTGCTTGTTTAAAGGAACAAGCCAAATAATCACGCACACAATAAAATAAATGTATAAAACCATTCAAAGTACCTGCAACAATCATAGCAGATTGTATGCTGCTTAGCCCCAAAGATAATAAGCTTAAAAAAAAAGATGTATTGACAATTATGTCATTTGTACTTTGCAAAAATGGCCTAATAAAGATACACAGAAGACGAGATTCAATTGTTATCAAGCCGGCAGTCACTAGATGCAGAGCCGGCCATAGGCATAGGCAAACTAGGCAATTGCCTAGGGCATTTGATATGCCTAGGGGCATCAGCAGCTTCTGCTGATTAAAATGATATGCGGCATACCTATATTCTGTATGTAGCATTTCATATGCAGATACAGCCACAGTCTCACACAGTATATAGGTATGCATATGTGTAACAGGGTACTACTGTATGTGTGTCATTATGTGTATAGGGGCACTAATAATGTGCAGCAAATGTGTAGGGGGCACTATGTGTGTAATTATGTGTATAAGGGCATTAATAATGTGCAGCATTTGTGTAAGGGACATTATGTGTAAAAGGGCATTAATAAAGGTTGTCATAATGTGTAAGGCGCATTATGTTTATAAGGACATTAATGTGTCTCATGTGTAAGGGGCATTACTGTGTGGAATTGTGTATAAATGCATTACTAATGTTTGGCATTATGTGTATAAGGTGCTCTACTATGTGGCGTTGCATATAGAAAGGGCACTACTGTGTCGTCTAATATGAATAAAGAGCAATATGGTGTGGTGTAATGTGAATAAGGAGCAATTCAGTGTGATGTAATGTGAATAAGGAGCTCTACCGTGAGGAGTAACGTTTATAAGGTAATGTGATACTACTGTGGGATGTAATATGAATTATGGACACTATCGCAAGATAAAATGTGAATAAAGTTGCAGTACTGTGTGGCGTAATTGGAATTGGGGTTACTATTGTGTGGCCATGCCCCTTCCCAGCAAAAAGATGCCCCTTTTTGGGCTGTGCGTCAAATGTGCGAACTGTTCCTATTTAAAATATAGGGGATACAAGGACTGCTATGGGTGATGGTGCTGGGAAAGAGGTGCAAGGTCAGAGGCAGAACCAGCGGTGGTGCTAGGGGGCACCAGCCAAAATCTTGCCTAGGGCATCATATTGGTTAGGGCCGGCTCTGACTAGATGGCACCCAAATAGAGCTATTCAGTTGTAGATCCGTACGGGCATGAGAGCCGACAACACCTGCATTTCAGATCGCATCCCCCAGGGGTGCCAAATTGAAATGTGCAAAAAGTGATTTTTCGCGATTGTGCTCAGTACTTTGGTCAGGATTAGCTGCTTTATGCGGTTAAACCTGACCTCTATGGGCGCAATCAGTGTGGAAAACATACAACTGAATATCGCCACCCTTCACTTTAGATGGGAGATCAGGCGCGATAATCAATTGAATACCACTCAGAGGGCGGGATGTATTAACATACATCGCCGCCCCTCGCCGGTTACCGCAGCGATGTTGATCGCATATGTACTAACATATGCGATCAACATCGCGATGCGGTGACGGAGGCCCCCCGCGATACCTGTTAGGTGGTCTGCGGGGGGTCTCCGTCACCTCCCCGGGGTCCCCACACTGGCTAGATGCCGGGAAGCAGCAGCAGGCTGCCTCCGGCACCTCCTCCTCCCCCCTGCAGCCGGAAGGACGTCCGGCTGCGTTGCTAGGGGGAGGAGGACACTACCTTCCGGGTCCAGGGCAGCCTGGAGGAAGGTAAGCCAGGGGGAAGGGGGGTCGGCGTCTGCGGCGGGGGTCGACGGTGTTGGCGGGTTGCGGCGGTCGGCGAAAAGAAGCCCATAGGCTTCTATAGGGTTTCGCCATCCAGAGATGGCGAATCCCTGGACGCCGAAAACGCTGCGGTAGGGTCTTAGTAAATATGAAAATGCGGTAAAACCCCCGTTTTCGGGGGTTTTACCGCATTTTTGCTTTAGTACATCCCGCCCAGAGTGTGAATATCAAAGGGAAGGATATAGGCTGTAGTCTCCAGCCCAGAACTATACTTGTATGTTTGGTAGCACTGTAGCAGGACTGGGCAGCTGTCTCCAGCAACAGAATTTATGGAACAGCTAATTTAGAAAACAAATTCACAGCTGATAATTTTAATTACAGACTCCTAACTTGGTGGCAAACGTAATGATTACAGATGTAATACCGTCTTTTCATTATCACTTGATTTATATTCAAGTACTGTAGGTGACATTAAAATTTTTACCTACTGTTTTAAAAATTAAGTATCAAGGCCATTCATTATAAAGGCAACACAGGAGATATTATGGATTACTTTTGGCTCCGCTTAATGGGGGTCATTCCGACCCTTTTGCACGCTGCGGTTCTTCGCTGCGGTGCGAACAGGTCAGAACTGCGCATGTGCGGCAGCCGCAATGTGCACGCACATCATTTCCGAGCGACGCTGTCGCCGGGCAGCAGCCAGAACAAAAAAGAAAGTGATCGCTAGCGAGATCGCAAAAAGATTGACAGCGGGGAGGCGTTTCCGGGGTGTCTACTCACCGTTTTCCAGGCATGGAGATCCGAACGCAGGCGTGTCCAGGCGTTTGGAGGGCGGATATCTGACGTCAATTCCGGGACCTTCATCGCTGGATCCGTCGCACAGGGTAAGTAACTCTGACCCTGGTCTTGTTTTGCAGGAAACTTTTTTAGCATAGCAGGGCTGCACAAGCGATCGCAGCCCTGCTACGCTAAAATACACTCCCCCACAGGCGGCGTCAAGTTGACCGCATGAGCAGCAAAAAGTTGCTACGTACGATCAACTCAGAATGAGGGCCAAAGAATAGAGAGAGCCCTCACTGCTGAACGTATTAGTTCACAATTTTAAAATGGCTGCGAGTGGGATGACCAATCAATTTGTTTTCCTAAGTGACTTAATTCATATTTCTTTCCCCAATGCTTCAATACTAGCAGTTTCACCACGGCAAACAATGACTAATGCTTCGTGTAACAGGTGCCATATTGTCTGGAAGAAATAATTCAAAATATTGATCATTTATATGTATAATCGCAGGCCTAAAATTGGATCATTAAAAAAAATATATGACATGAAAGGATATTACGAGGTGAGCCTGTACTTTTGTGATACACTTCCACATAGCGACAGTATTTCAATGCAATCATTATTGGCCGGGGTAGGGAAGATTAGACTGTCTCTCTGTCTGGCTGATAGGAACTAGTAATTTGTACACTAGTCTCCTTATGCCACATATGACTACAATGTGTTTATTGCTAGGAGTTTATTGCTACTAATTACAAATACATTTTAAAACAGAGCTTTAAAGCTACAGAATAATGAGCATACTTCATTAAATGTGTCCCTATCATTTTTGAAAATACACAGCTGCAGCTATAGATACAGTAGTAAGACTCTAAAGATTAAAATTTCTACACGGCAGTCCTAGAAGCACATTCGCCCACTCTCCCCAAAGGCCCCAGGGCCACCTGAATTTTTGTGAAGTCCCATGGACTCCCAGACGAGTAGGAAACTTTCCCACCCACTTCTTAGTGAAATAGGCAGGACAGGGGCATAATGACGCTATTTTCTGCAAATTACATCATCCTAGCCTCTCCCTGACCCCGGCACCTCCACCCCCGCCTTCTCCCTGATGGGGAATAGTAAATGCTGGCAAGCATGGTTAGAAAGCCATTTGTAAATATACAAACCAGCAGATATACTAACCTAATTCCGAACATTTCCCATGAGACATTCCGGGCAATGTGGGTGCACAAAAAAGGATGTGTGAGATCACACCAAGTTGGTGGCATGGAATGGATAGCTCTACCGTAGGGAGGCAGTCAAGTTGCCGGTCCCGGACAGAAAACCGACGCCGTTATCCTGAGATCCGGTGAAATACCGGCAGTCGCAATCCTGCCTGCCTCCCGGAATCCCCACTCGGGTAGTGGTTCTTACCACCTTCGGCTGCCACCGGGCCGAAGCGTGGCAAGCACAGCGAGCCTGCAAGCGGACACGATGCGCCCACCGCTGGTTTTCTGGCTGTCGGAATCCCAGAGTCGGTCTCATTAATTATCATACTGAATCGCTACCGTTTTACTTGGCCACCCCAACCTGTTTTCGTTCCTCCTAAATCATTTTGAATCCTTGAGCTCACCAGTGGCAGGTTCTCTGGGAAACCACTCACCCAGGTGACTGATATTCTCTCTTACCAGCTTAACTCAGTTGTAACGGTGATATTGGCCATTGAGTGATAAGATGGACATATTGGCCTGTAGAGATAAGATATTGGCCTAGAGTGATATGTCTCTTAAAAAACACCTGTTTTTAAGGGACATAAAGGGGTGCTCGACAACAATTTAATAAAGCCTAATTACGTTCCTTTGCTGGATGCGGGTTCAGTATGGTATGCCGGCGGTCGGGCTCCCGGCGACCAGCATACCAGCGCCAGGAGCCCAACCGCCGGCTTACCGACAGTGTGGAGAGTGCAAATGAGCCCCTTGCGGGCTCGCTGCGCTCACCATGCTACGGGCATGGTGGTACCCTATTTTATTCTCCCTCCAGGGGGGTCGTGGACCCCCACGAGGGAGAATAAGTGTCGATATGCCGGCTGTTGGGATTCCGGCGCCGGTATACTGTGCGCCGGGATCCCGTCAGTCGGCATACTGAAGACCACCCACTGGATGCTCTCTCATGGTAATGCAGGTCCTTTGGGCGTCTTTCAGACCTGATCGCACGCTAGATTTTTTTGCTGCACTGTGATCAGGTCAGAACTGCTCATGCATATGCACCGCAATGCGCAGGCGCGTTGTATGGGTGCAAAGCGGATCGTTGCTGTGCGATGGGTTTTATGAAGAATCCATTCGCACAGCCGATCGCAAGGTGATTGACAGGAAGAAGGCGTTTGTGGGTTTAAACTGACCGTTTTCTGGGAGTGTTTGGAAAAACGCAGGCGTGTCCAAGCGTTTGTAGGGCGGGTATCTGACGTCAATTCCGAGACCTGAGAGGCTGAAGTGATCGCAGCGGCTGAGTAAATTCTGGGCTACTCAGAAACTGCACAAAACTTTTTTGTACCGCTCGGCTGCACAGGATTTCACACACTTGCAAAGCAAAAATACACTCCCCTATAGGCGGCGACTATCTGATCGCAGCGCTGCAAAAAATAGCTAGCGTGCGATCAGGTCTGAATTAGGCCCTCTGTGCACACAGATCTGCTGCTTATTTGTGCAGGGGGGAAATAAACTACTTCCTGATTCTTTATTTTTAACTTTACACTCATGAGAAATAATTAAAGTTCTATAAATAAGAGCGCCTATCCAACCCTTATATATGTGCTAGGCAGGGCATAACGCCCACTGTCCTGAGGGAACTGAACCACTGTACAGACCGTAAGGACATTCTGTTGCAAGATCTCCCTCATGTGCCGCATACCCATACAGGCGAGGAAGTTGTCTGGCAGGGGCCATGACATGACCCCAACATCCTACCAAATGCTCTCCTTACTTAGGCGCACACTAGGTCTAGAAGGGATCTGTGTGATTTCTCAACACTCACAAATGTCCACAGTGATATTGTTGGCAGTGTAATGTTGAGCCCAGTATGCCGACACAGCACTATTATTAGTTAAAGCATTGTAACCGTGTCGGCGATATAACCATAACCCCTTGCCTGGCATGGTGGCAACAGATGCGACTGCACCAGGCTCTGCTTTCCCTGACGTGGCCGCATCTGATGCGACCTGTCAGAAAGCTCACTGTGCGGCTGCAGGAAGAGAAGCTTCTTGCAAATGTAAAAATAAGCAGCCCTCATCTTCCCTAAGGAGCAACGGAGGCTGCAGACAGGATCACGTGCTGGGAAAACAAAGTTGTGATGATGGCAATGTTAAGATCATCGATGGTTGCAATGTTCAGACCATTGATGTTTGTACCAATGTTTTTTTATTTTAAAAAGTAAGCAGTATCTTCACTTTAGAATGTTTGGTAAATCTCCCCATAAATCACATACACTTTTGTTTATTCTCTTGAAGAAGAAAATATATCCAGCTATGACCCAAAGAACTATGGACCCTATTCAGGTTGGATCGCGAAATTTGAGAATTGCAATCCGGCCGATTATCAAATGCATGCGCAGCGTTCGCATTGTGCGTGTGCACCACTGAATAGCTATTATTTCTGTGAACGCATTGTGCTTCAATGTAATCGTATTTTGACTGACAGGAAGCCAGTGGTTAGGGGAGGAAACATGGGTGGTCATTCCGAGTTGTTCGCTCGTTGACGATTTTCGCTATACTGCGATTTGTTGCTAATTGTGCATGTGCATGGTACACAGCGCACATGCGCTAAGTAATTTAACACAAAACTTTGTAGATTTACACAAGCTCGAGCGACTTTTTTCATCGCTCGAGTGATCGTAGTGTGATTGACAGGAAGTGGGTGTTTCTGGGTGGTAACTGAGCGTTTTCCGGGACTGTGCTAAAAACCGCAGGCGTGTCAGGGAAAAATGCAGGAGTGGCTGGAGAAACGGGGGAGTGACGTTAAACCAGGAACTGAACGGACTGAGCTGATTGCAATCTGTGAGTAGGTCTGGAGCTACTCAGAAACGAAGAATTATTTAGTAGCAGTTCTGCTAATCTTTCGTTCGCTATTCTGCTAAGCTAAGATACACTCCCAGAGGGCGGCGGCCTAGCGTGTGCAATGCTGCTAAAAGCAGCTAGCGAGTGAACAACTCAGAATGAGGGCCATGGCGTTTTGTGGATGTGTTTGTAAAAATGCAGGCGTGGCAATGAGTTTTTCGGGAGGGGGGGGGGGTGTCCCTGGCGTCAGCGATGACCACTTCTAGCCTCTTGCATATGTCGAATTGTGGACGACCTTACCTGGTGCAGATGGAACAACTCTTCGATTTTCCGGTATTTGCATATGGTTATGCAATCACATCGTGCATTGTGATGCATTCGCAATTTCTGCAATGGCCATTTTTTCTCTATTTCTGGGCGGCAACTATTTGATCTCAGAAACTGCTTTTTAGCAAAATATTTCAAATCAAGCAAGCAAATACTGGCTGCTTATGCATGTAGCCAGGGCCGTAACTACGTGTGTGCCAGGTGTTCCTGGCACACAGCGCAGTTACCCTGAGGGTGCAACGCCCAGCGGCATGTAATGAGTCAAATTGACTCATTACATGCCGCCTCTGCTGCGTGCGCCGTGCACCGCCGCCGCGTTGTGGAGGAGAGAGCAGCGCCGGGCAGCGGAGAAGGAGGAGGAGGGAGGGGGACTGAAGCCGCAGCAGCACAACAATGTAGTTGGTACTAAGCGCCGCTGCAGCTGTCCCCTCTCCTTCCGTATTGGCTGCCCGGCGCTGCTGTGGATGCGGTTCCTTCATCCCAGCATCCACAGCAGTGCCGGGCAGCCAATACGGAAGGAGAGGGGACAGCTGCAGCGGTGCTTACTACCAATGAAATAGCGCTGCTGCGGCTCCAGTCCCCCTCCCTCCTCCTCCTTCTCCCCTGCCTCTGGAGCTGCCAGCACGAGGAGCCTGACTGCCAGCGGGAGAGATGGTAAGTATCTCTCTCTCTCTCTCGTCTGCTGTTATGTGTAAAAAGGGGGACTGTGCCTGCCACAATGTGTAAAAAGGGGGACTGGCTGCCGTTATATGTAAAAATGGGATGTTGTCTGCCGTAATGTGTAAAAAGGGATGCTGTCTGCCGTTATGTGTAAAAAGGGGACGCTGTCTGCCGTGATGTGTAAAAAGGGGGACTGTGCCTGCCGTAATGTGTAAAAAGGGGACGCTGTCTGCCGTAATGTGTAAAAAGGGGACGCTGTCTGCTGTAATGTGTAAAAAGGGGGTCTGTCTGCTGTAATGTATAAAAGGGGCTCTACCTGGTGTACTAGCGCTACTGTGCAGCGTAATTTGAATAATGGAGATTACTGTGCACCGTAGTATGGATTAGTATTATTTTGTGGCCACGCCCCTTCCCCATGAAGCCACGCCCCTATATATTTTCCGTGCGCCTACAGCACGCACTGCCCCTATCTTGCATGGGGGGGGGCGCCAATGCCGTTTCTTGCACACAGCGCTAAAATGCCTAGTTACGGCACTGCTTGTAGCCAACACATGCCTTAAAGCTTTATGCTTACATGGCAATTTAGGTAACAGTTTAGACACGTCCCTCTGAAATCTAAATCTTTCTGCATAATTTAGATCTGCCCACCTGCAGTGCAGCAGTGCAGTGGCGGCCCAAGGTGCAGTTACTTGCTGTTTAGTACTCTTCCTAAATCAGAAGCAGGCCTACTGTTTGAAAGGGGAGAAAACAACAAATTCTTCACCATATCTGATTATAAAACTTACTTCCTGATTAAATACTGTACACAAAACAAGTGATATACCAGTTTATACTTAAGTTTAATTACATTAAGTACAATTTAATTCCTTCCCCTTCTATGTACTCCCCTCCTGCATCCACACACCGCTGCATTAAGTTATTTTCCATTTGCCAAAGTCGTGCTGTAGCTCACTATCTGTCAGCTTTCTCAGCAGCTCTGTCATTTTGTTCTTTACCTCAGTAACTGATGAAAAGCGGGTTCCCTTGATTCTACTTTAGGGAAAAGAAAAGAAGTCACACGGTGCTAGGTCTGGCGAGTATGGAGGTGTTCTAGCACTGCAATTTGTTTCTCAGCCAAAAACTGTTTCACAAAGAGAGCTGTGTGAGCTGGTGCGTTGTCCCAACTCTGGGCCTAATTCAGATCTGATTGCAGCAGCAAATTTGTTAGCTATTGGGCACAAAGAACATTTTTGTAGTAATTTTGATTCAATTTTGTGCCTTCTGGCACCCAGTCTGCCAAAATAACATCCTTGATATCAAATACAACAATTAACATGGCTTTGGATTTGGTTTGACGTGCTATCTTGGTGATGATGGTGTTTTCCAGCACATGGACTGTCGTTTTGTCTCAGGATCGTACTGGAAGATCCATGTTTTATCACAGGTAAAAACTTTATCTAAAAAATTAGAATCTGCTTGATTTTGTTCCAAACTGTCTGTACAAATTCACTTTTGATCTTCTTCTCCTCAGGGTGGGATGTACTAAAGGAAAAATGCGGTAAAACCCCCGAAAAGACCCTACCGCTGGTTTTTCGCCGTCCCAGGGTATCGCCATCTCTGGATGGCGATACCCTATAGAAGCCTTTGGGCTTCTTATCGCTTACCGCCGCAACCCGCCGCAACCTGCCGCCTCCGCCGACCACCCTCCCCGCCGGCATACCATCCTCCAGGCAGCCCTGGTACCGTAAGGTCATCTCCTCCTCCCCCTAGCAACGCAGCCGGAGGTCCTTCCGGCTGCAGGGGGGAGGAGGAGGCGCCGGGGGCAGCCTGCTGCTGCTTCGCGGCGTGTAGGCAGTGTGGAGACCAATGGGAGGTGACGGAGACTCCCCGCAGACCACCTCACAGGTATCGTGGGGGGCCTCCGTCACCGCATTGCGATATTGATCGCATATGTTAGTACATATACGATCAACATCGCTGCGATAAGCGGCGAGGGGCGGTGATGTATCTTAATACATCCCGTCCTCAGTGAGAAGCCTTGGAACCATATTAGCACAAACTTTTGTCATGTTAAGATCCTGATACAAAACTTGCCTTCCTTTATTATTTCTGCTTTCATTCAGATGCTACGTTGACAGTCAATGTGAACAATTTTCTATTTTTTTTTTGCTTGTTTTTGATATGCAGGGCCTTTCCGGGACGTTCTTCAGCTTCAACCTCCTCACAAGCATCACTAAGGGGTCTATGTACTAAGCCTTGGGTGGAGATAAAGTGGGCGAAGAAAAAGTACCATGCAATCAGCTACTAACTGTCATTTTTCAAACCCAGCCTGTGACATGGCAGTTAGATGCTGATTGGCTGATACTTTATCTCCATCCACTTTATCTTTATCCGTGGCTTAGTAAATAGACCCCTAAATCTTTTGGGGTCTGGGACTCAGGGTCGACAACAAAAAGGTCGACACACCTTAGGTCGACGCCAATTGGTCGACACACCTTAGGTCGACATGGACAAACGGTCGACAGGAACAAGGTCGACATGGAAAAAGGTCGACATGCGTTTTTTATGTTTTTTTGGTGTCGTTTTCTACGTAGAGTGACCGGGAACCCCAATTAGTGCACCGCGTCCCCTCGCATGGCTCGCTTCGCTCGCCATGCTTCGGGCATGGTGCCTTCGCTCCGCTTCGCTCGGCACAGATTAACGTTCCAATCGTAGTCCACGTGGATCGTTAAGTATGAAAAGGTTCGAAAAAAGAAAAAAAACATAAAAAACTCATGTCGACCTTTTTCCACGTCGACCTTGTTCCTGTCGACCTTTTGTCCATGTCGACCTTGTGTCCATGTTGACATAAGGTGTGTCGACCTTTTTGTTGTCGACCTGGAGTCCGGATACCATCTTTTGTGCCACTCAAACACACATACAATCTGTCCCGTTTGCCTCCATTAGGATATGGAAAGATTCGTGGACGTTTTGTTCAAAGTAACTAATAATTTTAAGTTAATAAGTTGCTCTTGTTTTGAACTCAGCATTTTTCGGAGAAAAATACAACTTCAAACGCTGTGTGACAGCAAATTATCTGTGCGAGAGGGGTGAAACTTGCAAAACCGTTTTTTAGATAGTCCAAGGACAATGGCCCTCATTCCGAGTTGTTCGCTCGCAAGCTGCTTTTAGCAGCATTGCACACGCTAGGCCGCCGCTTACTGGGAGTGAATCTTAGCTTATCAAAATTGCGAACGAAAGATTCGCAATATTGCGAAAAGACTTCTCTGTGCAGTTTCTGAGTAGCTCGAGACTTACTCTTCCAGTGCGATCAGTTTAGTGCTTGTCGTTCCTGGTTTGACGTCACAAACACACCCAGCGTTCGCCCAGACACTCCCCCGTTTCTTCAGCCACTCCCGCGTTTTTCCCAGAAATGGTAGCGTTTTTTCACACACTCCCATAAAACGGCCAGTTTCCGCCCAGAAACACCCACTTCCTGTCAATCACACTACGATCACCAGAACGAAGAAAAAACCTCGTAATGCAGTGAGTAAAATACCAAACTTCTTAGGAAATTTACTTGGTGCAGTTGCAGTGCGAACATTGCGCATGCGCAATTAGCGGAAAATCGCTGCGATGCGAAGAAAATTACAGAGCGAACAACTCGGAATGAGGGCCAATGTTCCCCCCTCTCTTTTAACTCAGTATGGTTTATTTTTTACAAGTACAGACTCATTATTTAATAGTCACACCTTGTAACCCAGTTCCAAGTATTGTTTTAACCTGTCAAGCAACCCCTGAACTACGTAAGGAGGAAGCAGATGAAAAGAATTCTTCCCTCTGGAAGTTTTCCAGTGTACTAAATTCAAGGGATGCACATAGGGGGTAATTCCAAGTTGATCGCAGCAGGAATTTTTTTAGCAGTTGGGCAAAACCATGTGCACTGCAGGGGGGACAGATATAACATGTGCAGAGAGAGTTAGATTTGGGTGGGGTGTATTCAAACTGAAATCTAAATTGCAGTGTAAAAATAAAGCAGCCAGTATTTACCCTGCACAGAAACAAAATAACCCACCTAAATCTAACTCTCTCTGCACATGTTATATCTGCTCCCCCTGCAGTGCACATGGTTTTGCCCAACTGCTAACAAACTTGCTGCGATCAACTCAGAATTACCCCCAATGTCAGGATGTGTTAGTACTTTATGGGGAAAAACTGGGCAAATGATGCCATTCTTATACAAAGACACAAAACTGTGCACTATGGGGGTCATTCCAAGTTGATCGCTCGCTAGCTATTTTTTGCAGAGCTGTGAACAGGTAGTCACCGCCTATAGGGGAGTGCATTTTGGCTTTGTAAGCGTGCGATCGCATGTGCAGCCGAGCACTACTAAAAAGTTTTGTGCCGTTTCTGATTAGGTCTGAACTTACTCAGCTCCTGCGATCACTTCAGCCTGTCTGGTCCAGGAATTGACGCCATACACCCGCCCTGCAAACGCTTGGACACGCCTGTGATTTTCCAAACACTCCCAGAAAACGGTCAGTTGCCACCCACAAACGCCCTCTTCCTGTCAATCTCCTTGCGATCGGCTGTGCGAATGGATTCTTCGTTAAATCCATCACTCAGCAACGATCCGCTTTGTACCCGTACGACGTGCCTGTGCATTGCGGTGCATATGCATGCGCAGTTCGGACCTGATCGCTGTGCTGCGAAAAATTGCAGCATGCAATCAGGTTGGAATGACCCCCTATATTAGGTAGCTAAGAAACAAAAGAGCGCACTGCTGTATTCAAAAGAGAAGAAAGCGCTAGAGGATGGGTAAATTCAGTAGCGGATCTTGCCACGGGCAAGCAGGACTTTTGCCCGGGGTGCCGCCTCCCGGAGGGCGCAGGGCGCCATCCAGAGGGCGCCGCACCAGGGCAAGATCCACTGCTGCTGTGCCCCCCGCTGCCCGCTGCCCCCCGCTGCCGCTGGCCGCTGTGAAGGGAAACTAGACGCGTACGCGTATAGTTTCCCTTCGTGGACAGGTCCTTTACTGTGCGGTGCGCGATGACGTCATCGCGCACCGCACAGCAAAGGTCCTCTCTACGAAGGGAACTAGACGCTACACGTCTAGTTTCCCTTCGTGGAGAGGACCTTTGCTGTGCGGTGCGCGATGACGCGTCTAGTTCCCTTCGTAGAGAGGACCTTTGCTGTGCAGTGCGCGATGACGTAATCGCGCACCGCACATCATTTCAGTCTGTACACGGGGTGTAAATGACCACACCCCCTGTGCAAAGCCACGCCCCCTATTGCCGCCAGGGGTGCACAGAGCCCCAGAACCGGCCCTGGGTAAAGTAAGCATGGTCAATAAAGCCAGAACACAACCACCATTCAGAAATGGGAACTGCTGGCTCCAGGAACTACCTCTGAAGTCTCCGGCATTTATCATTTGTTACATTGGCAGGATTCTTCGACAGTGTGGATAGTGCAGTTTCCCCATGATTTTAGTTTTAATGAACAGACCAACACATCTATTCAGCAAGTCAGTAATGGGAATCATCACTTTTCCCTGTTTTCCCAATGTTCAGTTTCTAAATGATTTTCTACATAAAGAAAGTTATACTGTCATCCAAGACAAGGGGGGGCATGCTGGGTTGATCGATAGCTGCCGTTGTTCGCAGCTCAGCGATCAGGCTAAAAATCAGCATTTCTGCGCATGCATATGCACCGCAATGCACAGGTGCGTCATACGGGTACAATGAGCAGCGTGGGTTTGCACAGAGTCTAGCGAACATTCCTGTCGCACGGTCAAACGCAGGAAGATTCACATGAAGTGGGTGTTTCTGGGTGGCAACTGACCGTTTTCAGGGAGTGTTTGGAAAAACACAGGCATGGCAGAAAAAACGCAGGCGTGGCTGGGCAGGTGTGTGACGTCAAAAGCCATCCCTACGTTATTAGAATCAACGCATACGAAGAGTAAGTCCAGGGCTGGTCTTGTTTTGCACAAAAAGATTTTGCAGGCGGTCTGCTACACAAGCGTTCCCACTTCTGCAAAGCGAAAATACACTCCCCAGTGGGGGGCGGCATAGCGTTTGCACAGCTTCTAAAAACTGCTAGCCAGCAATCAACTCGGAATGACTCCCAAGATGAGAGAACACAACTGCCCCTGCACAACATATGAACATATATTTGATTTTAACCACTTAACCGATTTAATGTTTTTAAAAAGATTTATTTAAATATTTCAATATTACTGTGCACATCTGCAGAACGGATCTCATCATCAAAAACTGGGGGACACAGTGGGGAGGGGCAGCCACATGTGATCTGATCATGCCAGTTAAGTGGTTAAAGGTTATTTTCTTGTTAAAACAAAGTGACATAACCCAGTTTCAATAAGTATTCTTTACCTTTTACATTCTCACCCCGGGGTCTTTTCAATATGACTAAGTTGAAAGTCCAGAAATAGTACCATGTGACAGGGTGTGCTAGTAGTCTATCGTAGAACCTGGGGGAATTTGTCACAATTCCAGACTGTACTTAAATACCGCAATCTAGGACAGCTGGGTGACTGTGCGCACTTCGGCCACTCACTGGTTAAAACACACCTTCACTGCCACCATTTAAAAAATTACCACAGTCTTTATGTTCTCTACAAAAAGATATATTTCACACTTAATTACACATAGGTACAGTACATGCTATAGCATTGGGCCTCACAGGCTCACAAGTTTAACAAGAAACATGGAGAATAGGCTAGATTAAATGTAGAGACAAGGGGGGGTCATTCCGAGTTGATCGCTCGCTAGCAGTTTTTAGAAGCCGTGCAAACGCATAGTCACCGACCACTAGGGAGTGTATTTTCACTTTGCAGAAGTGCGAACGCCTGTGCAGCCGGGCGATAAAAAAACATTTTCTGCAAAACAAGACCAGCCCTGTAGTTACTCTTCATGTGCGTTGATTCTAATGTTCAGGGTTGGCTTTGACGTCACACACCCGCCCAGCATTCGCCCAGCCACGCCTGCGTTTTCCCCGGCACGCCTGCATATTTCCAAACACTCCCTGAAAACAGTCACTTGCCACCCAGAAATGCACCCTTCCTGTCAATCTTCTTGCGTTGTGCCGTGTGACTTAAAGCTTCGCTAGAACCTGTGCAAAACCACAAGGTCTTTGTACCCGTACATTGCGCGTGCGCATTGCGGTGCATACACATTCACAGAAATGCAGATTTTTAGCCTGATCGCTGCGCTGCAAACAACGGCAGCTAGCGACCAACTCGGAATGACACCCAAGATCAAGAGTGTTACCATTGCAGGGGTCTGGTTGTGCTCATGTGTAATGAGTCCCAGAGAGACTGGAAAAGGGTGGGCGGAGGAGGAGGTAACCGAGAAAGAGAGGTGGGAGGGGGTAGGATGAAGTAAATTATTATGTTTGCTGTTTGATATCAAAGATATTTAGTAGATAATAGTAGGTATACACAGGTATTACATTTGTAATACACGGTTTGTTGCCTATGTCTAGATTATTACTTTGCTTTTTTTAACATAATTACTGCCCACTTATTTGGGACCTACCTGTGTATATCTGCTATCTTCTACTAAATATCTTAAATTAAAACAGCAAACACAGGGGGTGATTCAGAGCTGATTGTAGATGTGCTAAAATTAGCACATCTACGATCAGATTCTCTGACATGCGGGGGGACGCCCAGCGCAGGGCTAGTCCACCCTTAGGCCCCTAATACTTTACTTCATCCTTCCCCCTCCACCTCTCTCTATTCCCTTCCCCTCCCCCTCCCTTTTCCACTCTCTATTGGGGGGAGGAGGGGGGGGGGTTAATTTACTAAGGTGGGAGTTTTTTTTTAGAACTGGCCCATAACAACCAATCAGAGTCTATCTTTTATCTTAAGCAGAATCTGATTGGTTGCTATGCGCAAAATCACCAGTTCTAAAAACTCCCACCTTAGTAAATTTACCCCTGGGATTCTCATTATACCCGAGTACAACCAGACCCACTGAAATGGAGACACGCCTGATCTTGTATGATGTTAAAAGCTAAACAGTGTCAGGCCTGGTTAGTACTTGGATGGGAGACCACCTGGGAATACCAGGTGCTTCACTAACGGGCTAGGTTTTATCTTTCAGTATGTAAGAGCAGATCCATTACATTCCTCTTTATATCTAGCATCACTGACCCACATTTTCCATACACCCCCTCACCTGTTCACTGTCCTTAGAAACACACAGGTGGGAAGTAAAAGTGGCACGTGGGCCATATGATTCTAACACATATACTGTATACTGTATACCTGCAAAACATTACTATAAAGCAACTTCCTGATAGGAACACTTAACCCATTTGGGATCATGATTTGAAACTGACAGAATATTTGTGCAAAATGTGGATACAGCATTTTTTTTTTTCAATAAACTTTTTATTGAGACATCATTGAAATCGCATTATACATTGTAGATGTACAAAGTGTGCACAATACAATATTATAAGAGGATTACAGTTAGAGGTTATATAGCAATTTCACATATAGCATACCACAGGGACTTTTGCATTAAAAGCAAGTGATCCGTCAATACATTGATGGTAATATACGTAATAGACGTATCTATAGGGGGAGCCGCCACAGTTGTCCATTCCTAAGCCAAAGATAGAGGCTGATCCTGCGCAGCCATTCTAGTTAAATACCACATAGTGTTCTTGAGGCTGTTATGAACGTGTAGCCATGTAGTGGGGGGCAGAGTGGATATATAAGATTCCCAGAGATTGAAGAACTTGGCTACCTGGTTACCTCTATCAACAATAGCCTCCACCCAGTCCATCCTGAATATATGGTGAAGTTTACTCAAAAATAATGGTATCTGTGGTGGCGTGCTATCCAACCACCCTTGTAAAATTGTTTTTTTCCCGGCCGCACTAAGGGCTATCAGTAGTTTTTTACATTCCGATGGCATGCGAAGATTGGGATCAATGATACCCAGAATTGCCCATTCAGGAGTAAAGGGCACATAGGTTATTAAATTAGCCTCCGCATATATCTCCTAATGAGATGGCAAAAATATTGTACAATCGGACATGCCCACAAACAATGATATGTGTCAGCCTCACTTTGGTGGCATCTTGGGCAAGAGTGTGTTTCCGACGTTCCCATATGGTAACGACGTAGCGTGGATAGATAAGTGTTATGATACACATTAAGAAATAATTCAGTGTACATGCTTGCTGGGAGTACCTTTCGGGAGTATAGTAGTGCTTTTTCCATTGTTGGTATCCAGGTCAATCCAGGAAAATGAGCCAACCATTTGGACATACCACCTGTCACAGTAGCGTGATCTAATATTGTCCTCAAAAAAGTGTAATGTATGGATATGGCCTTGTGTTTAGGTACTGGGTGCTGTAGGAGGCTGTCTAGAGGATTAGTCCAATCCCCCTCCGCAAAATGTGTAAGGATATGCCTAACGTAAAATTGTGTTTGCATAAATGGAAGGGGGGATGAGACCACCACATCATGTTTCGTTGAAACCTCTGAGAACGTGGTGGATACGGAATTTACTGTAAAAATATGACTGATATTTGGAGCTTTAAAAATATACCTCATATCTTCTCTTATTTAGCCAGTTTTAAAAATTTGTATATTTATTGTCTATTGTGTTTCTCTCTTTATTTTCACTATACATGCTTTCAAATTGCAGTCATTAAGCCTAGCCATTATGGGGGTCATTCTGAGTTGATCGTAGCTGTGCTAAATTTAGCACAGCTATGATCATTCACACTGACATGCGGGGGGACGCCCAGCACAGAGCTAGTCCGCCCCACATGTCAGTGCCGGCTCCCTCCCCGCAGAAGTGCAAAGGCATCGCACAGCGGCGATGCCTTTGCACTTCCAGATTAGCTCCCGACCAGCGCAACTTTAGTGTGCTGGCCGGGAGCTACTCATCGCATGTGACATCACGCAGTCGCCGCGGCCCGCCCCCCCAATGGTCCGGTCACGCCTGCGTTTGCCAGACTGCGCCCCCTAAATGGCGGCTTAATGCCGCCATCCAGCCCTCTCCCGCCCAGCAACTGCCTCTGCCTCAGAGGCGATCGCTAGGCAACGACGGTTGCCATGCACCGGCGCACTGCGGCACCGGTGCATACGCAGTTCCGGCCCGATCGCTGCACTGTGACAAACTGCAGTGAGCGATCGGGTTGGAATGACCCCCAATATCCAGTGATTAACAGGGTAGCATCCTATTCAAGTATTGTTCATCACTCTACAACTGGCTGATACATTTGTTACTTTTAATATCTGTATTTGTGATCCACATCACATAATTCAACTGTTTGCAACTTCTCACATCTAATAATAAACTGTGTAATAATAATTTCATAACCCACTGTAGCGTGTCCTTTGAAATCTGTATCTTTACTGGAAAAAGACTCTTAAGTAGAGAAAGTGAATGTTCTTCCCCTTTTTGAATGCATAGCAAAATAAAAAAATAAATGTTTTAATGAAGCAAAAAGAGTCTTCTTTCTTTCTTTCTTTCTTTCTTTCTTTCTTTCTTTCTTTCTTTCTTTCTTTCTTTCTTTCTTCCTTCTTTGGTTTATACAAAATTTTCTGAAAACCAGACTTGCTTATCTCTACTTTAAACCACAATCTTTTATGACTGGTACAAGAGTGTTATCCCAATTCCTTGCTTTCTCATACAGGACACACCATGCCCGCCATTTTGATGCATTTCACAGAACCAGGTCACACCTACTGTATGTCAATAGAATACAATGTTTTATACATATGAAGCACATGAAATATCATTTCATTTCTGGTCTCTATGTCACAGCCATATTAGGTAGTAGCAAGGAAAGAAAAAAAATGTACGTATATGAAATACAAGTCATACATTGCACTGGTGAAATCAGGAAGAAAGACATACTGCAAGAGATCTGGTCCCCATGTCCCTTTCTTCTGGCCATCATCTTATATTTGTTTTCTAAAAATGTCTTGACATATCTTTACTCAGACTCGGAGGCAAAGTTTGGATCAAAATTACTGGTCACGATTTTATTGTACCACCTTATAAGGTTGGAGGGCACAGACAGAAGTGGTGGGCAAGTATGTTATCAACCCATTTCGATTTACCTGGGGCATGAACCACCTACCCAAAAGCACCGCGACAACCCCTAGGGAACTAGCCCCCTGGCGCATATCACGATTGCCTGGCACACAGCCTACGGTCCCAACTGTTCAAGGCTGGAGCCGGGAGTGTGGCCATTCACCAAGGGTGAATCTGCCAACCTCTGCTGGCTCTCACCATTCACCATGCCTTGTGCCCCATTTTTTCCTGCTGCCCGCCTACTGTGATAAACACAGTACAATGTCCCAATGGTTTGAATAAAAACATTATCATTGAAACACCACCACCTTTAACACACTTAAAGAATGGCAGAGAAGAGGAGAGGTCGCACAGACACCTTCGTTTAGATCATACATTTTATACAATCACACACTTGTCCTTTCCCATTTCTTCAATTATATAGGTATATACCTTTAATATCTTGTATGGGAGGTGATCCTGGGAATAATGTAGAATATATAGGCCAAAGAGAAGAAAGTATTCCCAAATGTGGGCACACACGGGCAATTGTGTTCAGCTATTAACCAAAAGTCAAATATCTCTTGGATAGATGTCCATTAATTTTAAAACATAACTTTTATTTATTGTTGTAAAACATATGAGAAAATATTGTACAAGTGAAAAAAATTTTAAAGTGTAAAATAATGTGAAATAAAATAGCCTCTGTACTATAATCCTTCCTCACTATCTCTAATGTTCTTTAACAATGTTTCAATTCTTGTTGCAATATTAAATTGCTGAGCACCCTCTGTGGATACAATTGTATCAAGGGCTTATAACTCCAGTATTTATCTCTCCTGATTTGCATTCAAGGTCCGATGTAACATCAATGCTTATGTTTTATTCATTTGTGCTCGCAGTGCATAATATTGCACCCTTTAAACATAACGCAAATCGTGTAGCTGACCTTATTGTCTGGTTCTCCAATGTGTCGTACTGTATTAAGTGCGTGATAGCCTATGGATAATAGGTATGCATACCTTGGTTTTAAACGCTTTATGGCAGTGTATATCAGTCTTATTGTAATGCTGCCCTTCTTAATGACACTGTGTCACAATATCATTCACAGTGTCTCTGTATGTAATGGTGTAAATACATCGGGCTATTACCTGTAATTATATAGCTGTCCCTTTCTCAGGTCTACCAGGTATATAATGTATATACAGGACAAATTTGTACATGTGCTTTATTTGGACTTTACCATTCTCTCTGAGTATCACAAGTAAGAGTTTCATTCAAGATTCCCCTTTTCTCCCCGGACACGGGAATACCGTAGAGCAGTGGTTTCCAAACTTTTTTGAATCACGGTGCCCTAGAGTATCAGAATTTTTTTCACGGCACCCCTAGGCCAAAAATTTCTTATTGAAAAATTTAGAAAGAAATATTAAATTAAGTAGATTGTGTTTATATGTCATCCTTAGGCTCAATTGTGTGGTGAGGGACAAGATTTGCTTCTGTTTGTCCCCATATTTTATGACTGATAGCTACTAGCACTAGTTTTCCCTATTATACTGACCATAACTAATACCCCTTTTCCACTAACGAGCACGGGTCGCAGCCGGGAGCCTGACACGGGAGCTGCCCCCTGCTGCGACCCGTGCTCGGTCCCTTTCCCATTAGCAGTCACAACCCGGCAAATGCCGGGTTGGTGACGCTTCTAGTGACACGGCAGGGGCGGCGCAGGGAGATCACATGATCTCCCAGCGCCGCCTTCCCTATGCACTGTGAACGGGAGCCGTGTCACCTCGACACGGCTCCCGTTCACACTAGACAGCTAGCCGGGTTGAACACGTGTTCAACCCGGCTAGCTACCAGGGTAGGATTCCCAGATCACTTGATCCGGGTTTACCCTTTTCCACTTGCAAAAAACACGGGTAAATGCGCGCCCCCGTGCATTTACCCGTGTTTTTTGAGCTAGTGGAAAAGGGGTATAATCTGAATTGGTCCTGGACCACCAATCCAAGGCACCCCTGCAAGTGTCCCGAGGCACCCCAGGGAGCCACGACACACAGTTTGGGAACCACTGCCGTAGAGTATCTCTCCATCCTGATTACTTCATTAGGGTGCGGGCAGTATGTGGCAGATCTGCCTGCTTTTCTGGCGGTGCGGGGGGAAGCCCCAAAAATCGTGAGCCTCCCGCAACTTCCGAGAGAGTAGGCAAGTAGATACAGAATTTTGTACTGTTAAAATACTGTGCCATACATTGCCTTTTTTTGAGAGTAATGTGGAGGTAAGTTATTAGAAGGATGTGACATGGTGATGGGAATAGTGTCACCACGGGCCTTCATGTTGCCGTGTGTGTCCTGGATTGGGTGGGTCAAGTCTAAATATGATAGGATTTGCATCATTATGACACACCCTTAGCCATGTCACAGGTCTGCAATCACTGGCAAAGCCCAGGGCAATGGTGGTGCGACGCCCCCATCTATCACATACAAAGTACTGCCCTCCCTGGTAGATAGACTACACCTCAGGGATACAGATTAGTCACCTGGTTGGTCCGGCGTCTCCTCCCCACTTTTTTGTATTGAATACAATATAAAGTCATAGGGCCTGATTCAGTAAACATAGCTGCTGCTTCCTGCAGCGATGCTTTCATATGGTAATGCAGCAGGAGGCATCGGCCGGCTCAGTAACCCATGAAGTCACGTAGAGCAGCCGCCACAGCTCCGTCACTGAGGACATGAAATCTCCATTGGAAGACGATACCCTGGCCTCAGCACTCCCCAAAAATGGATCTCATCACCACCCCCGTCCCACCCCCAACTGGTTGCAGACTGTCAATCACCAGACCACCGCAGCTAAATTGCGAGCAAAGATGCAGGACCCATACTGCAGTATGGCTAAATAGGATCTTCTTAAAAAACAAACAAACAAAAAAACATGTATATAACTGTCTCTGTTAGCGGAATAGTGTGATATATGACAAGTCACCAAAGGGTTACACACTGGTGATATATGAATATGTAATATGAGTATTCAGGTTCCTCTTTCTGCTTTACTAACAGGAAATAAAATAGCTCAATTCCAAATGAAGTTTTATGTTTCAACTCTAACTGATAAAAAGATCATTACTATGATATATGGTTAGATACCTGATACAGAAAGCTATGTTTCGGGGGAGATTTGCATAATAGCATTTTCAGTATCAGGTATAAAGTACAGTAGATAATCTGCTTTGTTTATTATGAATAAACATTTCTCTAGAGGCCTCACTTACTGTGTTGTTACAGTATATGCCTTAAACTGTCGGGCCACCCACAAAATCCAGGCAGGAGCGGACGAGGTGTATGTGCCCAGATTGTGGCACTTTGATCTGCTGTCCTTCACAGTGGATCAAAAACTAGCAAGGCCATCAATTGAGAACTTGGCACAGTTAATAATTTGGGCGCCTTTCCATCCTCAGCTTATTCCGCCAGATACAGAAGATGTTCCCTCAAGTGGCATTGTAAGTACACACACATAAAGGGGTTTGGGCTTTAATGCCAGCAGTTTGGATCCCGGAGGTCAGCATCCCCACCACGGGATCCCGGGGGGGGGGGGGGGGGCAAGCTCAATGGAGCCCCTTGCAGGCTCGCCACAGGTTCTATTCTGTCGTGGGAATAGCCCGTTTGCCGGCATTTCGACTTCCGGCATTGTAAGTGGTCGAGATTCCGGCATCGTTATCCTGACCGCCGGGATCCGACTGTTGGTAAAGTGACTACATCCCACATAAAGACATGTTTAAAACTCTTTATAACATAAGGGTAACAGAAGGCAAAATAAACAGATTTCAATGCACATGTTATACCTTATACATTATACCGTGCCATCCCGCCATGACACAGCTCCTACATCACTGAAATATTGCACATTGATTTATACTCTGATTTGGCTCCAAAGGTGTCAGCCCTAACCAGGGGCGGATCCAGAAGAAAATGAAAGGAGGGGCACTATGATAGGGGAACGGTAATAGTTATATTTACATGCACCTAAGGCACACGTGCTCCCAGATAAGGCGTGTGGTATCACAGGGGGGTGTGGACTCACAGAATACGCCATCAGGTACTAATTGGCTGTAGGAGCGCATCCTGGTTTATTGCCAATGTTTCACCCTGATGAAAAGGCTGATTGGGCCTTGAAATGTTGGTCACCTGTTCCAGGGCACGAACTGTCCATGTTTGATCAGTAGAAGCAGCCAGCTGGATCTCTAACAAGCAGCATAAGACATCAGCAGGACGGCCCTGTCACAATCACACGGGCCGCCTTCTCAAAGCTGAGGCTGAGTTTGACTGCACCTAGCATGGTGGTAAAGGAAGTGGAGGAGGAAGCGCTGGTATTATTGTGCGGTGCAGTGAGGGCTGATGAAGCCTTCTGCGCCGTCATAAGTAACAGTCTTACTCGATGCTGGCATTTGAACCCCGCGCCTGGGCTGGACTCTGGCCGGCTGGCAGTTGGGGAGGTAGGTTGCGGTGTGAGCAGGGGGAGGCTGCAGCTCCAGCCTCCCCATTGGTTACCACACGGACTGGCTGTTAGAGCCGCAGCGGGTCCTAGTGCCTGCCGGCTCTTTTATCAAATCTGACTGACGGAAATAGCAGTAGTACTGCTGCTAATCTTTTGAAAAAAAAAAAAAAAAGAAGTCAGAAATGACAGGGGGGGGGGGGGGGGGGGCACAGGCCCTATTTTCTCAGACGAAGATTAATGGCAGTATAAAAAAATCCTAAATTGTCGCCAAGTATGACAAATGCATTCTCAACCACTTGCCAAGCAATAGACAATCTATAAACTAGATATATGAAAATTCTCTTTGCTTGAGCAAGTGCTCTTTGGGGGTTATTCAGTGTTGATCTCAGATTTTGCTATCGCAGCAAAATCTGCGACCGTACTACTCACATACACAGGTCACCCAGCATGTGTTGCGCCGCCCTGTGCAGCTTGGCTGCGTTGGCAAGGGTACCGCCGCCATGTTTCCAATCGCAGGAAATGCAGGCGACGTCATTGGCTGGCCCCCGAAAACGGCCATGACACTCCTGCAATTCCTACTCCCACCCCCAGTGCCGCGTCGCTGCCCCCAGACACTCGTCGTCTGTCAATCACTACGATGGCATCCTTCCAGGCTGCGATCGTATAGTGAAGGGTTGCATGCGCGCACTGCAGCTGTTGCACATGCCCAGAGCCTTTGGACACGGACGTGCAGGCAGACGCAGAGGCTGCATCCAGGTCTGGTTAAGGCCCTTTGTACATAGGGTTTTAAAACATTAACCAAGTGTGTGAAAGCCTCATCAGCTACAAACATAAAATTAAGTCCAAATATATATTGGTCATGGTCTGGTAAGTTGCATTATTTTCCCGATTCTCGTAGAAATACTCCTATTCCAGTGCACCACCATCTGACACATTACCGTTTTCTCCATAGTCCACAAATATCAATATTTGCCATTGATATTGGCCATCAGAACTACAGCATACTAAAGGAGCCATTGTAATAATAGAAAAAAGATCCGCCCTTAGCGGGTGACATAATGCGGACATGTTTCTCATCTATGGCTCTACCACAGTTTGGAATATTCCATTGTTCTTCAAAATCTTTAGCAATAACTTGGCACACTTCAACCACTGGAACGGAAATTAAAAATTGTGGAAATGTAAAATCAATAGTCACATCAATTATATAATATTAACATATATATATATATATATATATTTATTTATTTATTTATATTTATTTATTTTATTATACACCTATCAGTGTTTATCGAGGAGGAGACACTGGCTACTGCTGGGGTACTAACACACCATCTCCCATCAAATGTACTACCCCTCAGCACACAGCAACCCTCCCAACAACCTGGCTTGTCCTTCAAGTGGGGAAGGAAAAGGCCATATGAGGAAGGGGATCAATCAGAGTAAAGATTCTACAAATCCTGCAGTCAGGCTCATGGAGAAAGATAGGATGATCTGGACTGGGCACCACCATCACCAAAAAAACTATGGATCCTGAAAATAGGGCAGAGACTGACAGGATCATCGATGAGATCATATATAGGGGCAACAAGAGTGAACTGACCCGATACACCTGTCTTATAGAACACATGCCAATGCCCAGATGAGAAGAATGTAGGCCCATCTGTCCTGCTCCATCTCCACTTACGAACTTTCACCAATATCCCCAATCTGACAGATGGTCTATTACTACTCCCCTTCCCTCCCGTATTTACCTTCCCTCCACCAACAACTGTAGCTGCCGACGTGTCCTTATACATCTAACCTCAATACCCCATGCATCGCGAGAAACCTAGTGTGAGGAAGCCGGCAGTTCCCGTGCAACGCTGATACTGTAATGTCGGGCGTCATAGAAGCAGACTCTGACTCTGCTGATTAAAATGATATGCGGCATGCGTTCATTCTGTGTGGGACAGTGGCTGTATCTGCTAAGTTACAATGTTTTCCAGGAAACCACTATACTTTACTGTAGCATTTCGTATGCATACACAGCTGCAGTCACACAAATAATATAGGCATGCTGCATAACATTTTAATCAGCAGAGTCTGCTTGTGCGTCTTACTTGCATAGCGATGTGAATAAGATGCATTTTCGGAGAAAAAATGCACAAAAAGGCGCCTGGATTCTCTGACTAGGTGCGACTAGAAGGGGTGTTTAACGTGACTGCAACGATGAGGGGAGAGAGAACGCATCTGTACAGCAGGTGATACCAGAATGCTTCATTTTGGGTGCAGACAAATTTTGAGTATGAATAAATTTAGTTATTCTCATTTGTAGTTATTGTACATTATTTATAGTTGTTTGCTTTCTTTTCTATAAGTTAATATTGACGGAGTGTAACCTGCAAGGACAGCGGTTCTTGCAACTGGTCTCTATTAGTTACATTTAGGGAATTATTTATTGTTAAAAACTTTTTAAAAATCTGACACGCGGGATAATAATTATAGCACTGCTGCGATTATTAATACATAGGCCTCTTGACTAGTGAATCTAAAAGTTTTGACAGTTCTTTACTACAGAAATGAGGAAGCCCTGTGAAAAAATGGCTTCATGGACCAGAGCCGAGAGGGAAAGGAGTCAGTGAGTAACTTTTAACGATGATAAATGCAGCTTCAACCAGGAAACCGTGGGACTATACCGTTCACAATAGAGTCTATCAAACATAACAACATTAGGCACTCATATAATCTGACATCACCGTAATTAATAATAATATATTATAAAATAATATTGGCAAATCCACTAAAATAACATTTGATATCTAGTTCTGGAAATCACCTTTAAAGCCCACTTCTCACTTCAAGCCTCCTTGTGCTTTGTTGGGTCAACTATGTGGCCTGAACTGTAACTGTGGACTTTGGAGGGGAACTTCAGGCTTATACCTAATCCTGCATTATGTTACCAGCTAGCACAGAACATATCAATCAACGTGGTAAATCTAGATTACATAACTTGCAGGGAGCTAGAATGGAGTCTCGTAGATATAGAATGCAGTATTAAATGTATACAGCATCGATGATGTTCTCTTGTCTATTACGAACCCGGAGCTTTCGGTGCAGCCTCTCCTCTCCGAACTTGGGGGGGTCATTCCGAGTTGATCGCACGGTAGCAGTTTTTTTGCAGCCATGCGATCAGATAGTCGCCGCCTATGGGGAATGTATTTTAGCATAGCAAGTGTGCGATCGCTTGTGCAGCGGAGCTGTGCAAAAAGTTTTTGAGCAGTTTCTGAGTAGCTCTGAACTTACTCAGCCACTGCGATCACTTCAGCCTGTCAGGTCCCAGAATTGACGTCAGACACCTGCCCTGCAAATGCCTGGACACGCCTGCGTTTTCCACGGCACTCCCAGAAAACGGTCATTTGCCACCCAGAAATGCCTTCTTGCTGTCACTCACATTGCAATCGCTGCTGCGATCTCTTTCTTCATAAGGCTGACGCTGCCCGGTGCTTCCCGTCGCCGGGCAGCGACGCGTCTGCGCATTGTGGTCACGGTGCATGCGCAGTTCAGACCCGATCGCATCGCTGCGAAAAACTGCATTGTGCGATCGGGTCGGAATGACCCCCTTGATCTCTATTACCAATACTCAGGATATAAACTTAATGCAAGTAAAACTTAAGTGCTTGATTTCTATATCCCAAGGCCGACTACAACTTCTTTAGAAGCCTCATTTCCTTTTAAGTGGCATACGCAAAAAATCAAGTACTTTGGTATTTTCCTTACACATCGCCATCATCAATTATTTCAAGATAACTGCCCCCGTTTATTATACCAAATTAAGTCCGATTTACAAACCTGGTCCACTTTATTTATCTCTTGGATGGGTCGAATGAACACTGTGAAGATGAACGTGCTCCCTCGGCTCCTTTACTTTTTTCAGCCCCTCACATTTTTTATACCGCCTTATGTTTTTAAATTCACGCAGTTTCAAACCTCACGCTTTATTTGGGCCGGTAAACATCCGTGTGTCCGGTTAAAGACACTTCAACGCCCTTCCCATAGTGGGGATCTGGGTATCCCAGATTTCAAGAAATACTATTTAGCTGCACAACTTGCGCAATGTGTTCAGTGGTGTAATGTTGGTGTTCAGAAGGTCTGGGTTACAATTGAAGCAGATGAACTAGGCTTGTCCACTGTCTCCTTTCTCCTCTGGCTGCCGAGGGCCCACCGCCCTCGTAATGTAGCTTCCCATCCTGTAATTTCCCGCTCTTTATTTATCTGGGATTTAAGCAACAGGAAATCATACCATTATTTCATAATCCTTGTTTTCCCAAAGCACAAAAATAGGTCCTCACTCTCCATATGGAGGGAAAAGAGTATAATATTCCTGAATGACATCACCAAAGATTTTAACTTTCACCAGTTCTCCTAGTTACAATTGGACCTGACACTTTCCTCTAAATGTTTCTTTCAATTTTTACAAATTCATTCTAGAGTGCAGAATCTCCTCATCAGCAGAGCCCTCACCACCTTTGAGGTCCTCTGTCTGAGACATTCCTCAAGTAAGTGCCTCATTTCTCTTTTATACTCTCTGCTCACTGAGGAGTTCTCTTCAAACACGCAACTCTCATTAAACTGCCTGGGAGACAGACCTTGGTACAACCTTAGAAAATGAAGTTTGGGCTGAGATCTGGGACAACATAGTCTCTAGCTCAATCTGTGCTAGAATTAAAGAAAATATGTATAAAGTGGTATATAGATAGTGCTATGTACCCTCCCGATTACACAAAAAGTACCCTGACACTGCAGATAAATGTTGGAGGGGATACTCGGAAGAAGGCACCTTTCTCCATATATGGTGGTCATGCCCAAAATATCCAGTCTCTGGCGAGGAGTTATTGATCTCATTTCACACACACTCTACGTTTCCATCCCCAATGATCTTAAATTTTTACTTCTCCCCCTGAGAATTCCTGAGCTATCTCGTCACCAAAACAAACTGGTGCATCATATTGTTTGCGCTATGACCTGCCAGATAGCAGCAGACTGGAAATTAATCTCCCCCACATCTCTACACTCCATTATGTCCCGCATCTGGTACATATACTGAATGGAATATATGACTGCTATTATCAACAAGTCATTATAAATCATTTGATAAACATGGGGTCCTTGGTTCACCTCCCAAAATATCCCTTCCTCATTTTCCATGTAACAGCTTAGTACCCCCCCCCCCCCCCCTTCCGCTCCCTGCCCAACAACTGGAGATACCGCCCCAAGGGTTTTTTCTCTATACCCTTTTCTTTTTTCCTAGCTCATCTCTTTTCTTTCTCTTTCTTCTTCTTCCTCCCTTCAGTATTATATACCGGCTCCTCTCTCATCTTCTCTGCATTCCTTATAAAATTTGGATCACTGGTATGCTTACACTATATTAGAATTGGAAGTTATCACACATATTCTATATGTAATTTTACTATTCGCTTGTTACGATTAATGTTATTCTTTGTTATCTTCTCAATAAAATGTATTTTTAAAAAAATGTATACAACTCATCTATGTGCTGGGTTGTGAGGACAGGTAAGGTCATTTAGAGAAAAATAATGCTTCTTGTGTGCACTGCCGTATACCTATAATGATACAACAGTAGAATAACACCAGTGGAGTCCGGTATGCACTCTGTGGAGGTAGCAGCACTGGGGATGGGAAACACCCAGTGTGGCCAAGAGACTCCCCTCAAAAAGGGGGCGTGGCTCTGTGATCAGGGCATGGCCTCATGGTACCCCTAGCTGACATCACTAAAGGGGGCGTGGCCTCACGGAAGCCCCAGATTACCTCAATCTGGGGGCATGCAGGCTGACCCTGGAGACTCTTCCAGTGCTGCCAGCTCCTTCTCAGTGACAGGAGCCGAGTGCTGCAGGATAATGTTACACTGCCGCACCCAGCTTCTGTTACTGCGGAGGAGTCTGCATTTTGGTGTCACCCCTTGTGATGCCTCTGCTATGTGGGGACCATAGTATATGGCTAGCTGCTCCCATGGGTATATTGTAGTATGAGATACAGCAGTAATACATAGAGTGAGCCTAATCCAGGTGTGGTTGTTCTTGCTGCTGCCGTTGCTATATTTTGCCGTTGGGAATTGTGATTATATGCTGATATGGGCAGAAGCTAACCTGAGCATAAGGACATCCACTGCTGTCTCATCATTTCAATCCGATGGCGTATAATTGCTGATACATCGGCACCATCGTCGTATATTGGGTCATGTCGCAGAGTCTGAGTGCCTCTGTAGAGGCGCATGTCAGAGACGTGTGGTGAGGTAAATAGCTCAGGAGTATATCATAGCCAGATTAGCACACCTTATATGAGCCCAAGGGTTCACATGGGCATTATACACAGTTGCAGCAGTATATACATGTGGGCATTATACACAGGTGCAGCAGTATATACATGTGGGCATTATACACAGGTGCAGCAGTATATACATGTGGGCATTATACACAGGTGCAGCAGTATATACATGTGGGCATTATACACAGGTGCAGCAGTATATACATGTGGGCATTATACACAGGTGCAGCAGTATATACATGTGGGCATTATACACAGGTGCAGCAGTATATACATGTGGGCATTATACACAGGTGCAGCAGTATATACATGTGGGCATTATACACAGGTGCAGCAGTATATACATGTGGGCATTATACACAGGTGCAGCAGTATATACATGTGGGCATTATACACAGGTGCAGCAGTATATACATGTGGGCATTATACACAGGTGCAGCAGTATATACATGTGGGCATTATACACAGGTGAAGCAGTGTATACTGCTGGAAATTTGATGAGTGTCCCTGACATAAGACAACTTAATTATATATGTACATTTAGATATCTCCCACTGCATCACCGCTATACAAAAGCATGAGGAATAATACAAGTTACTCTGTTTCTCCTGCTGTAAGGAATACTCGGGTAAATTATCATACATTTTGCCTGAAATATAAATACCTGTAGCTTTTCCCCCCAATTAAAATGGATTGTTACACAGTAAAATGTGCTTAGTGTCAGGACGGAACTGCAATTGTGACTCATATTCCAAGTCTATTTCGGAAGCAGACATTCGCATATCGCCTTAGGCCCTCAAACCACACATTAGGTAGACATTCAAGTGACCACGACTTCTGCAACCACTAAAGATCAGATTTTTAATAACTTTTTTTTTACCGGGGTATGACCTTCACCCGTCACATGCTTATCATGTCGGAATGCAGTTGCCATCCAGTACTTGTTACCTCCAGGATAATTCTGACTGTGCAGTCAGATAACTTATACCTCTATTCCACTACAGTCCCCGGTATGACACAAAATTTGGAACAGAGATCCAAACATGGTCAGACCCATTTCCACCACGGCACCGATCTGGGCTGTGCCCGCACTGGTGCCAGTCACACTGCACACGGGTGCAGTGCTGGTGCTTGGAAATGAAGTCATCTCCATGCGCCGGAAGAGCGAATCTCTCCATGCTATAAAAGGGTCTCGGGTCGGACGATGCGGATTACCCATTAACACTGCGGCTCACATGGGACCTTCTGGGTAAAACCTTTATAGGTACCCGGGTGAACCCTTTTTCACTGACCTAAATCCCGGCTGTCTGCGCAGTAACCTGGGATTTTCAGGTCAGTGGAAAAGGGGTATTAATAATGTAAGAAAAGTGGTATTCTGTGTTGGAGATAAGTGTGTACAGGCTTGGGGATGTAGCACAGTTTCTGTACACACCAGTGGATGCCTTGCATCTACGAACAGCCCAGTTATTTAACCAGTGGCATCAGGGCCAGCGTTACCTGCTCAGCAAGGGATGCGCCAGGCTGGAGATGCGCTCTCCCCACTCTGCTACCTTGCTGATGTGCACTGTTGTTGCTGGCTGCCATAGCCTGCGACTGCCAGACTGTATGTCAGGCATCGGCGCCAGCAGCATGAAGGGCAGCTCTTCAATCTGCAGTCCACCAACCAGCGCTTCCTACAGGTGTGTAATGCTCTGGAGCCCATACGAACCACTGCACATGCCCTGGCCGGAGAGATGATGTGGCCTCCTACTGCCCAGGAGGGGCACCTCACAGCTCCGAGTGTAAGCTCTTCTGCCCAGTCTCATTCTGCTGCTCATCTCTCTCTCTCTCTACATGTCTATCTCTCTCCCCATGACTCACCCTCAGCTCTGGATAACTAATTACATCATCTGGAAATCTCCTCCCTACAAATCCTGCATATGTCCATGCCCCCCACCCTCTTCTGACATCAAAGCTGCAGCCAATAGGTTAGGGCTCTCCTGTGCATTGCTTTGCCCAGAGGCCTATACTGCCATTAAGGCATTGTGTATAAAGGGCATTACTGTGTATAAGGTTTACTACTGTATAGTGTAACATGAATAAGGGGCACTACTGTGTGGTGTAATGTGTATAAGGGGTACTACTTTGTGGTATAATGTGCATAAGGGACACTACTGTGTGGTGTAACATCTGTAAGGGGCATTACTGTTTGGTGTAACATGTATAAGGGGTACTACTTTGTGGTCTAATGTGTATAAGGGGCACTACTTAGTGGTATAATGTGTATAAGGGGCACCACTGTGTGGTGTACTGTGTATAAGGGATACCACTTTGTGGTGTAATGTGTTTAAGGAGCACTACTGTGTGGTGTAACTTACATAAGGAGTACTACTTTGTGTTGTAATGTGTATAAGGGGCACTACTGTGTGGTGTAATGTATATTAGGAGCACTACTGTGTGGTGTAATGTGTATAAGGGGTACTACTATGTGGTGTAACATGTGTAAGGGGTACTACTGTGTGGTGTAATGTGTATAAGATACACTACTATGTGGTGTAATATGAATCGGGCACTACGTGCGGTGCAATGTGAATATGATTGTGCTACTGTGTGGCGTAATTTCAATTGGGGGTACTATTGTGTGGCCATGACCATTCCTTGTATGACTACACCCCTTTTTTGCTGCACCTTTCGTGCACATTGTCTCTTTATTAGTTATTTATGAGTGAGTGCACAAAATTATAGTTTGAAGGGGAGCGCCAAACACCCTAGCACCAGCCCTGAGTGGAGAGGTTTTATTATAGATAGTGAGTACAGCTGAACCTGGTTTGTTATACACACTGATGAGCGGTGCAGAATGCTGGAACAATGTCTAACACAACAGATAATCACAGGTCTCACTGGAGCTAAGTGAGAGACTACTGTCTACCACTGTGGCACTCACATGCAGTCCCAAGATGGCTCCGCACATGCTCAGTAGTAACCTCGGCGACCATCTCGGTACAGGGGATGTGGCTATCCTGAAGGAGCAGCAACATAGAGTCTGCGCAGTAGTGAACTGGCAACATTCTATTCACTATATTGCCTGCAGAGAGCCAAATTTCTCTCTTTCTCTCATGTCATTTTAATACCAAGTTAAGCATTTAAGTGAATACTAAGGTTACACAATTATTTACCGATTTAGTTATTGAAAATGTAAAGCAAACGCTTTACGCACATACATCTTGGGGGCAACCCTGAAATTGCTGCTCACGTTTTCCCTTAGACATCAATTTAGACGATGTTTCTCACTAAACATTAGCAAATGGAGCCTTCAAAACCTGACACTGGCCTTAGGCAATAGGGAAAGTTGGCAGAACAGAGCTGATGCTGGCCAGCTGCCCATCTATACAGAATAAATGCCTATACCAGGAAGTGGCACTGTGCAGCAATTTAGAAGTGAAACATGGACATATTCATAGACTCAAACCTTGGAGGCTGAGAACAGTTTCTCGATATTAGGGGCCATTTGCACATCTAACACTGTACCAATATACAGTATATCCTATAGTTTTCCTCTATATATCATACGAATTTTAAAGACATGCTGCTTTATTTAGGCTCATCCGTTTTCGTAGTATATACAGATAAACCGATTAACCTTTCACATAGTATTTTTGCACGAACAGCATCTCCAGTGATAACCTGTTTTACCGTAAAATTTTTTTTTTAAATAACACAAACAATATTACAGAGTTCAAAGCCAGAAAGAACAATTATTAAGCAAATTCATTATTGTTACAAATTAAAAAAGAAAGAAAGTTGAAAACCCAATTACAGGAGGTAGGACTGAAGAGGAGCGGATATATTAAGCCTAGGGAAGTGATAAAGCAGTGATGAGTGCAAGGTAACAATGCACCAGCCAATCAGCTCCAATATGTAAATTGACAGTTAGGAGCTGACTGGCTGGTGCGTTATCACCTTGCACTTATCACTGCTTTATCACTTCTCCAGGCTTAATACATCTGCCCCAGAGTATTCATGTATTACAGCCTGCAGCCTTCCGTTTCTTCTCCCTGTATTGTCACAGTTATTTGTTATAGCCTTTAACACTTATTTTTAAAATGACTTCTAATATAATATTACAGGTGTCTCTTTGATGAATCTATTACTTTCACTTATTACTGCAGCTGAGGGCAATGTGAGGCCTTTCTGAACGACAGAGGGTTGTCCATGCATTGCAGGTCAAGAAGTGTAATGGGCCCTACATATACGGCGATATGCCGACGAGGTGCCCGACGGCCGATACGGCCGTCGGGAAGGGGGGGGGACGGATAGTGACGGGGGGGGGGTGAAGGTTCTTCACTCCCCCCATCACCTGGCTCCATAGCAGTACATGCTAATATGGACAATCTCGTCAATATTGGCATGCATACATAAGCGACCCGGCACCAACGATGAACGAGCGCGGGGCCGTGCATCGTTCATCATTGGTGCCTACACACTGCACGATATGACGAGTTCATATCGTATAGTGGTATCGGCAAGTGTGTAGGGCCCTTAAGACTTTATTTAAACTTGGTGTAAACTTAAACAGACGTGGACTTAATACTAGCCAGGGTTACATTAAGGGCAACTAGCTTGTGGAGCCCCTACCAATAAATCAGTCAAACTGATATACTGCTTATTAACAAGTATAATGTGTAAATATTCCCAGCAGAGCAGATGTGACCATACTGTAGTGTCCCAGCTCCCTGGTGACATTATGACATACCGACTCCCCGATTATGCCTAAGTGCCCCCACACTGGTGATGTAGCCATGTCTGGGGGTCCCCTTTGTGCGTGGGCCCCTTGGTGACTGCCCAAGCCACACTGTTATTTCAAGCTGTATATATTAAAATCAGGGAATGTTAGGTCCACATACCGCAGTACATGTTAAGCTAGCCAACTCACGTCATCATCTTCCCCTTTTCACATGAACATATGCTTTGCAACAAAGTTGAGAACAGATATCTAGCACAGTGTTAATTCTACATGACACAAGTCTTCTTATTCACTGATAAGCCCTGAAAATAAATGAGCAGGGCCCTCCAGCCCTCATTATAATACCCGATCAGCCTGCTGTAATTTGCAGCAATAAACAGCATTACATTGGTAGATCATAACTGTAGTTCTGTACGGCTGAAATACAGCACCAAAATAGTTAACTTTTAGGATTGCGTCAAAGCAGAGCTGACATTCAGTAATAATTTACTGAGACACCAGAAGCCTGCTGCCAAACATTCTATATATATCATTCCAGACCTAACCTACAAGATCAACATTCCCCACAAGCCTTACCCACTCTCCTTCTCTACACCTGCGTAACAGGAGGATAGTGCAATGTACTGAGTGTGGCTGGAGTTAGACATGAATGGATGGCTATTCTCAGCCTCTGCCACGTTACTCTGTCCTAAGGCTACTACTGATATTTATAAATGACTTTCCCTCAGTCTGCCAATCAGATTGTGGGCCTGATTCACCAGTGGGCGCAGTATCGATGTTGCATGCAAAAGGCCCATGTTTTACGTTTGAGCGTTGATCAGATTTGCACAGCACATACGTCCCGAATTGGACACACAGGGGTAAATTTACTAAGATGGGAGTTCTTTTTAAGATGGGATGTTGCCAATAGCAACCAATCAGATTCCATGTATTATCTTCTAGAAGGTGCTAGATAAATGAGAAGCAGAATCTGATTGGTTGCCATGGGCAACATCTCATCTTAAATAGAACTCCCATCTTAGTAAATTTACCCCACAGTCTGTTGATTCTAGTGGGTGCTTTGGGAGGTAGCCGGGGAGGGGTGGCAAAGCCGATGCAGACATGTCGGGAGTACGTCGTTGAAAGCGGCTGCATGCACAGACACTCACATAGAGGCCATACTCCCTGCCGTAGGGTTGGTGCAAATTTTGATGGTGTGGCGATAGTCTTAATAAGCACAGTGACAGAAAAGCACTTTCTTAAAGCACGACAACTGGGCGTTTCGATTTGAAAATCCTATACAGTATTAGTATAAAGACGCACCTGCAGCAATAGACGCAGTCGCACCTCTGAGCCAGGCCATTCATGTGCAGGTGACATCACCTTATACCTCCACACATAAATGGATCAATTTATTTGATTTATTTCACAGATTATTTTTTTTACCTTCAATCTGTATCCATGTTATTTGGGGAAAGGTTAAACGTGCAGAGTGCATTTCCCCTGATCACACTCCAACACTCACCAGACGGGTGTGGATCATAGGGTCGCCACACTGAGGTTGACAGTCATTAGGTTGACCACTATTGGTCGACAGTGACTAGGTCGACACCTGAAATAGGTTGATACGGTCATTAGGTCGACACGAACAAGGTTGACATGGGAAAAGGTCGACACAAGGGGTTTTTTGTTTGTTTGTTTTTTGGGTGTTGTTTTCTTCGTAAAGTGACCGGGAACCCAAATTAGTGCACAGTGTCCCCTCGCATGGCGAACAAACTTCGGGCAAGGTTACCATTCCCAATCGTAGTTCTCGTGGATCGTAAAGTGTGAAAAAGTTAAAAAAGTTGTGAAAATCTCATGTCAACCTTTTTCCATGTCGAGCTAGTGACCATGTCGATCAGTAGTGGTCAACCTAATGACTGTCGACCTAAGTGTTGAAGACCTAGAGACCGGATACCCATCAGACCAGAGGAGGAACTAGAAGGGGTATGGCTGCTCCAGGTTGCCCAACCTCGCCCTGAAAGCTCCCCTCCCAAAAGAAAGCAAATTGGACAATTGATGCTAACAATGTTTATAGACTTTTGTAGTTGGGCGTTCCGATACTGCCAGATTCTCATCAGCCAGCTAGATACATTTTACAAGTAATACGTAAGGCACCCCCGCCTATATGTTCTGAGGGGACGGTATCGGCACCACCGGGGAATAACTGGTTACATGCTGAATTAAAGATACACACTAGTGAGTATTATGGAGGGGGACATACCCACTACAATATTGATTTTTCATCTGAGAGTGGATGTGGTGTGAGATAACAGTGTGCATTTTTTAAACTGGATTACACAAGGATCAAATCGTAGAATTCACCGGCAGAGACTGCACGATCAGGGGAGTACTGGTAAGGTTTTCTTTAAGTGCCCATGTTCACTTTAGGTATTTTTGTTCCGATGATGGTTTTGGGTTGGAAAGTGTAACTCCTTATCTTGCGTTGAACTGGGGCATCTGAAGGGTGCGCACAAAGACTATACCTACCTTTTACATACAGACTATTCAAAGATGTTTCTTTCTATAATAATAAGTTTACTTTTTGGAATAATTCATTTTGTGACCGTAAGGCTCTATTATGGGCAGATGTATTAAGCCTGGAGAACATACCCTCCAGCTGCACCTTTTTGGCAGGTACAGTACCTTTTTTTATGGTCTGTACTGATTTTTGGCTCTCCAAACTTCCATTGAAAGTATAGGAAAAGGGGCGTAGCCACGCCCCTTTACCTGTGACCACGCCCCCTTTCCTAATTTGTACCGATTTTTATGTTTACAATGTTGGAGGGTATGGGAGAAGTGATAAAGTTAAAGATGATAACACACCAGCCAGTCAGATCCTTACTGTCATGTTACAGGCTGGGTTTGAAAAATGACAGTTAGGAGCTGATTGGCTGGTGGTGCATTATCACCTTCCACTTTATCACTTCTCCAGGCTTAATACATCTGCCCCTTTCTCATTGTCATTAAAAGTCCTATTTTTAAAAGTGTTATTCTAAAAGTAGTACAAACAAGTAAAGGGATGGAACCTATTAGCTCCAATGGCTACATAACCACTTACAGTATGTGCGTGGTCCGCGATGCTGCATGCCCTTTTTTACTTGCATTCACTGAGCATTGTCCTCCAGTGATTTGGTCTATGCATGAAGCAGTGAAGAGAGCGGAGAAGTGAGCCAGTGGAGAAGTTGCCCATGGCAACCAATCAGTGTTCAGGTAACATTTATAAAGTGCACTCTATAAAATTGTACGGAGCAGCTGATTGGTTGCCATGTGCAACTTCTCCACTGGATCACTTCTCTACACTTTTCACTGCTTTATGAATAGACCCCTTAATCCCCCCCACAGATCATAAATGTATTCCACTCAGTTGCCTGTGTTGTAGGAGGGAGAAATGTGAGCAATCTGGATAACAATAGCTGAATACAGTTGTAGGAAATGCAGTAAGCATACTGTTGCCACATTGTATCCAGAAATAATAACCCTAAAATTCTTAAATATGAGGGATATTCCCGAAAAAAAAAAGTTTTTCTTAAATGTCCCCCAGATATACTATGTAGGTAATATCACAGCAATATCTGCCACAGTCCCTCCATTTCTGACAGCAGCAGCGCCCACCATAGGTTTCTATGCCGGCTGCAAAGATGTCAGATTTTCTGCGCTCCGGAACGCATTTCCAGATGGCATTACATCAGCGAAGAGCAGAGCCGGCCCTAACCAATATGCAGGGCCTTTTCTAGACAACTTGGCTCCCAGTGCGAGATTTCAAAATGCGCCCCCCCCCCCCCCCCCCATATAGCCGTAAAAAGAAAAAGCATGCGCGCGCCTTCGGCGCGCGCACTCCCGACAAGGGTGTGTGGCCTGATTAAAATGGGTGTGGTCTCATTAAGGTGGGCGCAGCCTCGTCTGATATCATCACACCCACCACAGGGGAAAAAAAATAAAAATAAAAAAAGTCCCCTTTTTACACATTACAGCAGGCAAGTGTCCCCATATTACACAGCGCGACAGGCAGGTGTCCCCATTTTACACAGCGCGGCAGGCAGGTGTCCCCATTTTACAAAGTGCGGTAGGCAGGTATCCCCATTTTACACAGTACGGTAGGCAGGTATCCCCATTTTACACAGTGCGGCAGGCAGATATCACCATTTTACACAGTACGCAGGCAGGTGCCCCCATTTTACACAGTGCGGCAGGCAGGTATCCCCATTTTACACAGTGCGGCAGGCAGGTGTCCCCATTTTACACAGTCCGGCAGGCAGGTGTCCCCATTTTACACAGTGCGGCAGGCAGGTGTTCCCATTTTACACAGTGCGGCAGGCAGGTGTTCCCATTTTACACAGTGCGGCAGGCAGGTGTCCCCATTTTACACAGTGCGGCAGGCAACCCCATAGGCAGGTGTCCCCATTTTATACAGTGCGGCAGGCAACCCCATAGGCAGGTGTCCCCATTTTATACAGTGCGGCAGGCAACCCCATAGGCTGGTGTCCCCATTTTATACAGTGCGGCAGGCAACCCCATAGGCAGGTGTCCCCATTTTATACAGTGCGGCAGGCAACCCCATAGGCAGGTGTCCCCATTTTATACAGTGCGGCAGGCAACCCCATAGGCAGGTGTCCCCATTTTATACAGTGCGGCAGGCATCCCCATAGGCAGGTGTCCCCATTTTACACAGTGCGGCAGGCAACCCCATATGCAGGTGTCCCCATTTTTACAGTGCAGCAGGCAACCCCATATGCAGGTGTCCCCTTTTTATACAGTGCGGCAGGCAACCCCATAGGCAGGTGTCCGCATTTTATACAGTGCAGCAGGCAACCCCATATGCAGGTGTCCCCATTTTATACAGTGCGGCAGGCAACCCCATTTGCAGGTGTCCCCATTTTATACAGTGCAGCAGGCAACCCCATATGCAGGTGTCCCCATTTTATACAGTGCGGCAGGCAGGTATCCCCATAGGCAGGTGTCCCCATTTTACACAGTGCGGCAGGCAGGTTTCAAGTGGGGGGGAAGGAAGAGGGAGAAAGAGAGAGAGGATACTTACATCTTCCCGCTCTTCGGTCCCGCCGCCTCACGTCCCTCGCGCCGGCCGCCTCCTCCTTCCATGCGTATCTCCTTATCTCCTCTCCCCGAGCGCTCCTGCTCGGGGGGCGGAGTTTCACGGAATGACGCGTTTGCGTCGTGACGTCACGACGCAAACGCGTCATTCCGCGAAACTCCGCCCCCCGAGCAGGAGCGCTCGGGGAGAGGAGATAAGGAGTCACAAAGTGCCGCGGCGGGCGCCCCGTGCGGTTGCACGGCTCGCCCGCCGCTAGAAACGGCACTGCCAATATGATGCCCTAGGCAAGATTTTGGCTGGTGCCCCCTAGCACCACCGCTGGTTCCGCCTCTGATCCTGCACCCCTTTCCCAGCACCATCACCCTCACCCATAGCAGTCCTTATTTTGGTGTTCCTACCCCCTATATTTTAAATAGGAACAGTGCGCACATTCGGCGCACAGGCCAAAAAGGGGTGTGTTTTTGCTGGGAAGGGGCATGGCCACACAATAGTACCCCCAATTCAAATTATGCCTCACAGTAGTGCAACTTTATTCACCTTTTATCATGCGATAGTATCCCTAATTCATGTTACATCACACAGTAGTATCACTTTACCTTATAAACGTTACTCCTCACAGTAGTGCCCCTTAGTCACATTACACCACACCATATTGCTCTTTATTGACATTAAACCACACAATAGTGCCCTTTCTATACGTTATATCACACAGTAGAGCACCTTATACACATAATGCAACACATTAGTAATGCCTTTATACACATAATACCACACGGTAATGCCCCTGTCACATATGACACACATTATTAATGTCCTTATAAACATAAGGGGCCAGATGTACTAAGCTTGAAAAGTGATAAATATCACTGTGATAAAGCACCAGCCAATCGGCTCCTAACTGCCATGTCACAGGCTGTGTTTGAAAAATAACAGTTAGGAGCCGATTGGCTGGTGCTTTATCACATTATCACAGTGATATTTATCACTTTTCAAGCTTAGTACATCTGGCCCAAGGTGCCTTACACATCAGTGACGTGCGGTGAGGTCCGGGCCTGGGAAGGCACTGCAGCTAAACACACCCCCCCCCCCCCCGAAAAAAAAAAAAGTGCAGACCCCCTACACCACTAAAACCAGCACCAGGCAGAACCAGCCAGGGGGGATAATGCCATAGCAGGGGAGACACTCAGTGTGGGGTCCCCCTGCCATGTCATTAAACACCCCCCAAACCAGTCAGCCCAGGGCTGGAATTCCTCGGAAAGTGGGGCCCCCAAAAAATCTAAATGGGGTCCCCCCTCCCGAGCAACAACCAGCACTGGGCTGATAGCCCAGTGCTATGCCCCGCACCCCTGGTGGCGGTGGGTGCGGGGTTCATTGTATGCTAATACTGTTCTTTACAGGTGGCCTACAGATCCCAGCAAGCCTGCCCCAGCATGCTGGCACTTGGAGAACCACAAGTGCCAGCATGCCCGGACATAAAGGGCCCGCTGGCACCTGTAGTCCACCTGCAAAGAATAGTAATATTGTTCTTTACAGGTGGCCTACAGGTCCCAGCAAGCCTGCCCCAGCATGCTGGCACTTGGAGAACCACAAGTGCCAGCATGCCCGGACATAAAGGGCCAGCTGGCACCTGTAGTCCACCTGTAAAGAAAATATTGGAAAAAAAACAAGACACATTCTTTAAAAAATCCTGTATCTTCACCTGGGGCGGCGGCCTTTAAGCTCTTTTGCATGGCCGCCGCCTTCCCAGGGCTTCCGGCGTCTTCACCTGGGGGGGCGCCACCTCCCCAGGGCTTCTGGGGTCTTCCTCCGGCGTCTTCACCTGGTGTGCGGCGGCTGCTAAGCTCTTTTGCATAGCCGCCGCACATCCAGGACTTCCACGACGTCTTCACCTGGGAGGCGGCGGCCTTTAAGCTCTTTTGCATGGCCGCCGCCTTCCCAGGACTTCCAGCATCTTCACTTGGTGGGCGGCGGCTGCTAAGCTCTTTTGCATAGCCGCCGCCCATTCAGGACTTCCACGGAGTCTTCAGGAGCTCTTCTCCGCTCCTCCTCCGCCGTCGGACTGACAGCCGCTGCCTCGCGCTGACTTATATAAGTCAGCGGGAGGGGGCGGGGCGATGACGCGGCGAGCCATGATTGGCTCGCGGCGGCCATCTTGAATTTCAAAAATGACGCTGAGGCGCCATTTTTGAAATGGGTACCGCTTCCGCTGCCAAACTCTGCACAAGAGGTCTGAATGCCGCGTCCCGCCGCCGCTACCGCCGCTCGCCTCTCTGCCGCCAGCACCTCCGCCGCCCGGCCCGCCGCATCCCGCATCTCCGCCGCCCGCACCTCCGCAGTTACCAACGCCCACACAGTGATTGACAGCGGATCCAGTGACAGATCCGCTGGCCAATCACTGTGCCTTCACTCACAGGGACGTGCTTTCATAGGTTGAAAGCACGTCCCTGTAGGAAAGCGGCACCACTAATGGTGCCGCTTTCCCATGTTATTTCAATGGGCTTTTCCTGCCCATTGCTAGGCCCCGCCCGCGCCCACCCCCCGCTCCCCATACCTTTCCTAATCACTACGGGAGGCACGACGATCGGTGCCTCCCAAACTGATTTTCACACACATTAATGATAGGTAAAATAATAAAGAAGATACTTATGTGTCATAAGTATCTTCTTTGTATTATTTTACTCATTAATCACAGGGGAGGCACTGCCTCCCCTGCCTCCCCTGACTGCACGTCCCTGTTACACATTATGCCAACCTTTATTAATGCCCTTATACACATAATGTCACTTACACAACACATATGCCACACATTATTAATGCCCTTATACACATAATGACACACATTGGCCCTCATTCCGAGTTGTTCGCTCGTTGCCGAGTTTCGCTATATTACGATTAGTCGCTTACTGCGCATGCGCAAGGGTCGCAAAGCGCATGCGCTTAGTTATTTTACTCAGAAGTTAGGTATTTTACTCACGGCATAACGAGGATTTTTCATCGTTCTGGTGATCGGAGTGTGATTGACAGGAAGTGGGTGTTTCTGGGCGGAAACTGGCCGTTTTATGGGAGTGTGCGAAAAAACGCTGGCGTTTCTGGGAATAACGCGGGAGTGTCTGAAGAAACGGAGGAGTGTCTGGGCGAACGCTGGGTGTGTTTGTGACGTCAAACCAGGAACGAAACTGACTGAACTGATCGCAATGGCTGAGTAAGTCTGGAGCTACTCAGAAACTGCTAAGAAATTTCTATTCGCAAATCTGCTAATCTTTAGTTCGCTATTCTGCTAAGCTAAGATACACTCCCAGAGGGTGGCGGCCTAGCGTGTGCAATGCTGCTAAAAGCAGCTAGCGAGCGAACAACTCGGAATGGGGGCCATAGTGCCTCTTACACATATGCTGCACATTATTAATGCATTTATACATGACACACATAGTGCCTCTTACACATATGCCGCACATTATTAATGCCCTTATACACATAATGACACACATAGTGCCTCTTACACATATGCTGCACATTATTAATGCATTTATACATGACACACATAGTGCCTCTTACACATATGCCGCACATTATTAATGCCCTTATACACATAATGACACACATAGTGCCTCTTACACATATGCTGCACATTATTAATGCATTTATACACATAATGACACACATAGTGCCTCTTACACATATGCCGCACATTATTAATGCCCTTAAACACATAATGACACACATAGTGCCTCTTACACATATGCCGCACATTATTAATGCATTTATACACATAATGACACACATAGTGCCTCTTACACATATGCTGCACATTATTAATACATTTATACATGACACACATAGTGCCTCTTACACATATGCCGCACATTATTAATGCCCTTATACACATAATGACACACATAGTGCCTCTTACACATATGTCGCACATTATTAATGCCCTTATACACATAATGACACACATAGTGCCTCTTACACATATGTCACACATTATTAATGCCCTTATACACATAATGACACACATAGTGTCTCTTACACATATGCCGCACATTATTAATGAATTTATACATGACACACATAGTGCCTCTTACACATATGCCGCACATTATTAATGCCCTTATACACATAATGACACACATAGTGCCTCTTACACATATGCTGCACATTATTAATGCATTTATACACATAATGACACACATAGTGCCTCTTACACATATGCCGCACATTATTAATGCCTTTAGACACACATAGTGCCTCTTACACATATGCCGCACATTATTAATGCCCTTATACACATAATGACACACATAGTGCCTCTTACACATATGCTGCACATTATTAATGCATTTATACACATAATGACACACATAGTGCCTCTTACACATATGCCGCACATTATTAATGCCTTTAGACACACATAGTGCCTCTTACACATATGCCGCACATTATTAATGCATTTATACACATAATGACACACATAGTGCCTCTTACACATATGCTGCACATTATTAATACATTTATACATGACACACATAGTGCCTCTTACACATATGCCGCACATTATTAATGCCCTTATACACATAATGACACACATAGTGCCTCTTACACATATGTCGCACATTATTAATGCCCTTATACACATAATGACAAACATAGTGCCTCTTACACATATGCCACACATTATTAATGCCCTTATACACATAATGACACACATAGTGCCTCTTACACATATGTCGCACATTATTAATGCCCTTATACACATAATGACACACATAGTGCCTCTTACACATATGTCGCACATTATTAATGCCCTTATACACATGACACACATAGTGCCTCTTACACATATGTCACACATTATTAATGCCCTTATACACATAATGACACACATAGTGCCTCTTACACATATGCCACACATTATTAATGCATGTATACACATGACACACATAATGCCCCACCCCACCTGTACACAGCACTCACATAGCCGCTTACACTGTGATGTATGTCTCTGCTTGGATACAGATGTGTCCTCATAAACCTTGCCTCAATGCGCCAATCAGCAGGAGATGCCTGGGGTGAGTAAGCTGGCAGCTCTGCTAACAACGGGCGCCTTTTTTGATGAAAATGCATCTTATTTGCATTGCTATGTGGCTAAGATGCACAAGCAGCTTCTGCTGCTTAAAATGATATGCATCATGCCTATATTCTGTGTGTGACTGTGGCTGTATCTGCATACAAAATGCTACACACAGAATATAGGCATGCCGCATATTGTTTTAATCAGCAGAAGCAGCTTGTGCCCCTAGGTATACCAAATTCCCTAGGCATTTGCCTAGGTTGCTAATGCCTAGGACCGGCTCTGGTGAAGAGTGACCCGTTTAACAGCATGCCCTGCTACAGTTTTGCTAGTTGGCCATTCTAAAACTTGTAGGGCATGCTGGGATGTGTAGTTCAACAACAGCTGGAGGGACAACAGTTCCTTACCCCTGGGTCACCGAGGTACTAATTAGTCTCCTGTGCTTTAGCATGGGTGACCTTAAAACCTGGGCTTTTAGGGTGCCTTGGGGAGCGAGTTTGGGAAACCCTGCTTTACAGAATGATCTCGGCACTGGCGAATGTCATTTACCCTCTATAGCACATAGGGGTTCACTACGATATGCCGGCGGTCGGGCTCCCGGCGACCAGCATACCGGCGCCGGGAGCCCGATCGCCGGCTTACCGACAGTGTGGCGAGCGCAAATGAGCCCCTTGCGGGCTCGCTACGCTTGCCACGCTACGGGCACGGTGGCGCGCTATGCGCGCCACACTATTTTATTCTCCCTCCAGGGGGGTCATGGACCCCCACAAGGGAGAATAAGTGTCGGTATGCCGGCTGTCGGGATCCCGGCGCCGGTATACTGTGCGACCACCCGCGCATAGATGTGAGCTGTGTGCACTGCCCCAGTATTTGTGCAACTTGTATTATGATGGACAATACAACAATTCGCTGACTGTAATATATAATACTTTCTACCCAACAGTGAAAGTCCCTCTGTCCCTGCAGACAGAACATGCAATGTGCTCCAAACCACAGACTGTACTGCAGGGCAGAAATAGCAGAATAATAAGATACAACAATGTGGATGGCACATGGAATACCCAGAGCAATTTAGAGTGGCTTATTAGATAGATAGACATAGACTTGAACTCTGTAATTCCCCTGCATGCATCTTTATACTAGACTGTACTTGCTCAGCCAGATATCTCAACACAGAGAGAGGAACATTACTACATTAATCCTTATGATACGTTGATTGTTCCTGTGTCAGATCACCAAACAGAAGCTAAATAAGAACAAAAACTTATTTACACACAACCAGATTCTAGCAATTATCTTCTAGAAGGTGCTAGATAATTGATAAGTAGAATCTGATTGATTGCTATTGGCAACATCACTTTTCTTTTGTAAACCCGCACTTTAGTAAATATAGACCTAGTACTGCATCAAGCTCATGAATGAAACCACACTGCATGCAATGCAATCTGCAGCTATCACATGCAACTAGTTACAGTGGGTACAATGGCATAGTAAAGATATGTGAAGGAGTGGATGGTCTTCAGTTTGCCGGCTGTATACCCGCGCCGGAATCTCGACAGCCAGCATACCGACACCTTTTCTCCCTCTTAGGGGTCCACGACCCCCCCTGGAGGGAGAACAGATAGCGTGCGTAGCGCGCCACCGTGCCCGCAGCGTGGAAAGCGCAGTGAGCCCACAAGGGGCTCATTTACGCTCGCCCAGCTGTCGGTATGCCGGCGGTCGGGATTCCGGCGCCGGTATGCTGTGCACTGGGACCCCGACAGCCGGCATACCATACTACACCTTTAGCAGTATTTGTGTGGTACTTACTAGGGTGCACCCATTACAATAGACCCCTGCATGGCCCAGACCCCTCTCCCCAGTGCCCCCCTTCAGTACAGTACCTGTCTGTGTATGGCTGCAGCTCTGCAGGCAGGCAGGGGTAACAGGGTGGCAGCTCCTCTTCCTCAGCCTGGACCCCAGCTGCTCCAATGTCCTCACTTACACACCACTCTCATCATGACTAGTGCAGCACGCAGGAAGAAGACACCCAGTACTAGTAGTACCGAGAGTGAGAGTGCAGAGCTAGCAGCAGCACCTCCTTCCTCCAGCCTGTCCCATCCCTGCACATGGGACCTCCTCCTCCTCTCCAACTAGTAACGCTGGCCCTGTCTGTCACCTTACTCAGGCTGCTACCTGTATGTGCATGTGCATGTCTCCCTCTGTACAGTTCTCACTTTCCTTTACCAGCTGCATTTACCAGTGTTTCCTTCCTGCCTCACGTTCTTTCTTCTCTGTCTCAGCTTCTTCCCTCAGCTGTGAGGGTGATGTGTCTGCAGCGCTCACCTCCAGTGTCAGTGATTTTGCTGGTAGTTGTACCCAGGATATGGTCTGGTTTGCTTCTTAGATGAAACTGAGGAACTTTTGTCATTACTCAGAGACTGAAGCAGATAATCACACAACCAGCTCAGCGAAATGATGCATGGAAATGTAACCCGGTCCAATTGTTGTTACTATACAGTATATGCATAATATAAAATGTATATAAATAAGTGTATATGGCAGCATTGTTATTCACCGTTATTAATTAGTAGAAAAGTGATGATAATTTTAATAAATAATGTTGGAGGGTTGGAGAAGTTTCTGGAGCCCTGCGCGGAGAAAAGGGAACCACGCGCTGGGCAAGGGAAACTGGTGAGCGAGAGCGAGGTTTTTCCACGAGCCGCAGGAGGAGAGGATATAAGAGGACCAGCAGGCGGCGGGTGGGAGAGACGTTGGAGACGTTGGTGCTGGCGAGAGGAAGGAGCGAGGAGGGAGAAGGAATGACACCGAGGACGGAGGAGTAAGATCCGATGCCCAGTACCGCACAGCCCCATCAGTGTAAAGGAGAAGGAGGGGACGGCACCACAGCAGCGCTGACAAGGGACAGACGGCGGCGCTGAGAACGGAGACGGAGCTGTCAGAATCTGTACTACACAGCGCCAGTGCTGCCGGACAGAAGGTGCGAGCGGTGCAGGTGACTGGGAGCAGAGCCGTCTTAATAGCAGTGTAGGCCCCTGGGCACAGCAATGCACTGGGGCCCCTACGCAGCCATCAGCGGTAGGGGTGGGGGGTGCTATCAGCGGCAGTTTTGATGTCCCGCGGTGGGTAGGGGGTTCTATCTTTCGCTCAGCATGTAGGACCTGGAGAAATAATTTCTGCTAATTACTCCTTTACTGCACAAATGGGATGGGAAGGAGAACCCTAAACTGTAGAAGGGGACACTGAGCTGAATGAAGGGACCCTGGTACATGACTTCCAGGGTGGTAGGGGGTGTTTAATACACAGGGGAGTGGTGGATAGTGGAGTGGGCTTAATATTCATCATTTTCCTGGGGTCAGGGCAGCTTGCTTTACTGCAGATATCTCCAGTTCCTGGAAATATATTTCTTAGCTTTAATGTAATGTAAAAAATAAACTAGAGAGTCCCACCTTTCAGGAGGTATTGGGGACTTGGGGATCAGACTTCAGGAGCCAGAGCAATCCACCAACAAAACATAAGACTGCATATTAAGCGTGTGGAGCTGGAGCAGGGACCTGCTGCTTGAAGGCTGATATCTCTGGTTCTGGGCATAGTAGAGACAAGCTGCCAGAGTCCACTGAAAGGGAAGAGTCCCAGCTTTTGGAGTACACCCTCATAAAAACTCTAAGTCAGACAGAACCCAAGATATCTGGCTGGGAAGAACAATTAACAGGCTTGGATGGGGACCACTGCTTTGAAGTCAGATATCTCTGGTTCCCCAGGGCAGATTTTAAAAAATCTGGTACCCCTGGAAAGAGGGGACCCTCAGCTATCAGTCTAGGACCCTTTTACTCCTGGGGCCCTTGGGCAAGAGCCCATTGAGCCCATACGAAAAGACGGCCCTGACTGGGAGGAGAGAGGAGGCGGGCGGCCGCGGCATTGAGGACGGTGATGCTGGAGAACGAGCAGTGACTCTGGGGACCACGGCGCTGAAGCCGCGGTGTGGTAAGAGCCAGTAGTGGGTTGCTGCTGAAGAAAGGCGCCCTCACCCATTAGTATCGCAGAGGAAGAGGCGGCCAGGGACACAGGCTCTACTGGAGGTCAATTAGACAGCTGCTGACGAGCGAGTAAATTGCTCGGTTACACACTGTTAGAGAAGTAGGAAGTACGGTAGATCCTCTTAACTGCATATCAGTGTGTGACGCATCATCTTATTCCCTCCTCCCACACTGTCAGGAACAGTCTTTGATAAATGAAAAAAGGAGGGGGGTATTCCATAACTTGTCTGCTGGAGAGTCGGGGGAGCATCAGAAAAGCATAGCGCTCACTTTGGGCTGATAAGTAAAAAGGCACACAAGTTTAAACTCCCTGCAGAACTTTTTATACTGTTACAATAGGAGGGAGATACTAATACCCCTTTTCCGCTAGCTCAAAAAACACGGGTAAATGCACGGGGGCGCGCATTTACCCGTGTTTTTTGCTAGTGGAAAAGGGTAAACCCGGATCAAGTGATCCGGGAATCCTACCCTGGTAGCTAGCCGGGTTGAACACGTGTTCAACCCGGCTAGCTGTCTAGTGTGAACGGGAGCCGTGTCGAGGTGACACGGCTCCCGTTCACAGTGCATAGGGAAGGCGGCGCTGGGAGATCATGTGATCTCCCTGCGCCGCCCCTGCCGTGTCACTAGAAGCGTCACCAACCCGGCATTTGCCGGGTTGTGACTGCTAATGGGAAAGGGACCGAGCACGGGTCGCAGCAGAGGGCAGCTCCCGTGTCAGGCTCCCGGCTGCGACCCGTGCTCGTTAGTGGAAAAGGGGTATTAGTTGCAATTTCAAATGAGCCAGTGACTTATAAATAACCACATAAAAGCTCTGTATTCGGAGGCAATTTAATTGGGCAAGGAGAGCGTTATTGAAAGGAAAGGTTAAAGGCTTTGCTATTACTCCTATAGAACTTTATATTGATCAAAGGTTCAGCCACGTCATCCACGTCAGCATAAGGAAGGACTATAAAGCTCATAAAGTTGTATAGAGATAAACTTACATTATATTCAGTTTAATCAAAATCTTGAACGAACAGGGAGGATAAGGACACCACCTTGAAGTACTATACAAGAACTAGCTTCAGGCTATTAAAAGGAGCACCACTAACAATTTGTGACTCAAACTTATTAATATACCACACTCTTTTAAAACACGGATATAGAAACGAGAAATAAATCCATCCTAACAGCCCGAAAGGCTCTAGAAATATTAGGAGTGTGAATAACAAACATTCTTTCAGCATAGTGATAAACTGAACTTTGGCCCTCATTCCGAGTTGTTCGCTCGCAAGGCGATTATAGCAGAGTTACACACGCTAAGCCGCCGCCTACTGGGAGTGAATCTAAACATCTTAAATGTGCGACCGATGTATTCGCAATATTGCGATCAAAACCGAGTTAGCAGTTTCTGAGTAACTCCAGACTTACTCTGCCTGTGCGATCAATTCAGTGCTTTTCGGTCCCGGCTGACGTCATAAACACACCCAGCGTTCGCCCAAGCACTCCCACCGTTTCTCCAGACACGCCTGCGTTTTTTCCGGAAACGGTAGCGTTTCCAGCCACACGCCCCTAAAACGCCGTACATCCGCCCAGTAACACCCATTTCCTGTCAATCACAATGCGTTCTCCGGAGCGACGAAAAAGCCGTGAGTAAAATTACTTTCTTCTTAGTAAAGTTACTTGACGCATGCGCAGTGCGAACATTACGCATGCGCACTAAGAGAATTCTCACTGCGATGCGATGAAAAATACCGAGCGAACAACTCGGAATGAGGGCCTTTGTGACATCCTCTCTATCTCAATTGAGAGGAAGTATAATTACTACAAAACTAAAGTAACTTTGCATATGCATGGGTTCTGAAAAGTGCACTAATATTTATTGTATAGTACATTGAGAGTACCCGGGTCACTCTGGCACAAAGGTGCCTCTTTTTAGAAAAACTTTTTGTATATTGCATGCAAGACATTTGTAAAGGTGGGATAAAGGGATAAAGTGCTAGTGCTAGTATAAATTAGTGTGTGTTACTAATGTGCGGTTAATTATTTGATGTATCTGTTATGATATTAATACATTAAAGTGCTTGAAGTGTTATACTTACCGTATTTGTTGGGTCCGTTTGGAGGAAACCATCCAAAGACGCTGGAAGACAGAAGAAACAGGTACTCAACTACATATATTTGTATATTTCATATTACCCTGAAAGAGACACCACCACCAACCATATATTAGGTTTAAGCAGAGTAGGGCTTACTCAAGCGAGCCTTACAATAGACATACCATCTAATTTACAAGTAGCTTGAGTGGAGGCACGGCTGTTGAGTAATCATCCCTTGGCACTATCGGTGGTCAACCCCAATTTAGTGTTGAAGGGAGGGTTACAGAAAGAAATGGTGGCACCATACTAGGGGTGTGGTATTGGGTTGAGGGCATATGCTGAAAGCCATGATATAATACAGGAGAAGGGGCGCAGCTATAGTTGGTGCAAGGGGTGACATTGCTATGAGGCCCTGAGGCATAGGGATCCCCATACACAGGTCATAAAGTTCTCTACCAAGGTCACAGAATTGTCTGCAAAGCATTTGGGTCAGACCTAAATATAGGGTGACGTTCCATTCTCATTGAATAGTATGTGTAATGGTAAAGGGGGCCTGTAAAATGGCATAATCTGAACTGGGGGCCTAATTCAGCTTGAGTCGTAGTTTTGCGGAAAATCGCAAACTACAATTCTTTTCTTTAACATGTGGGGGGCCGCCCAGCACAGGGCAAGGCCGCCTCGCATGCCGGGTCATACCCCCCTGCTAACATGCGAGCGCATCGCTGTCACATGATTAAGGTAGCCCCGTGCCTACGCAGCTAGGTCGGGGAGCGGCCATCTTTTGGGCTGCATTGGCTGTGTGTGACATCACGCAGCCGCCACGGCCCACCCATCCAATGGTCCGGACATGCCTACGTTGTCCGGACCGTGCCCCTAAAATGGAGCATCAACGCCCACAAAACGCTGCATCGACGCCCTGTCCCCGCCTCCCCAGGTGCTGGTACGCAGCACCCACAAAACCAACAGGTTCTCACTCATCTGAAAATGACTTCTGTAATCTTTATGTCACTTGTGTGAAATTGATACTTATTCACTTTGAGATTTTTCAGATTACTGCTGCCTTTGTTTTGAAAGTTTTAAAACATTGTATTGTTTTTATGGAAAATAAATGAAAAATTCTAAATATTTCTTACATTCTAATTGGATGATCTACCTGGTGGATACTGAAATAATTTGATAAATAATAAATTGAAAAGGGAATCGGTTCACTCCATTCCCACTAGCACCCTCTCAAGACACAGGCTGCTACTTGTATGTGCATTTCTCCATCTGTATTGTTCTATCTCTCTCTCTATATATATATATATCTATATTCTGTGTGTGTATCTATCTATCTATCTATCTATCTATCTATCTATCTATCTATCTATCTATCTATCATACTTGTCTACTCTCCCGGTAGTTTCTCGGGTAGTCCCCTGCAGCCCCGGAAGAGTGGGCACCCCTCCCGCATTCTGCCCACTTCAGAGGGAAGTGGGCAGAATGGGTAACTAAATATGGCAAAATCGCAGACCTGGCAGAGGGGGCGGGGCTTAATAACACGATTATATGCAAATTGTGTAATTGAAGCTCATACACAAATACCGACCAATTGCGGTATTTTCACATGTAGTGGGTGGGGCCTAATGATGCCATTGTCTCAGTCCCACCCCCATCGCTGCGCACCTGCTTCTCCTCTCCGTGTATCTCCCGGAGAGGAGAAAAGAAATGTAGGTAAGTATGATATATATATATATATATATATATATATATAAACAAAACAATAACCAATTGCGCTTGGTATAACTTTAAAACACTCAGATTTTAGTATTTCCAGTAGCTGTTCTTCCACGGTGTGAATTCTTATAACTGGTATCACCTGCAAGTATACCCTCACACCAGAGAACACACCCGAACAAAAAGACGTCCAGAATGGCCTAAATTAGATATGATACCAATTTGTTTTTATTAAAAAAATAAAAATAAATATAGAATTCCATAAATTCATATGAACATTTTTTTTTACAAATAAAAGGTTCCATACATTCATATAAACATTCTTAAAAGAAATACATCCAGATACAGTCAATAGGTTTTCTGTTCAAGCCTTTAAAGAACACCCTCACCCTTATAGGTGTATATTCTGTAGGGTGTACTGATGAACTAGATAAGAGACCGTAACTGATTCGACCCAACGCATTTCGTCAGAACGGCTTCATCAGGGGTTTCTGTATGGTATCACAAAAAAAGGAACAAAGGCCTTCATAGATATAAAACATCCATAGTCCATATATATAGGACCAACTTTTAATAGAGATGGATAATTCACCCAGAATGGTTGTAGGATGGTAAAACCAAGCATAAACGCATACGCCTTTAAGGGTATTCAGCTAGTTAATGAACCTGATTGCAGACTCTTTTCAGTTTGTATGCCGGGTCTGTTAAATTTGAACCTGCAGCCACCAGGAAAGAGACACAAGTAATAGCCAAATCAAATATTTTTATTAATATTATTTTTATTATTATGTTCCCGGTCTCAGGAGCACTGTCTATCTACTTTGTTATACTTTATTTCTTTCATTTTCTGTAGACACATTACAGGCAGTTCTCCTTTTTGTGGCATATAGTCCTTATTAGTATGTTGGATATTTCCCTTATGTTAACATTATTAGCATCTGTGTTTTATCAAATTTTTCCCATACAGTCTATCTTACTATTTCATATATCAACTTCAAGGACCTATTAAGGTTCGATGTATACTGCCTGTACTGTGCTTTAGGTGCAGGGTACTGTATTTTCTCTTTTTCTATCGTTTCGCAGCGCACTACAATTCCCGTTAAGCTCTGCGGCAATGACGGAGCCCAGGTTGTCATGGCTCCGGGTGGCCGCTTGATGATGACGTCACTTGATAGCGCCGAATGGCGGCTCCGTTTGGCGCTTGCTGCATGCACACAAGGGGTTTCTACACTATAAAGGTATGTTTTATACTGTTATTCACTGTTGTACACCTTGACAAAGGGGCATGTGAGACCCAAAACGTCGGACTTTCTATGTGTTGTTTAAATACAAGATATTGACTTCAAGACGCCGAGTGCCGCTCTCTCTTCCTTTTTATGTGAAAATTCCTCATTGGGATGGCACCGGTGCCCGTTTAGCTTATTTATGGGAGTGCCTATTCACCTGCTTTTTGTTTTTATATATATATATATATATATATATATATATAGGAGGGCTAGGGTTTAGTAAATAGATCCCAAAGTTCCAACCAATCAGCTTCCTAACTGCCATGTTACAGGCTGTGTTTGAAAAATGTCAGGAGCTGATTGGCTGGTACTTTATCACACTTTGCACTGGCGTATCTATAATGGGTGCAGTGTGTGCGGTGCACATGGGACCCTGGGTCCAGAGGGGGCCCACACCGCACACACTGCACCCATTTCTTTTATACTTACCTATCCGGCGTCCATCGGCGACTGTGTGTGGGTCCCCTCCTCTCCTGTAGCCGTCACCACCGCTGCTAACGCACTGAGCGCTAGAGACTCTGGCATAGTGCCAGAGTCTACAGCGCATGCGCAGGACTCCGGAAAAATGGCGTGGCGGCCATTTTTCGGAGTCCAGTGCATGCACATTCAGTGGCGGTGACGCCTACAGGAGAGGACGGGTCCCACACATGGAGTCTGCACACGGGTCCCCTCCTCTCTAGAAACACAGCTGCACTTTGGAGTCTATTTACTAACCCTTGGATGGAGATAAAGTGGACAGAGATAAAGTACCATCCAATCAGCTCCTAACTGTCATTTTTCAAACACAGCCTGTAACGTGCCGCTTGGAGCTTATTGGCTGGTACTTTATCTGTGACAGGGACTGATGTGAATGGCCAAATATTCTCTGTAAAAGCACTACGGAATAGGTGTGCGCTATATAAATAACTGGTAATAAATAATATGAATTGGTGCACTGCCATGTGGCATAATACGGACTAGGGGCACTACAATATGGCATAATATGAACTAAAGGCCTTAGTAATGAGGCAAAGCAGGAAGTACTATAGCAGCACGATCCGTGCTACTATAATACATCTCTCCCACAGCCTGTAACATGGCAATTAGGAGCTGATTGGCTAGTACTTTATCTCCGTCCACTTTATCTCTTTTGACAAAGCTAAATATTTGTCTTACTTAAAACCCTTTAAGAGGTCTAAGAACACTGTACGCTATTGACGTATGGAATACCGTAAGGGTACGCACGTTGCGTAATGATCGCTTAGCCGTAGTCGAGACGCTCAAGCGTCACGTTCGCTCACGGCCAAGAGATCACAGGCAGGCACGCTATGGGCTGCCGACTAGATAAAGCCAAATATTTATCCTATTTAACACACTATACAGAGGTTAAGAAACACTGTACGCAACCGGCGCACGAGGTACCGTAAGGGTACGCTCTTAGCGTAGCGGACGCTGTATCGGGAGCGAGCCGCTCGAGCGACACAAACGCTCGCGAGAATACGCTGTTGGTATCGGGCACCCTATAGGTGAGCGACTACCGTAATGCTACGCTATCAGCGTAGCGGACGCTCGAGACCACGAGGAGATCACGAGCGGCACAGACGCTCACAAGATAACAATCAGTAGACCTTGAATGTAACACACAGAAATGATATTCTTATACTGTAAACCCTTTTGTAGTGATAAGGTGAAAATCCAACACAGTGTAAGCTGGTTTACACTAAAGCTGTTTGAGCGATAGAGACGCTCCTATTACCCACTGCAATATAATGAACACACAATACCGGTCTAAGGGTCTAACGCCTTTTAAGGAAATGAATGAACGTTCAAAAGAATAATACAATACAAGTCATACACTACCAATATAACATAGACTACCTAACCAGATAACTACACAGGAAATACAATATCAGTACAATAACTATATAAGAGAAACGAGAGAGAAAGAGAAGAGAGAGAGAGATATGGCTCACAATAACAAGAAAGACAATATGATTGCGGAGAAAAACTTACGCACAAGGGGAACGATCGCATGCGCCTCGATATCCAGCTCCCGATTATCAGCAATGAGAACCGTTGAAGAGAGTGAGCTGGATATGGTCGGCTTGTCTATTTATGCCCCACACACAATACAATTCAATGGTCCCTACAATCTCATTGTTCATTGGACACAGGAATTCGTCTTCGTATTATAACAAAAGGTCATAGGTTGATTCATACAGGTGGGCTGTGACTATTTCCAACAGCTCAGGTGGGTGGGAAACTAGGTTTCCCGCCGCATGGATAAGTAAGTGCAAATAATAGTAAATGGACATAAACTTCTTATGTCCATAACTATTCGCACGAGCGATTAATTCGCTTCAAACCAACACCGGAATATTGCTAATTAAATACTCTTCCGATGGATACTAAACACCACTGTATAATCCTTGTCTGACCCTTTGTATCAGACAAAGAGGGATCTCTCTGTCCATGAACATGCTACATTAACTAAACTTTCAGAATCTATCAAAGGGACCATGATCTACAAAATACATTATATGGTTAAAATATGTAACGATTGAGTCGCACGCTACGCACACATAAACTCTACCGTAAATGCACATCCCGTGCGCCTGCGGGTGCACGTAACAGCGGGTATGCGCACGCACGGGAGAGCGTACGCATGCGCAGAGCGGACATGTATGAGGTGCAAATATGGCAGTGTGCATAGTGATATTTTTCTGACTTTGACACTTTCCAAGGATTAGTACATTCCCACAAAAGAGTAAAAAGTGTTCATATTATTTGTATGAACCAACAATAAATTAAACATGAAAGAAAAAACTCCCATGGTTTCTTTCTGCGACAGCTGGTGTTGGTGGTGCTCCCCATGTTTAACTAGAGAACTGTTCAAGCAAAATGGTTCCTGCAGGTCATATGCGGAGGGGGTTCTTGGACTGCACACCCTAATTTTAAATATAAGTAAAGGTGCTACCATGCTGAGACTTGAAGTTCCACACAGAAAAAAAATAAGATTTTACTTACCGGTAAATCTATTTCTCGTAGTCCGTAGTGGATGCTGGGAACTCCGAAAGGACCATGGGGAATAGCGGCTCTGCAGGAGACTGGGCACAACTAAAGAAAGCTTTTAGGTCACCTGGTGTGCACTGGCTCCTCCCACTATGACCCTCCTCCAAGCCTCAGTTAGGACACTGTGCCCGGACGAGCTGACATAATAAGGAAGGATTTTGAATCCCGGGTAAGACTCCTACCAGCCACACCAATCACACCGTATAACTCGTGATACTATACCCAGTTTAACAGTATGAAAACAACTGAGCCTCTCAACAGATGGCTCAACAATAACCCTTTAGTTAACAATAACTATGTACAATTATTGCAGACAATCCGCACTTGGGATGGGCGCCCAGCATCCACTACGGACTACGAGAAATAGATTTACCGGTGAGTAAAATCTTATTTTCTCTGACATCCTAGTGGATGCTGGGAACTCCGAAAGGACCATGGGGATTATACCAAAGCTCCCAAACGGGCGGGAGAGTGCGGATGACTCTGCAGCACCGAATGAGAGAACTCAAGGTCCTCCTCAGCCAGGGTATCAAATTTGTAGAATTTTGCAAACGTGTTTGCCCCTGACCAAGTAGCAGCTCGGCAAAGTTGTAAAGCCGAGACCCCTCGGGCAGCCGCCCAAGATGAGCCCACCTTCCTTGTGGAATGGGCTTTTACTGATTTAGGATGCGGCAGTCCAGCCGCAGAATGCGCCAGCTGAATTGTGCTACAAATCCAGCGAGCAATAGTCTGCTTAGAAGCAGGAGCACCCAGTTTGTTGGGTGCATACAGGATAAATAGCGAGTCAGTTTTCCTGACTCTAGCCGTCCTGGAAACATAAATTTTCAAAGCCCTGACTACGTCCAGTAACTTAGAATCCTCCAAGTCCCTAGTAGCCGCAGGCACCACAATAGGTTGGTTCAAGGGAAAAGCTGATACCACCTTAGGGAGAAACTGGGGACGAGTCCTCAATTCCGCCCTATCCATATGGAAAATCAGATAAGGGCTTTTACATGACAAAGCTGCCAATTCTGACACACGCCTTGCTGAAGCCAAGGCCAATAACATGACCACTTTCCACGTGAGATATTTTAGATCCACGGTTTTAAGTGGCTCAAACCAATGCGATTTTAAGAAACTCAACACCCAAGGTGCCACTGGAGGCACAAACGGGGGCTGAATATGCAGCACTCCTTTCACAAATGTCTGAACTTCAGGTAGTGAAGCTAGTTCTTTCTGGAAGAAAATCGACAGAGCCGAGATCTGTACCTTAATGGAGCCTAATTTCAGGCCCATAGTCACTCCTGCTTGTAGGAAATGCAGAAATCAACCTAGTTGAAATTCCTCTGTTGGGGCCTTTTTGGCCTCACACCAAGCAACATATTTCCGCCATATGCGGTGATAATGCTTTGCAGTTACATCTTTCCTGGCTTTAATCAGCGTAGGAATGACTTCCTCCGGAATGCCCTTTTCCTTCAGGATCCAGCGTTCAACCGCCATGCCGTCAAACGCAGCCGCGGTAAGTCTTGGAACAGACAGGGCCCCTGCTGCAGCAGGTCCTGTCTGAGCAGCAGAGGCCATGGGTCCTCTGAGATCATCTCTTGAAGTTCCGGGTACCACGCTCGTCTTGGCCAATCCGGAACCACGAGTATTGTTCTTACTCCTCGTTTTCCTATTATTCTCAGTACCCTTGGTATGAGAGGCAGAGGAGGGAACACATAAACTGACTGGTACACCCACGGTGTCACTAGAGCATCCACAGCTATCGCCTGAGGGTCCCTTGACCTGGCGCAATATCTCTCTAGTTTTTTGTTTAGGCGGGACGCCATCATGTCCACCTGTGGCCGTTCCCATCGATTTACAATCAGCGTGAAGACTTCTGGATGAAGTCCCCACTCTCCCGGGTGGAGGTCGTGCCTGCTGAGAAAGTCTGCTTCCCAGTTGTCCACTCCCGGAATGAACACTGCTGACAGTGCTAGTACGTGATTTTCCGCCCATCGGAGAATCCTTGTGGCTTCTGCCATTGCCATCCTGCTTCTTGTGCCGCCCTGTCGATTTACATGGGCGACTGCCGTGATGTTGTCTGACTGGATCAGTACCGGCTGGTGTAGAAGCAGGGATTTTGCCTGACTTAGGGCATTGTAAATGGCCCTTAGTTCCAGAATATTTATGTGTAGGGAAGTCTCCTGACTTGACCATAGTCCTTGGAAGTTTCTTCCCTGTGTGACTGCCCCCCAGCCTCGAAGGCTGGCATCCGTGGTCACCAGGACCCAGTCCTGTATGCCGAATCTGCGGCCCTCTAGAAGATGAGCACTCTGCAGCCACCACAGCAGAGACACCCTGGTTCTTGGAGACAGGGTTATTAGGCGATGCATCTGAAGATGCGATCCGGACCATTGGTCCAACAGGTCCCACTGAAAGATTCTGGCATGGAACCTGCCGAAAGGAATTGCTTCGCAAGAAGCCACCGTCTTTCCCAGGACCCGCGTGTAGTGATGCACCGATACCTGTTTTGGTTTCAGGAGGTCTCTGACTAGAGATGACAGCTCCTTGGCTTTCTCCTCCGGGAGAAACACTTTTTTCTGGACTGTATCCAGAATCATACCCAGGAACAGTAGACGTGTCGTCGGAACCAGCTGTGATTTTGGAATATTCAGAATCCAACCGTGCTGGTGTAGCACCTCCTGAGATAGTGCTACTCCCACCAACAATTGCTCCTTGGACCTCGCCTTTATTAGGAGATCGTCCAAGTACGGGATAATTAAAACTCCCTTTCTTCGAAGGAGTATCATCATTTCCGCCATTACCTTGGTAAACACCCTCGGTGCCGTGGAGAGTCCAAACGGCAGCGTCTGGAATTGGTAATGGCAATCCTGTACCACAAATCTGAGGTACTCCTAGTGAGGATAGTAAATGGGGACATGCAGGTAAGCATCCTTGATGTCCAGGGATACCATGTAATCCCCCTTGTCCAGGCTTGCAATAACCGCCCTGAGCGATTCCATCTTGAACTTGAATTTTTTTATGTATGTGTTCAAGGATTTCAAATTTAAAATGGGTCTCACCGAACCGTCCGGTTTCGGTACCACAAACAGTGTGGAATAGTAACCCCGTCCTTGTTGAAGTAGGGGCACCTTGATTATCACCTGCTGGGAATACAGCTTGTGAATTGCCGCTAGCACAGCCTCCCTGTCTGAAGGAGTAATCGGCAAGGCAGATTTTAGGAACCGGTGGGGTGGACACGCCTCGAATTCCAGTTTGTACCCTTGAGATACTATTTGCAGGATCCAGGGATCCACCTGTGAGCGAGCCCACTGATCGCTGAAATTTTTGAGGCGGCCCCCCACCGTACCTGGCTCCGCCTGTGGAGCCCCACCGTCATGCGGCGGACTTGGAAGAAGCGGGGGAGGACTTTTGCTCCTGGGAACCTGCTGTTTGTTGCAGCCTTTTTCCCCTACCTCTGCCTCTGGACAGAAAGGACCCACCTTTTCCACGCCTGTTTTTCTGAGTCCGAAAGGACTGTACCTGATAAAACGGCGCCTTTTTAGGCTGTGAGGGAACATGGGGTAAAAATGCTGACTTCCCAGCAGTTGCTGTGGAAACTAGGTCCGAGAGACCATCCCCAAATAACTCCTCACCCTTATAAGGCAAAACTTCCATGTGCCTTTTTGAATCTGCATCCCCTGTCCACTGGCGAGTCCATAAGCCTCTCCTAGCAGAAATGGACAATGCACTTATTCTAGATGCCAGCCGGCAAATCTCCCTCTGTGCATCTCTCATGTATAAGACTGAGTCTTTTATATGCTCTATGGTTAGCAGAATAGTGTCCCTGTCTAGGGTGTCAATATTTTCTGACAGGGAATCTGACCACGCAGCGGCAGCACTGCACATCCATGCTGACGCAATAGCTGGTCTAAGTATAATGCCTGAGTGTGTATATACAGACTTCAGGATCGCCTCCTGCTTTCTATCAGCAGGTTCCTTGAGGGCGGCCGTATCCGGAGACGGTAGTGCCACCTTTTTAGACAAACGTGTGAGCGCTTTATCCACCCTAGGGGGTGTCTCCCAACGTGACCTATCCTCTGGCGGGAAAGGGAACGCCATTAGTAACTTCTTAGAGATTACCAATCTTTTATCAGGGAAAGCCCACGCTTCTTCACACACTTCATTTAATTCTTCTGATGGGGGAAAAACTACGGGTAGTTTTTTCTCCCCAAACATAATACCCTTTTTAGTGGTACCTGGGTTTATATCAGAAATTTGTAACACCTCTTTCATTGCTTCAATCATGCAACGAATGGCCTTAGTGGACATTAGACTAGACTCATCGTCGTCGACACTGGTGTCAGTATCCGTGTCGACATCCGCGTCTGCCATCTGAGGTAGCGGGCGTTTTAGAGCCCCCGATGGCCTTTGAGACGCCTGGACAGGCACGAGCTGAGAAGCCGGCTGTCCCGCATTTGGCATGTCGTCAAATTTTTTGTGTAAGGAGTCGACACGTGCACGCAATTCCTTCCATAAGTCCATCCACTCAGGTGTCTGCCCCGCAGGGGGTGACATCCCTTCTATAGGCATCTGCTCCGCCTCCACATCATTATCCTCATCAAACATGTCGACACAGCCGTACCAACACACCGCACACACACAGGGAATGCTCTAACAGAGGACAGGACCCACAAAAGCCCTTTGGGGAGACAGAGTGAGAGTATGCCAGCACACACCAGAGCGCTATATAATGCAGGGACTAACTGAATTATGTCCCCTATAGCTGCTGTTATATATACTGCGCCTAAATTTAGTGCCCCCCCCCTCTCTTTTTTACCCTTTTCTGTAGTGTAGACTGCAGGGGAGAGCCAGGGAGCTTCCTTCCAGCGGAGCTGTGAGGGAGAAATGGCGCCAGTGTGCTGAAGGAGATAGCTCCGCCCCTTTTTCGCGGACTTTTCTCCCGCTTTTTTATGGATTCTGGCAGGGGTAATTATCACATATATAGCCTCTGGGGCTATATATTGTGGTATTTTTGCCAGCCAAGGTGTTTTTATTGCTGCTCAGGGCGCCCCCCCCTAGCGTCCTGCACCCTCAGTGACCGGAGTGTGAAGTGTGTATGAGGAGCAATGGCTGTGCACTACCTTGGTGAAGACTGATGTCTTCTGCCGCCGATTTTCCGGACCTCTTCTTGCTTCTGGCTCTGTAAGGGGGACGGTGGCGCGGCTCCGGGACCGAACACCAAGGCCAGTTCCATGCGGTCGATCCCTCTGGAGCTAATGGTGTCCAGTAGCCTAAGAAGCCCAAGCTAGCTGCAAGCAGGTAGGTTCGCTTCTTCTCCCCTTAGTCCCTCGTTGCAGTGAGCCTGTTGCCAGCAGGTCTCACTGTAAAATAAAAAACCTAATTATATACTTTCTTTTTAGAAGCTCAGGAGAGCCCCTAGTGTGCATCCAACCTCGGCCGGGCACAAAATCTAACTGAGGCTTGGAGGAGGGTCATAGTGGGAGGAGCCAGTGCACACCAGGTGACCTAAAAGCTTTCTTTAGTTGTGCCCAGTCTCCTGCGGAGCCGCTATTCCCCATGGTCCTTTCGGAGTTCCCAGCATCCACTAGGACGTCAGAGAAAAGAGAAAATGCAGAAACCTTGAACCTTAAGGGGGGTACTCACGGAGCGATATTCTAAGCAATCTGACTAGATTGCTTAGAATATCGGCAGGATCGCTCCGTGTGTAGCCCCTTCGGCGATAGCGATGCGCGGCCCCGCACATCGCTATCGCCGCTGCTAGATTGGCCTGCATGCAGGCCAATCTAGCGGGTCGCTCACTTCACCCGCTGGGTGAAGTGAGCGGCCCCCCCGTCTCCCCCCGCACGCTCAGCACAGATCGCGCTGTGCTGAGCGGCAGGAGAGATGTGTGCTGAGCGGTTCGCTCAGCACGCATCTCTCCTTGATCGGCCCGTGAGTACTGGGCTTTAGTGTTAAGGCCCATACTCACAGAGAGATTTCTGCAAGAGATGTGTTCTGAGCAATTTATCACGGGAGATGTCCCTTGAACATCCCGGTGTCTAGATCTCCCATACACACGTGAGATCTGTGTTGAGCAATCTGTGCTGAGCAATCTGTGCTGAGCAATCTGTGCTAAACAAAAAAAAAAACTATTTAAATAGTGGGTTGGTATTATAGTGAGGGGGGTGGGGAGAGTGTGTCTTTTTCTAAACAAAAAAAAGACCTTTTTAAATAGTGGGTTGGTATTATAGGGGAGGGGCAGGGGCGGAACTGTGGGAGGCAGTGGAGTCGGCTGCCGCCGGGCTCCTGGCCACAAGGGGGCGCATCTCCTCCACTGTCTCCCGCAGCCTGAGGACTGCGCTGCTATTGCAGATGGAGGAGCTGTGTCAATGACACGGAAGCTGCCTCCTGTAGAGAGAGATGGCACTGGCTGCAGCTAGGGGGAGATCCAGAGCACAGCTCCTCCCGGGCCCTTAGTAAGCCACCCGAGGGAAGCTCAGAACTCTCTGCTCCTCCATGCTCTGGATGATAGCCAAAGGTAGGCACTGTGTGGGGGGTGGGGGAGAGGTGTATTTGGGGGGAAGTACTGTGTTTTGTGTGTGCTTGTTTTTAAGTGAGGTGTGTGTGTTTTTAAGGAAAGTTGTACATTCAAGTAAAAGAGGCATGTGTGTGTGTGATGTGTGTGAGTGGCATGTGTGTGAGAGGCATGTATGTGTATGTAAGTGGGAGGCATGTGTATGTAAGTGAGAGGCATGTGTGTGTGTGTGTGTGTGTGAGAGAGGCATGTGTATGTAAGTGGGAGGCATGTGTATGTAAGTGAGAGGCATGTGTGTGTGTGTGAGAGGCATGTGTATGTAAGGGGCCCTACACACTCGGCGATGCGCCGCCGAGGTGGCCGACGAGCGACCCAGCGGCGGGGGGGCAGTGACGGGGGGAGTGAAGTTTCTTCACTCCCCCCGTCACCCGGCTCCGTAGACTTGTAGGCAAATATGGACGATCTCGTCCATATTGGCCGGCATGCACAGCCGACATGGCCCCAGCGATGAACGAGCGCGGGGTCGCGCATCGTTCATCGCTGGGGACTCCACACTGCACGATATGAACGATATCTCGTTCATTAATGAACAAGATCGTTCATATCGTGCAGTGAAATCGCTATGTGTGTAGGGCCTATAAGTGAGAGGCATGTGTATGTAAGTGAGAGGCATGTGTATGTGAGAGGCATGTGTATGTGAGAGGCATGTGTATGTGAGAGGTGTGTGTAAGTGAGAGGCACGTGTGTGAGAGGTGTGTGTGAGAGGTGTATGTAAGTGAGAGGCGTGTGTGTTTAAGTGAGACGTGTGTTTAAGTGAATGAGGCGTTTGTCTTTTTTTTAATATATATCTAGTGTTCACGCTAGGTGTCTGCCCCTTTTTTAGACAGCTGAATCCCGCCCTGCCCATTTTTGTGCGCCCTGCCGCCCCGCCGTTTGCTGCCTGCCGGACCCCGCCACGTCGCCGGATCCAGCCGTGCGCCGCCGGACCCGGTACGTACATGAGAGTCCCCCTGGGCTAAATTAACCTTGTAAGTATTTTGCAGCTGTAAACATTAATCTCAGTGCTTTCTACCTGGTGCAGTGTGCCTCAGTGCTCTCTACCTGGTGCAGTGTGCCTCAGTGCTCTACCTGGTGCAGTGTGCCTCAGTGCTCCCTACCTGGTGCAGTGTGCCATTAGTGCTCCCTACCTGGTGCAGTGTGCCATTAGTGCTCCCTACCTGGTGCAGTGTGCCTGAGTGCTCCCTACCTGGTGCAGTGTGCCTGAGTGCTCCCTACCTGGTGCAGTGTGCCTGAGTGCTCTCTACCTGGTGCAGTGTGCCTCAGTGCTCTCTACCTGGTGCAGTGTGCCTCAGTGCTCTCTACCTGGTGCAGTGTGCCTCAGTGCTCTCTACCTGGTGCAGTGTGCCTCAGTGCTCTCTACCTGGTGCAGTGTGCCTCAGTGCTCTCTACCTGGTGCAGTGTGCCTCAGTGCTCTCTACCTGGTGCAGTGTGCCTCAGTGCTCTCTACCTGGTGCAGTGTGCCTCAGTGCTCCCTACCTGACGCAATGTGTATAATGTGCTTTATCTGGCGCAATGTGTATAATGTGCTCTATCTGGCGCAATGTGTATAATGTGCTCTATCTGGCGCAATATGTATAACGTGCTCTAGCCTCTACCTGGCGCAGTGTGTATAGGAGGTTCTAACTGGTGCAATGTGTATTAGGGGCACTACCGTGTGGTGTAATGTGAATTGACACTATTATGTGGCCACGCCCCTTCCCCACGAAACAACGCCCCTAGATTTTTGCTGCGCACCTTCGGTGCGCACTGTCCATGTTTTGCCCATAGGAATGGGAGCACCAAGCATTATAGTATGTACCTAAGTTTGCCCATTTAACTTAAAAATTTACCCTCACGAATGAAAAATGTGCCCTCCCCGTGATCAGCACCCTGCCCTAAAAAAAAAATACTACAGTGAACACTAATTATATTGGCACACCGCTGCGCCAAAGCATCTCCATGGAGACCTGGTGGGTGAGGGAGCACTGTAGGTGTACTATAATGGTATGCTGGTGTCTGTTTTATTGTAATGACTGACTTGGAATGCGTCCACTTTCTATGTGTATCTATATTACTATTGGGAAAGGTACCTGAGCACCCTTCTACTGTTCACCATGGGTGCGGGATAGCTACATATGGTATGTGTGTGTATGTGTAGGGGGGCACCAAAATGTATCATGCCTCCGGGCGACTGGGACGAACTTACGCCACTGGGGAGGGGAGGGTGTGTCTTTTTCTGTTGTGTCCGCATCTCTCCTCCTACAAAAAGTGGATCTCTATATTATAACTATAAAGGTTATTTTAGCATAGTCTTGATGGCTATAGTTAATGCCAACTATGAGTTCATATTTGTGGATGTGGGGAAAAATGGAAGAGCATCCGATGGCGGATCAATCAAAGATACTGTGTTTTATGAGAGGCTGCTTTGCAACCAATTAGACCTACCGAAAGCTGAGGACTGCATGCATGGCTTGAATTATGTGTTTGTGGCAGATGAAGCCTTTGCTCTGCACGAGCACATCATGAAACCCTACCCACAAAGGAACTTATCCAAGGAGAAACGCATTTTTAATTATCGGCTCTCAAGGGCCCGCCGCATAGTTGAAAACGCATTTGGGATCTTGAGTAGTAGGTTCAGAATTTTCCACTCTGCTATTGGCCTAAGGGTGGATAAAATAGACTGGGTTGTGTTGGCCTGCTGTGTTCTACACAATTATCTAAGGCGTAAGACTGGCCCAAAATGCCCCCCATCTACTACTCCGGCTAACAACCCTGATGTGGACTCTGCCAGGCTGCCTGCTCAGGCCGACAACTCTGATGTGGACTTTGCCAGGTTGCCTGCTCAGGCCGACAACTCTGATGTGGACTCTGCCAGGTTGCCTGCTCAGGCCGACAACTCTGATGTGGACTCTGCTAGGTTGCCTGGACTTGAAAGGCCACAGTCCACACCTAATCCCACTTTAAAGGCTAGAAAGGTCAGGGACGACTACCTGACCTTTTTTAATGGAGTAGGTGCAGTGGATTGGCAAGACTCCTACATTTAACTGCTTTTATGTTTGATAGACATTACATATGCTTGATTGGTTTTATATTTTATTGTATTTTTTTTATTTATTTCCAAAATAAAAATGTATCTTGTTTTAAACTTCTGTTGTCAGAGTATGTACCTGTGTGTGTTTTGCATGTATATTAAAAAACAACGTAGCCATGAGGAACTCTGGGGTCAGGTATACCCAGGACACTTCACGACTGCGTCGTTTTTTGTGGGGGATAAGTGAGGACTAATGGGATCCAACAGTGTGAACCAAGTCAGGCATACCTGTGTGTGCCATCACCCCTGTGTTCCGTCCCAGTCACTGTATCACCTCTGTGTCTGAGGGGGCGCAAATTTACAGTTTGCAGGAGGGCGCCGGACACCATAGCACTGGCCCTGGGAATCAGTATGATATCCCGGCAGCAGGCATCCCGACAGTCATAATCCCAACGTCGGGATGGCGGCCACCGGAATGCCGGCAGCGGCTCGAGCGCAAAGAAGCCCCTTGTGGCTCGCTTTGCTTGCCAAATTTTTAGTCTCCCTCTATGGGTGTCATGGACACCCACAGGGGGAGAATATGTCAGGATTGTGGCTATTGGGAACCCGACGCAGAGATCTTAACCGCATCCCTCTGTAATAAATGTCCCCTTTAACAGTACCTTGAAGGTAGGATTGTCCTCACTTATCTCCCCTTAAAAAAAAATTTTTTTAAGGGGGGATAAGTGAGGACAAATTTGGTACAACAGCATTCCTATCATAACTCCCCCAAAAATTAAAAATATAATGATAAACCATAAAAAATACACAACACTTCTTTTTTGTTTTGAAAATAATTTACTTATAAAAATATATTAATTTTTAACACTTATGCAACTGGATTCATCGATAAGAATGACCAATATCCCAACGTTCAAAAGTCCAGGACAAAAAACCGACACTATGGTAACTATGAACAACATAAAAGAGTCGAGGAAACATGGAACAATTTGTCCAACGGAAACTAAAAAACTAATAAAAAAAATTATAATTTAATAATTGAAAAAAGTAGCCTCGTCCTCTGGGGGGAGCTGTGTACTCAGCATTGCTGAGTACAATCCAGTGGACAAAGTGCTGGTGGGAGGAGTGGGCAGAGTGGGTGTAGGTGGGGGTCCCGGCGAAAAAAAAGGGCGCTGTGGCGGAGGATTACCCGGCGGATAATAGTATGGTTGGGGATAAGGATACTGGGACTGTGGGGCATTTCGTGCGCGCCGCACAGGATTTGACATTAGATCCAGGTCATCGGATAGGTCATTATCCTCGGCCCTTCTCAATACATCAAATACTATGCGCCTGAAAGTTCTAAAAACAGTTTCGGGCATTACACGTATCTGAGATTCTATCGTGTTTGAAAATTGACGATAGAAGTCTGGTGGCCTATTAAGCATTTCCTCTGCCCGTTGGATAAATTGAACCGTGCTGGAGGATGCAGAATCGGAACTCAATGATGAATTCTTTTGTCTCCGCCTTGGTGGTGCTGTCGACCGAGATGGTGCTGACTCCTCACCACTGAGCTCCAGTTCTGTTGCCTCTGTTGCGGAAGTGTTCATTACCTCCGGGGTAGATTCCTGTAAAAAAAAAAGAAAATAAAACATTAGGGCGTTGATTAAACAATGATAAAGTTGAACATTTTAAAGTGTTTTAACTTACCGGATTAAGGGTCCCCTCTTCCTCTGGCGTCTTAGGAGACTCTTTATCCAGGCTACCCTGTCCATGTAATTTCGCCTCTCTCTCCAAAAGGAACTTCATCTGTTCATAATACCATAGCGTCGGCTGGTAAACATCATCAGTTCCGGCTCCTGAACGTTGAGACTCGATCACGCGTGTGTGTTCCTTCTTGAACACCGTCCGCAAGTTTGCTATCTTCTTCTTCGCCCAAAGTAGATCAGCATCACTGTTATGGGCTTTGCTGTACTCCACCAATTGTCTGTAGGCCTGATCCTTCTTCTGTCTGTTTGAAAAATCCTTGCTACGGACCTTCCACAGACATTCGCTGGCCCGATACACATCAATGAATCCAGTTGTGAACTCCCGGTCCATGTAAGAAGCCATTGCTGTGAGAAAAATAAAACAACACTATTTAAATAACAAGCAAGGAAAAACTTTAATAAAATATGTTGACCCTCGCATTAAAAAAACCATGCCGCTTATACACGTGTTGCACCAGGAAATGGTGCTTATACACACGCTGCGCCAGGTAAAGCCGCTTATACACACATTGCAACCAGGTAAAGCCACTTAAGCACCACAAACATATAGTAACACCCCCTATCCCCCCCCCCCGCCTGCTAATACAGCTTCAAAGCACATTAAGCAGCCTGTCTAATCATACGGATACATCCATCTTCTCCTAGACCGCTATCACCAGCCGCATCACACTCCCCCATATATGTATCGCTCGATACACAGGACAGCCTCATAAAAACATAATTAATAACAACCCCCCCCCCCCCCCCCCACCCGGCTGTTAATACAGCCCACACTCCAGTGGCGTGTGGCGAGGTCAGTGGCTGGTGAGGCACTACAGCCATAATGTTCGCCGAATCCTGCCGATGACCCCCTACTGCCGCCGAGCCAATGCCCGCTACTGCCCCTGTGCCGATGCCCGCTGCCACCGCCAATGGCTTACAAACTCGCCCACCATCAACTTACCCAGCCCTCCACCCAGGGCCGGTGCTAGGGTGTTCGGCGCCCCCCCTGCAAACTATAAATTTGCGCCCTCCCATATTCCTTTGGCGCGCACCGGGAAAAGGGGTGTGGTCTCACAAGTAAGGGGCATAGCCACACAATAGTACCCCCATTCAAAATTACGCCACAATGTAGCACAATCTTATTCATCATATACGTAATGCCCCACAAGTAGTAGTAGCATCCTTATACATAGTGCACCCCCAGTAGTAGTAGCGTCCTTATACGTAAGGCCCCCCAAGTAGTAGTATTATTGTTATATCTAATGCCCCCCAAGTAATAGTAGCATCCTATACATAATGCTCCCCCCAAGTAGTAGTATCTTCCTTATACGTAATGACCCCCCTAGTAGTAGCATTGTTACACGTAATGGCCCCCCCATTAGTAGCGTTGTTACACGTAATGGCCCCCCCATTAGTGGACATTACTTAGTGGACATTCCCCATTAATGGAGAAGGGTCTGAATGGGTTAAAAAATAAAAAAAATGCGTGAGGTCCCCCCTCCTAAGTATAACCAGCCTCGGGCTCTTTGAGCCGGGCCTGGTTGTTTAAATACTGGGGGAAAAATTGGACAGGGGTTCCCCGTATTTAGACAACCAGCACCGGGCTCTTAGTCCGGTCCTGGTTCCAAAAATACGGGGGACAAAAGATGTAGGGGTCCCCCGTATTTTTAAAACCAGCACCGGGCTCCACTAGCCAGGGACATAATGCCACAGCCGGGGGACACATTTATGTAGGTCCCTGCGGCCGTGGCATTACCCCCCCAACTAGTCACACCTGGCCGGGGTTCCCTGGAGGAGTGGGGACCCCTTAAATCAAGGGGTCCCCCCCTTCAGGCACCCAAGGGCCAGGGGTGAAGCCCGAGGCTGTCCCCAGCACCCCTGGGCGGTGGGTGCCGGGCTGATAGCCATGAGTATGTAAAAAAAAAGAATATTGTTTTTTGTTGTGGAACTACAAGGCCCAGCAAGCCTCCCCCGCTTGCTGGTACTTGGAGAACCTCAAGTACCAGCATGCGGGGAAATAACGGGCCCGCTGGTACCTGTAGTTCTACAACAAAAAAAATACCCAAATAAAAACACAACACACACACCGTGAAAGTAAAAATTTATTAAATACACACTTACACACTCACACATACTTACCTACATCCCACGCCGGTCACGTCCACTTGTCCAGTAGAATCCAATAGGGGTACCTGTAACAATGAGAGACAGATTACTTACCTACATCCCACGCCGGTCACGTCCACTTGTCCAGTAGAATCCAATAGGGGCACCTGTAAAAATTAAAATTACACTGACAAACGAAGTAATCCACAGGAGGAGAGAGATAGAGAGAGAGAAATAGAGAGAAATTAATGAATATTATGCAATCACTGATGTGGGAGGACGTTAGCACAGACAGGGGGGAGTGCTGCTACTGGCTGGGAGGACGGAGCCGGGGGAGGAACGAGGGGGAAGGGGAAATTCCTACCCAGCCACCGCACACATGCGCCGCGCCGGAAGAGGCAGTTATTATTAATGTACTGCCGGGGTGGGGGGGGGGGGGGCTGGGTGTGACACTGTTATTATTAATATACTACCAGCGGGGGAGGGGGGAGGGGCGGGGGCACCGTTATTGATGTTAACTGGGCTGTATGTATTTACAGCCGGGGGGTGGGGTGACACCATTATTATTAATGTACTACTAGCCGGTGGGGGGGGGGGGGGGAGAGACCATTATTATTGATGTTAACTGGGCACTTGTGTGGGTTGTATTAACAGCCGTGTGGGGGGGGTTCACTACGATCTGCCGGCGACCAGCATACCGGCGCCGGGAGCCCGACAGCCGGCATACCGACACTTATTCGACCCCCCTGGAGGGAGAATAAAATAGTGTGGTGCGCCACCGTGCCCGTAGCGTGGTGAGCGCAGCGAGCCCGCAAGGGGCTCATTTGCGCTCGCCACACTGTCGGTAAGCCGGCGGCCGGCCTCCCGGCGCCGGTATGCTGGTCGCCGGCAGATCGTAGTGAACCCCCCCCACACGGCTGTTAATACAACCCACACAAGTGCCCAGTTAACATCAATAATAATGGTCTCCCCCCCCCCCCCCCCACCGGCTAGTAGTACATTAATAATAATGGTGTCACCCCACCCCCCGGCTGTAAATACATACAGCCCAGTTAACATCAATAACGGTGCCCCGCCCCTCCCCCCCTCCCCCGCTGGTAGTATATTAATAATAACAGTGTCACACCCAGCCCCCCCCCCCCCCCCCCACCCCCCCCACCACGGCAGTACATTAATAATAACAGTGTCACACCCCCCCCCCCCCCCCCCCGGCAGTATATTAATAATAACAGTGTCACACACACACACTCCCCCCTATAAATACATGCATGAAAATGGTGTGTGTGTGTGTGTGTGTGTCCCCTCACGGCTGTTAATACAGCCCGGTCGATAACAAGGGGCTCAGCGCACCGCACGCAAACACCCCCCCCCCCCCCCCCCCGGCACCCATCAATGCCGTTTATGCTGCCCACAGCGCACCCGTTGGCACTTACCGTTTTGCTGCTGCTGCTGCTGACGTGCGTTGCGCTGGCTGGCTGTAGCTGGTGTGACTCTAGTCTGTGGTGGTGAAGCAGGAGACGGAGACGGAGACGGAGGCGGGACCAGCAGAGGAAGAAGACGAAGGCGGGACCAGGAGAGGCAGGAGGCGGAGGTTGGACCCGGCAGAGGACGGAGTGGCAGAGGAGAGTGACGTACATCGCTGTAGCACGTCGCTCATTCTGTACACACGAGCGATGTGCTAAGCGACTGTACTAGATTTTGCCTGCATGCAGGCCAATCTACAATCAGCGATAGCGATGCGCGGGGCTGCGCATCGCTATCGCTTTATGGCATACACACTGAGATATGTATGCTTAATTTCTAAGCAATCTAGTCAGATTGCTTAGATTTTAAGCACAGATCTCTCCGTGTGTACCCCCCTTTAGAGACCCTGCAAATAAGGTCACCTAGCTGCGGTTGGTTGGGCCCATATTATGCTAAGCACCTCAATTTTGTTCCATATTAGATTGCAGAGTTTATTATAATTATTCTGATTAGCGGTGTTTAGTACTATACAGTGTGCATCTGCATTTTTTCTTTTTTTTTCTGTGTGTTCCTGGAGGTCAGCAGGGTCAAAGTAAAATACATTTCTTTTTGGGGAAATCTGTAAATTATTCTAAAATGTAACATTTATTAAGTATAAAAAGTCAAAGAAATTCTCCTCCTGAGACAAATGTAAAAAAATATATAAAATAATGGACAGTACTTCCTGGAGGAAGATATTTTTTTGGCAGTACACATACTATATATAGATAGTCAGTGTACTCATATCAAAGTACTAAGGTGGTAATTCAGATCTGATCGCAGCAGCAAATTTTTTAGCAGTTGGGCAAAACCATGGGGGTCATTCCGAGTTGTTCGCTCTGTAAATTTTTTCGCATCGCAGCGATTTTCCGCTTAGTGCGCATGCGCAATGTCCGCACTGCGACTGTGCCAAGTAAATTTGCTATGCAGTTAGGTATTTTACTCACGGTTTTTTCTTCGTTCTGGTGATCGTAATGTGATTGACAGGAAGTGGGTGTTTATGGGCGGAAACAGGCCGTTTTATGGGCGTGTGGGAAAAAACGCTACCGTTTCTGGGAAAAACGCGGGAGTGGCTGGACGAACGCTGGGTGTGTTTGTGACGTCAAACCAGGAACGACAAGCACTGAACTGATCGCACTGGCAGAGTAAGTCTCGAGCTACTCAGAAACTGCACAGAGATGTCTTTTCGCAATATTGCGAATCTTTCGTTCGCAATTTTAAGAAGCTAAGATTCACTCCCAGTAGGCGGCGGCTTAGCGTGTGTAAAGCTGCTAAAAGCAGCTTGCGAGCGAACAACTCGGAATGAGGGCCCATGTGCACTGCAGGGCGGGCTGGTATAACATGTGCAGAGAGAGTTAGATTTAGGTGGGTTATATTGTTTCTGTGCAGGGTAAATACTGGATGCTTTATTTTTACAATTCAATTTAGATTTCAGTTTGAAGACACCCCACCAAAGTCTAACTCTCTCTGCACATGTTATACAGGTAAAACTCAGAAAATTAGAATATCATGCAAAAGTTAATTTATTTCAGTAATTTGTGGGAGGGGAGCGGGTGCAGTGCCTGCTGCCGTGCAGGTGTAGTCTCACTGCTTACCTCATGCCGCACTTTCACCAACAGGTCACGGAAACCTCAACGGACCTGGAATCTTCACTGGAACCTGGACACGGCGATCCACTTTCAGAAGCAGACGACGGACGAGCTAGGAAGGAAAGGAAATCAATGAAGGAGTATCAACTCTTTTCCAAAGGAAAAGGGAATACTCCAGGAGTGGCTGCAACCTTCACCGGTTAGGTGAAAACCATCATCGGCACACAGGCTCAGCCACCCAACTCTCACCTATGCAGCACTCAATCGCTGAGGTGTATCTGGACCTTGCACGGCCGAGCAAGGTCCACTGAACTGGCGCTCAGGGGACAGACAGACAGATGATGCTCACCATTGCCAATCTTGTACTCGGATCTTCTTCACTTACAGGTCCCTGTAAGGAGGCAAAAAGAAACAACAGCCGTGCAGGGCCAAAAGCTAACCTAGTGTGCACAGCAATAATCAAGAGAATCTTTCTGCGCACTCTAGGAGCTGCAATTCGCGACTATGTAAATAGTGTGTCACCACACACACTGAATAAAATCTAAATAATCAAAACATAAAAACAGCTACAAAAAGCGCTCGCTAAAAAGAATTAAAATCACCATACATAGTCCAGACAAGTGTCCTTATGATGTAATATAGTCCTTAGGTCGGTCAAACACTTTGGCCAGTCCAGGGGTGACAGATTCCTCGTATTTACTGTAATGTTTGATCCCACGTAGTTCAGTATCCCAATCAAAAAGGAAACAGAGAAAATGGAACAGATATTGTAGTGAGGTCTGAAAAGATGTTGTCTCCTTAATTAACCACCGTGAGGACTTCAAATAGGTGTATCCGTCACCAATTACTCGTATAGAGGGGTAATGCGTACCCTACTCACATCTGAAAGGGATAGATCTTTCCCAAAAAGGTTTCTTTTTGTCCCAAGCAGATGTCAATACCTCTTATAGGGTCACCACAGTGGTTTATGTAGGAGATCGTAACACTACAGCCTTACTGCTAGCAGGGCTGTTAAAATCCCATAAAGGTATCTTTATGCTGGTACTTTAAGAGATGACGAATATTGGGCGTACCCCACTTACTCTCTTCAATACGATGTCTTTCACATAAAGGTATCTTTGCACCGTCATTCTTCCTCCCTCTTCTTTTGATCCCCAAAAAACTTTTTTGGGTTGTTTATCAGAAAAAGGGTAGAAGGAAGAAATAGGACGTCTGAGTAACCCAAATATTTCTACAGGGTGATTATTAAAAATGACAACAATAAAAAAAAATACAACAAATAAAAAAAACTGTGTGTACTGTCATTCTAGAATTTATCACAGATTTCAAAAGAACAGGGAATACGTATCTTATGGGGGTAAGGTTGTTCGGACTGTCCCCCTTAAGGCCGTAATCACTTTCCAAAGTTTCCACAGCACTCTCCACCTGGGATCAAAAGAAGAGGGAGGAAGAGTGACGGTGAAAAGATACCTTTATGTGAAAGACATCATATCGACCTAAGGACTATATTACATCATAAGGACATTTGTCTGGACTATGTATGTTGATTTTAATTCTTTTTAGCGAGCGCTTTTTGTAGCTGTGTGTATGTTTTGATTATTTAACCTAGTGTGCATTCCCTACACTAGCTTCATTAACAGAGCCTACCATGTGGCCGGTTGGGTGACCTGGGCCTAATGCCCAGAGTCACCTTATATACTGTACCTGATAGGGGGGTACTGGAAGTTAACTAAGGCCTAATGCCCTCTAGTGGTCCCCACAGGCCTATAGCAAGAATTATGCCCACGGGCCTAATGCGTGCCTACTGCGCCACAGGCCACAAGCTTGTCTGTGCCCCCGGGCCTGATGCCCGTTCCCTGCTGGTCTAGGGAGGGGTGACAGGTGCCTTCACTGAGGCTCTACCTGTCCCAGTGGGAGAGGCACCAGGGGGGAGCTTCATCAACTGTTTTCCTTTCCACCCCTGATGGCCTCTCTGGTCCTTCGCTTCACTCTTCTGCTGCTGGCTCACCCTGGCCAGCAGCGCCACCTCTTCTTTTCTGTGTCCAGCCACCGCTTTCAGGAACCCGGCGTCTTCTGGCCTCTCCAGTAGCCACCGGAGCTCTTCGCCACTCTTCCACGCGGCCTGTTTCTTCTAGCTCTACCCAGCGGCATCTGATGTCACCCAGGGGCGAGGCCTATGAATCGGTGAGCGCTGATTGGCTCAACGCGGCCGCCCGTGATTGGCTGGCGCTCCGTGAGCCGTGATTGGCTCTCGGAGGGTGCCGGAATTAAAAATCCAGCCGCTTCCGTGCCGCTGCCCGCCGACACTTGAAGTCCGGTGCTATGGACCAATACATGGTACTGGCACTGGACACCCATCGCCAGGGTTGGACTGGCCCACAGGGGTACAGGGGAAACCACTGGTAGGCCCCACTGCCTGGGGCCCCACCTCCTCTTCTAGGGATCAGGTTCCAGGACTGTGCACTTGTATTATACATTATACATACAGTATGTTACCTTATACTGGACTATGGTGTATTCTCTACAGTGCATTGACATTATTCATCTGGTACATTATCATGCATGCATTAGCAGTTACTATTTACTATACTTAACTATACTATTTACTCTCTAATGATCAGCTAGACCTTTTTGGCAGCTGGCCACGCCCCCTTTCAAGGCTGGCCACACCCTCAAACATAGGCCCCTATAACGTCATTCCCCGGTGGGCCCTTCATGTCCCAGTCCGACACTGCCCATCGCTGCATACTGACAGGCGCTAGGGACAGACACACTGTCCCAGTGCTGTCTGACCCGGTGCCCTTCCGATACACATCTCCACAAATTCAACTTAAAAGATGAAACTAATATATTATATAGACTCATTACATGCACAGTGAAATATTTCAAGCCTTTATTTGTTATCATTTTGATGATTGTGGCTTACAGTTTATGTAAACCCAAAATCCAAAATCTCAGAAAATTAGAATATTACATAAATAATTAAAAAAAGGATTTTAAACATAGAAATATTGAAAAGTCTAATCATGCATATGTACTCAGTACTTGGTTTGGGCACCTTTTGCATGAATTACTGCCTCAGTGCAGCGTGGCATGGATTCTATCAGCCTGTGGCACTGCTGAGGTGTTATGGAAGACCAGGATGCTTCAATGGTGGCCTTCAGCTCTTCTGCATTGTACGGTCTCATGTCTCTCATCTTTCTCTTGGCAATGCCAATACTTTACAGAGAAAACGACAACAAAAAAACATGGCAAAATCATGTCGATCTTTTTTTTTTATAATATATATATATTTTTTATGAAATTCCACTTTTTTATTCTATCTTTGTCTTAGTGCACCACGGTTCAAATAAATTGTAAAAATTTTTAAAACATTTTTTTGAAGTTATTGTAACCGCCTATCCTCTATATCTAATTGACACCAGAGGTCGCCCTCTCTACCTCATCCTCTGTCCACAAGTGTTCACCACAGGCACCTATACCAGTGCCTAATTCCACTTGAGGTAACAGGCTGACGCCCCTAATTTGGAGGGGAGTGTCCAATAGGCGAATATCTTCCAATACATATATCTTTGAATAAATTTTACTGTGGGAGTTCCATTACTAGTGTTAATATTTTTTGAATACTGCATCTGTGGCGCTGACAGCTTCCCTGGTACACGATCTTTTTTCATGTCGACATTGTTCACGTCGACCTAATGGCCATGTCGACCTATTTCTAGTGTCGACCTAGCCACAACCAATATCTGTCAACCTAATGGGTATCGACCTAGACACTGTCGACCCTGAGTCCCATACCCCTCACATCTGCATCTCTCTGCACATTTTATATCTGCCCCACCTGCAGTGCAGCATGGTTTTGCCCAGGTGCAAAGTTACTACAGTACTTGCTTTTATCAGAAACTGCTGTTGGCCGATGCACAAAGGCAACATACAGTACGTGGTAAAATTCTTTTGATATTATGAAAAACACTCAACACCATGTGAACGTGTTCTATCTTGTTTCGTATTGTTGACGCAGGGAATAAAGTTGGATTCTGCACAACTAAATCTTTATATAAAGAATTCCACTAGCAATAAAGACAATAAACATATTGCAGAACACAAGGCTATCCAACTGTCAGGAAAAACAAACAGGAAGTAATCAGACTGCAAATAACATTTAGTTTTGAGTAAAGTGAAAGCATTGCCCCATGTAGGGGTAAATTTACTAGGGTGAGAGATTTCTAGAACTGGTGATGTTGCCCATAGCAACCAATCAGATTTTATCTATTACCTTCTAAAAACAGCTAGAGAAATGTTAAATAGAATCTGATTGATTGTTATGAGCAACATCACCAGTTCTAAAAGACTCCCACCTTAGTAAATTCACCCCGTAGAGTTGGTTGTAAATGCAAGCGCACCAAAAATTCCAAAACCTCAGTATAAACCATAATGCTGCAATTGATACTACTGAGGGGTGAGGATCATTAGATCGACAGTGTCTAGGTCGACAATGTTTAGGTCGACCACTATAGGTTGACAGTCACTAGGTCGACAGGGTCAGAAGGTCGACATGTTCTAGGTCGACAGGCCAAAAGGTCGACATGAGTTTTTAATAATTTTTTGGTGTCGTTTTCTTCGTAGAGTGACCGGGAACCCCAATTAGTGCACTGTGTCCCCTCGCATGGCTCGCTTCGCTCGCCATGCTTTGGGCAAGGTGCCTCTCTCTGCTACCGCTTCGCTCGGCACAGATTACCATTCCAATTGTAGTCCACGTGGATCGTTAAGTATGAAAAAGTAATAAAAAAAAAACCCTCATGTCGACCTTTTGACCTGTCGACCAAGAACATGTCGACCTTCTGACCCTGTCGACCTAGTGACTGTCGACCTAAACATTGTCGACCTAGACACTGTTGATCTTCAGACCGGATCCCACTACTGAGCTGCTGACCCTCATATGGCAGACTTAGAAAATGACACCTGCAGAAATGATTTGCATATAATAGGCATCATTGACGCTATGGTGGAGGGGGAGGGGGAGGTGGGGTACTTTACCATGCAGCTTCAGTTCCCGGGTATAATACCCAGAGCTATTCAATTAGCAGTCTTTTGTTCTGGGGTAAGCCCCACGGCCAATGCGTGATAACTCATAGATTCTGGATTAAGTGCTTGGAGATATGGGTTTGCCACTCGTGGGCATCCACATTGAGCCCCAAAAGCCCCGCTTACCAACTTTCTTACCACAGATTTCTGTTAGCACCTCAGGAGGGTCCGAACAGAAATCTGCATGAAGTGCAACCTGATATAGAAAACATGCATTGTGTGGGTTCCCTGAGGACTGGACTTGACAAATACTATTGTAGTGAAATGCGTAAGTATAACCATATTAGCACATATGTATATTGTTCTCAAACTTTGACACTGGACTTAATTGTTGACCTACATTTGGGACTTGTCTAGTACAGTACCTAATTGCTGCATGTAAAGGTTCCCAGTAGAGACTACATCTGTCTCACCGCTACAAATGATTACACCCATCATCAGTCATAATGTTATAGGAAGAAGTGCTCGCTGTTACTAGGATGTTTTCTGCACAATGATAACAAGCTGATTTATTTAGACCAGGAACTATAGACATGATTCAGAGGGGTTGAGTACATAATCTTGGCAGTCAGGATGCTGACGTTCAGAATACTGACAGCGGCATCCTGATAGTAAGAATCCTGACATATTTTGGTAAGTAGGCTAATACTACCCCTTACCCTAAACCTAACCCTCCTTACCAATAGCCAGGCCCGCCATCAAGGGGGGACTGTGGGGACTCCAGTCCAGGGGCCCTGACTGAGAGAGGGCCTGGGAGGCAGCAGTGAGGATCAACGGGGGCCAGGCCACCGGCCTGCGCACCAGCAGGGCAGGCAGCAACGGAGGGCAGAGGTTTAGCGGTGGCTGTATTCTTTCTATAGAGCCGGCCATGAGCCAATCAGAGCTCACAGACCAGCAGCCAATCAAGAGCTGCCACTCAGCAGCTCTTAATTAGCTGCTAGTCTGCGAGCTCTGATTGGCTCACGGCCGGTTCTACAGGAAGAAAGAATATCGCCACTTGCGGCTCTGTCCTTATGTGGCTGCCTGCTCTGCCAGTTCCCAGGCAGGTGGCCTGGCCCCCGTCGAGCCTCACTGCTGCCCTCAAATGGTAAGCTATGGGGCAGTGTGTGTGGTGGTGGTGGGGGTCCAGGGGAAATTTGCTAGTCCCAGGCCCCATCATTTCTGATGGCAGCCCTGCCCATAGCCTAAACTTAACCCTCCCCTCCTGCAGCCTAACCCTAAAACTTCCCTCCTGAAGCCTAACGCCAACCCTCCCGTCTTATTGTCTGTATTATTTTGTTTTTGTTTTTGAAAAACTGGTGAAACGCGTAGGGATCACATTGCAAGATGAGAATAATGTGATAGTTTCTTTTCATTTTTATGTTTTTCCTTTTTCTAGTGCAGGAATACTGAGATAAAGATGTTTCTTCATCACAGGGGAATTTCTCACATAACACAGGGTTGAGTCAGCGGTACTGCCTGGTCATGGCACCAACATCTCCTTGGAGTGAATATAGGTCATATCTACCATTTAACACCTGTCAGCCCAGAATTCTATGCTTCACAAGTATTCCAGACTTTCTTGCAGAGCAACATTATATACTCCGTGGCATCTCTACATGTAGTGCACCTGCTACTACTATATGGAATATGATGGGTAAAGAGATTGCTAGTTACACTGTATTGTGATGAAATGCCCATGTTTATGTTATATATGTTGTTGGCAATGTGACCTTGCTATGTGATATACAATACTACTATGTTTGAATGAGGGATAGAAGTGCAATAGATATTTATTAGTTCCTTCTTTGAGATTAAGTTATGCAGCACACGTATTGAATTGGAAAAAAAGTAGGAAGTAGATTATAGAAAGACACTTAGATAAAGTCACTAATCTGAAAATTCCCCTAGGTCTGGCCTCGTCTCAAAATTCTCAGTCTCCCCCCTTCGGTCCTTTGGGTTTGAGTTAACAAGAAATACAAGAATAATTTAAACACTACATTCACTATTATTGAAAATTATTAATATATTGCATATACATAGGCAAATGCAGGGGGGTTTCCGGTTGCATGGAAACCCCCCCCCCCCCCCTCCCCCTCTTGGCCAGTGGCTCAAATTATGACAATAGCAATAGTATATAATATGACTACTAGAGCTGCTGCCACATCATTCAGTATAAGGGACAGAGCAGAGCTGTTGCATATGCCCAGTGGTAGCAGCTTATTCTACCTAGATTGCCATGTGTGGATCTGAGTCCTCAATCAGTGCACTGAACCAGAGAGTAGCTACCAGGAAGAAGAGACAGGAGCCTTACCATGAGGTGGGATAATGTGTGCTTAGAAAGTGCAGTACTGGTTCTATTATGTTTGTGTATTTATGTATTATTTAAATATGTTTGCTACAGCCTATACTAGTGTGTTAGATATTAATACTGTGTTTCATACAGTATCCAGTGTATAAAAAGACCAATGTCTACATTAATATCCATGGGCGTTATTAGGATCTTCTACCGCTCCCCCAGACTCCCACACTTGCTCCAGTGTTCCGCAGACTGGGAGATTGTAGATTGCATTTGGAAACCCCCCTCTAGAAATCCCGCGTTTGCCACTAAAATATATTGCACAGTTCTTTATAGATATTTAACAAAATCCCATCAGTACCTGCACCACTGGAATTTACATTCTATGGCCCATATTTCTCAAGCCTTGGAGAGTGATAAATTCCTCGGTGATAAAGTACCAACCAATCAGCTCCTAACTGTCATTTTTCAAACACTGGCTGTAACATGATAGGAACTGGTTGGTTGGTACTTTACCACTGTGCAATTTATCACTCTCCAAGGCTTGATAAATCTAGGCCATTATTCTTTATACCACTGCACTACGGTCAATTTTTTCAGAAGCCATTTATACTACTAGAACGTCTTTGGAGTGTTATAAGTAACCAGCAGTGGCGGATTTAGGGGGGGGGGCACCAAGGCACGTGCCCCCCCTGTCATTTTTAGTGCAGACTGACATGCGGACGAGGGTCCGCATGTCAGTCTGCGGTCTCGTTTCCTCCCCTGCTGTTAGGAGGGACACGGAGGGCACAGTGCGCGCCTCTCCTGTGTCCCTCCTGGGTCTCCGGCGGCCGCTGGTCTCATGAAGGAAGTGCCGTTCATGAGCACTTCCTTTATTACAGTGACCCGCGGCCGCCGGAGACACAGGAGGGATACAGGAGAGGCGTGCACTGTGCCCTCCGTGTCCCTCCTAACAGCAGGGGAGCGGGGGGAGCAGCGGTGGCGGAGGAAGGGGGGGGGGGGGAGGACGCACTGGGGGGGAATATCTGGCACTGGGGGCATATTTGGCAGGGAGGGGGGGGGGGGAGAATATCTGGCACTGGGGGCATATTTGGCAGGGAGGGGGGGGGGGGAGAATATCTGGCACTGGGGACATATATGGTACTGGGGGGAATATCTGGCCCTGGGGGCATATATGGCACTGGGGGGGGAATATCTGGCACTGGGGGCATATATGGCACTGGGGAGGGAATATCTGGCACTGGGGGCATATTTGGCAGGGAGGGGGGGGGGGAATATCTGGCACTGGGGACATATATGGCACTGGGGGGAATATCTGGCCCTGGGGGCATATATGGCACTGGGGGGGGGGAATATCTGGCACTGGGGGCATATATGGCACTGGGGAGGGAATATCTGGCACTGGGGGCATATTTGGCAGGGAGGGGGGGGGAATATCTGGCACTGGGGACATATATGGCACTGGGGGGAATATCTGGCCCTGGGGGCATATATGGCACTGGGGGGGGGGGATATCTGGCACTGGGGGCATATGTGGCACTGGGGGGGGGGGATATCTGGCACTGGGGGCATATGTGGCACTGGGGGGGGAATATCTGGCACTGGGGCATATGTGGCACTGGGGGCATATATAGCACTGGGGGGGGGCGATATCTGGCACTGGGGGCATATGTGGCACTGTCGGGGAATATCTGGCACTGGGGGTATATGTGTACCTGGCACACATGGGGGGGGCTATATTTGGCACTGGGGGCATGTGAGTACCTGGCACCGTGGGGGAATATCTGGCACTGGGGACATATGTGGCACTGGGAGCACAGCCCTAGCAACAAGGACTACCTCCTAGCAACGAACATGACACCCAGTGCATGAAACCCCTGGCAACGAGCATGACACCCAGTGCATGAAACCCCTGGCAACGAGCATGACACCCAGTGCATGAAACCCCTGGCAACGAGCATGGCACCGTGCATGGAACCAAGAGCATGAAACCCCTGGCAACGAGCATGACACCCAGTGCATGAAACCCCTGACAACGAGCAGGTATTTGAAAAGTAATTAGAAGCCTTACTGTAGGACTTAATGTGTAATGGGCATTACGGTGTGTGGCATAATGTATCACGGACATTGCGGTGTGTGTCATAATGTGTCACAGGCATTACGGTGTATGGTATACTATATCGCTGGCATTGTGATATGTGGTATAATGTCTCAGGGTCATTGCAGTGTGTGGCATAATGTATCACGGACATTGCGGTGTGTGTCATAATGTGTCACAGGCATTACGGTGTATGGTATACTATATCACGGGCATTGTGGTATGTGGTATAATGTCTCAGGGTCATTGCAGTGTGGCATAATATATAACGGGCATTGCGGTGTGTGGCATAGGGTATAACGGGCATTGCGGTATGTGTCACAGGCATTACGGTGTATGGTATACTATATCACGGGCATTGTGGTATAATGTCTCAAGGTCATTGCAGTGTGTGGCATAATGTGTCACAGACATTGTATGTGCTATAATGTATCAGGGGCAGTGCAGTGTGTAGCATAATGTATAACGGGCATTGCGATTCCTGTCATAATGTGTCACAGGCATTACGGTGTGTGGCATAATGTGTCTGGGGCATTACAGTGTGTGCATATTGTGTCATGTGCATTATTGTGTGTGGAATAATGTCTAAGGGCCATTGCAGTATGTGGAATAATGTATACTGGACATTACTATAAGGAGGAAAAATGACAAATAATGTAAGGGGCATGAATCAGGATTATTTTTCTTTCCTGTGGTGGCCAACGTCTGGGCGTGCAGGTTGCAAAACTGGGGTATAAGGTAGTCTTTTCCTGCAATACCACGCCCATTCAAACGAAGCCACGCCCATTCCAACAAAGCCACGCCCCTTATGGTGCCCCCCCTGTAATTTTTTTCTGGATCCGCCCCTGGTAACCAGTGCTCCTGGAAGAAACAAACACAAACACACAAGAGCATACAAACTCCACACAGAGCAGTGGTCAGTATGTAACCTAAGTTCTGTTGCTACCCACTGTGCTACCAATTAGATAAATGCCCCACTCAGCAATAGATACATCTAATTTAATCATCTGATTGATATATACAGTAACTATAGCTGTATTAAATCTATTTACTAAGCCTTAGATGGAGATAAAGTGCACGGAGATAAAGTACCAGCCAACCAGCTCTTTTCAAACCCAGCCTGTGACATGGCAGTTAGGAGCTGATTGGCTGATACTTTATCTCCGTCCACTTTATCTCCATTCAAGGCTTAGTAAATAGATCCCTTAATCTCCAATCTCAACGTGAATATACCACAAAACACGGTACCACTTTAGAACAGGAAAGCAGTGACTCAGAAGAAATGGAGATAAAACTACAACATTCTTTTGAATCTCGGGTAATGACTCTGTAAGACCTCAGTGGAAAAAAATCTGTTGCCCATTTAAACTTTATCTACATTCCTGAATCAGGGGCCCGGAGCTATTAAGTTTCTTCATTTATATATATATATATATATATATATATATATATATATATATATATATATATATATATATATATATATATATATATTGGGTAGTGGAAGTATGGCGCCACAGATGTGTGAGTAGATACAATTATAGAAAAAATAAAATACTATAGTTCAGACACTCCTTTAACAATATAAGGTGTCAGCTGACCCCTAAATATTCGGCAGGGATAAGCTGCCATTAGATTTAGATATGGGAAAAGGGATAGGGGTGTGAGCGACTGACAGTGTCTGATAAATTAAATAAATATGAAGAATATTGCAGGATACGTATTAGAAAAAAGTACAATATATTTATTTATACAATTTAAAACATAGGGATGGGCTAAGATATGGAGGATAAAAAATGCTAAAAATACATACAGTAAAAAATAGAGCTAGACAGATGTAGCCACCTTTATCTTGACTGGCTGAGGCGTTTGTCCCGATCGAGCATACGCAGCATAGGGAGGCGCGCCTAGTCACAGAGAGGCGTACCTAATCGCACGGAGGCAGACAGAGCGTTTGGCGTTACCTTTACGTGTAATACTTGCGATCAGCCACCAGATGTCGCTTTTTACAATCACCACTGAGCATGCGTGTGGTCTCCCGTAAAATACAATACTGAAATATATAATAAGGACTACTTTACTAAGGCGTCTCATTACGCTGCATACAGTAAATACTCATTACGCTGCATTATTTAATACAGTATATACGATACAGACACAGATAGTACAGCATACAGTATATGATCCATCTACAGTACTTTATGAATATGTGAGCGCCCAAGTCCCGCAGACAAAACAACAGAAAACCAGTAGTGTACACTGTCGCAAATGGACGTGTTAGAAGTTCACTATTGCCTCTTGAGATTAGGAATTTTGTACAGTATGTTAGCGTCCTAATCCCGTAGTCATTACAGCATAATCAAAACCAATGGATTTATTCATCTGTCTGCGGCGAAGTGGTGAAGTGTTCCGCTTCCTATACTCAGAGTGCTGAGTTCGATTCCTAAAGTACAAATGCATGTTAGTTTTTTCCAGACACTTTATTATTTTTTTTATTCACATAAACCAGGGCAAAGCTGCATGAGCGGTTCTACTGTTAAGGTTCTATGCACCGTACAGTACACATACAATTCTGTAGCTGGGCAGACTCAATAGAAATGGCTACCACCTATGACTCCTTGCCCCACAGAGGCCCTAGGCTACGGAGCAAGTAACAGTCCAGATTTTACAGGCTATGGGGCAATGCTGAAGGAGCGTCACAATCCTCTAGCTAAAATACACAGGGGCGATAGGAATAAGCGAGGTCTATGCACATTATGGTACACCGGACTCGATCGCATAGCACACTGGCAAAATGGCCGCCGCCCCTGAACCCTTGTGCATGGGGCAATGCTGAAGGAGCGTCACAATCCCCTAGCTAAAATACACAGGGGCAATAGGGATAAGCTAGGTCTGCACATTACGGTACACCGGACTCAATCGCATAGCACACTGGCAAAATGACCATTACCCCTGAACCCCCACCTTGTGGCAGGCAGCGATGGCTATGGGGCAATGCTGAAGGAGCGTCACAATCCACTAGCCAAAATACACAGGGGCGATAGAGATAAGCGAGGTCTATGCACATTACGTTGCACCGGGCTCGATCGTATAGCAAACTGACAAAACACAAGTTTTACATAAAGCAGGGCAAAGCTGCAGGAGAGTTTCTACTGTCAAGGTTCTATGCACTTTACGGTACACATACAATTCTATAGCAGGGCAAACTCAATTGAAATGGCTACCGCCTGTAACTCCTAGCTCCATGGAGGCACTCGGCTATGGAGCAAGTAACAGCACAGATTTGAAGCAATGCTGAAGGAGCGTCAGAATCCCCTAGCTAAAATACACAGGGATGATAGGGATAAGCGAGGTCAATGCACATAACGATACACCCAAAGTACCCCATGGTTTTGATTATGCCTTTTCTTTGAACACGGTATTTTCTACTGCCTCGCCCTACCCCCATCCCACTTTCCCCTTCCCCCCTGGGAGCCTGCAAAGTACATGCAGTAGACAGGGAGGGAGTTCCGATCAGGTTACAAGACATGTGCAACAGTATACTACTGTGTGTAGGAAAATCCTCCACCTACTCTGATTTATGTGAAACCTGTGTGCACCCTTTCATTGAATGCATAACAAAGAAAAAATAATAATAAAGTGAATGTCACAGGAACATAGAAAAAAAAGGTTGGCACTTTGGGACTCTCAGCGTGGGAGGTGGGAGCCTTCATCGCTAGGTTGGTATGGAAGGGGAGACAATTAGCTACCGGAGGGTATTAACCCCAAGTTTCTGTGACCCCCACAAGGCTCATGGCAAGCGCCGGAACCCATGATGGGTCTGAATTAACGGGCCCATTATAGTCTATGGGAAAATGGGTCCACTTTGCATACTGATATCTCTGGTTATGGGTGTCCCAGAGACTCAGGACTGGTACCATACAAAAGAGGAGACTCTTGGCTTTCGGGGCAGACCAACCACTAGTTTATGTGACACTGGAAAAGGAAACGGGAAGCAACCGTGTTTTGGGTCCCCTCCAGTTGTCCGCCTAGCTTGCACAGGATGCAGGGTTTCTGGCTAGATAGGAAATACTGTACAGAAATGCTAAGCATGGTAATTTGACATCCAGGAACATAGGGAGGAGTTTTTATCTTTCTCCATTATACTTAGAAAAATTACACTTGCCACTGTACGTTACAAGCTGTTCGTGCTAATTAGTACACTAGTAGAACATACTGTACAGAGATACTAAGGACAGTGATTTGGCATCCACGAACTTAGGGAGGATCTTTAATCTCTCTCCATTGTAATCTTTCTAAGTATAATAGAGAGAGAGATAAAAGCTCCTCCCTAAGTTCCTGGGTGCCAAATTACAGTCTTTAGTATCTCTGTATTCTATGTTCTACTAGTGTACTAATTAGCATGAACAGCTTGTAACGTACAGTGGCAAGTTTAATATTTCTATGTATAATGGAGAGAGATAAAAGCTCCTCTGAAAGTTCCTAGATGCCAAATCACCGTCCTTAGTATCTCTGTACAGTATGTTCTACTAGTGTACTAATTAGCACAAACGGCTATTAACGGAATGCCAAATCACCGAACTTAGTATCTCTGTACAGTATGTCCTATTAGGGTACTAATTAGCATGAACAGCTTGTAACGTACATGGCAGGTTTAATCTTTCTATGTATAATGGAGAGAGATAAAAGCTCCTCAGTAAGTTCCTGGATGCCAAATCACCGTACTTAGTATCTCTGTACAGTATGTTCTATTAGGGTACTAATTAGCTGTTCATGCTAACTAGTACCCTAATAGAAAATACTATACAGAGATACTAAAGACGGTGATTTGGCAACCAGGAATTTACGGAGGAGAAAGATCAAACCTGCCACTGTACGTTACAAGCTGCTCGTGCTAATTAGTACACTAGAAGAACATGCTGTACAGAGATACTACGGACAGTGATTTGGCATCCACGAACTTAGGGAGGAGCTTTTATCTCTCTCCATTATACTTAGAAAGATTACAATGGAGAGAGATAAAAGCTCCTCCCTAAGTTCCTGGATGCCAAATCACTGTACTTAGTATCTATGTACAGTATGTTCTACTAGTGTACTAATTAGCACGAACAGCATGTAACACACAGTGGCAATTTTAATCTTTCTATGTATAATATTGAGAGATAAAAGCTTCTCCCTAAGTTCCTGGTTGCCAAATCACCAAACTTAGTATCTCTGCATAGTATTTTCTATTAGGGTACTAATTAGCACAAACAGCTAATTGGTACCCTAATAGAACATACTGTACAGAGATACTAAGTACGGTGATTTCGCATCCAGGAACTTACTGAGGAGCTTTTATCTCTCTCCATTATACATAGAAAGATTAAACTTGCCGCTGTACGTTACAAGCTGTTCGTGCTAATTAGTACACTAGTAAAACATACTGTACAGAGATACTAAGGACGGTGATTTGGCATCCAGGAACTTACTGAGGAGCTTTTGTCTCTCTCCATTATACATAGAAAGATTAAACTTGCCGCTGTACTTTACAAGCTGTTCTTGCTAATTAGTACCCTAATAGAACATACTGTACAGAGATACTAAGGACGGTGATTTGGCATCCAGTTAAAAGCTGTTCGTGCTAATTAGTACACTAGTAGAACATACTGTACAGAGATACTAAGGATGGTGATTTGGCATCTAGGAACTTCCAGAGGAGCTGTTATCTCTCTCCATTATACATAGAAAGATTAAACTTGCAACTGTACGTTACAAGCTGTTCCTGCTAATTAATACACTAGAAGAACATACTGGAGACTCAGACTCATACAGTACTTGCATTTCAAAAGCACAGTATTTTCCACCGCCTCCCGCTTGCCCATCGCCCTTCCCCCCTGGGATCCTGCACATGTCATGCAGTAGACAGGGAGGGAGTTATTCACATAAACTAGGGCAAAGCTGCAGGAGCAGTTGTACTGTTTAGGGTCTATGCACCATATGGTATACATACAATTCTGTAGCAGGGCAGACTCAATTGAAATGGCTACCGCCTGTGACTCCTCGCCCAATGGAGGCCCTCGGCTATGGAGCAAGTAACAGCACAGATTTGGTAGGTCACGGGGCAATGCTGAAGGAGCGTCAGAATCCCCTAGCTAAAATACACAGGGGTGATAGGGATAAGTGAGGTCTTTGCGCATAACGATACACCGCAAAGTTCCCCATGGTTTTGATTATGCCTTTTCTTTGAACACGGTATTTTCCACTGCCTCACCCTACCCCCATCCCACTTTCCCCTTCCCCCCCTGGGAGCCTGCAAAGTACATGCAGTAGACAGGGAGGGAGTTCCGATCAGGTTACAAGACATGTGCAACAGTATACTACTGTATGTAGGAAAATCCACCGCCCACTCTGATTTATGTGAAACCTGTGTGCACCCGTCCATTGAATGTATAACAAAGAAAAATAATAATAATAAAGTGAATGTTACAGGAACACATTAAAAAAAGGTTGGCACTTCCTTCCCATTGGTGTTGGTTTATGCCTTAGGGGACTCGGACGTTAATACTTGTATTTCAAAAGCACAGTGTTTTCCACCGCCTCTCCCTACCCCCATCGCCCTTCCCCCCTGGGAGCCTGCACAGGGCATGCAGTGGACAGGGAGGGAGTTCAGGTCAGGTACAATACACAAATGCTGACGATCTACAGTACTGTGTTGCTCAGTTAGTTGCGTCGGAATACACTAATTTATACTCATTACCGCTGTGTATTTGTAAATAGCGGAATGAATCGCTGCTGCAGATTTACTTTGATTTATGTGAAACCTGTGTGCACCCTTTCATTGAATGTACAACAAAGAAAAAAAATAATAAAGTGAATGTCACGGGAACATAGAAAAAAAAAGGTTGGCACTTTGTGACTCTCAGCATGGGAGGTGGGAGCCTTCATCACTAGGTTGGTATGGAAGGGGAGACAATTAGCTACCGGAGGGTACCAACCCCAAGTTTCTGTGACCCCCACAAGGCTCATGGCAAGCGTCGGAACCTATGGTGGGTCTGAATTAACGGTCCCATTATAGTCTATGGGAAAATGGGTCCAATTTGCGTACTGATATCTCTAGTTCTGGGTGTACCAGAGAATCAGGACTTGTACCATACAAAAGAGGAGACTCTTGGCTTTCGGGGCTGACCAACCACTAGTTTATGTGACACTGGGAAGAGAAACGGGAAGCAACCGTGTTTTGGGTCCCCTCCAGTTGTCCGCCTAGCTTGCACAGGATACAGGGTTTCTGGCTAGATAGGAAATACTGTACAGAAATGCTAAGCATGGTAATTTGACATCCAGGAACATAGGGAGGAGTTTTTATCTCACTCCATTATACTTAGAAAAATGACACTTGCCATTGTACGTTACAAGCTGTTTGTGCTAATTAGTACACTAGTAGAACATACTGTACAGAGATACTAAGGACAGCGATTTGGCATCCACGAACTTAGGGAGGAGCTTTTATCTCTCTCCATTGTAATCTTTCTAAGTATAATGGAGAGAGATAAAAGCTCCTCCCTAAATTCATGGGTGCCAAATTACCGTCTTTAGTATCTCTGTATAGTATTTTCTATTAGGGTAATAAATTAGCACGGACAGCTTGTAAAGTACAGCGGCAAGTTTAATCTTTCTATGTAAAATGGAGAGAGATAAAAGCTCCTCTGGAAGTTCCCAGATGCCAAATCACCATTCTTAGCATCTCTGTACAGTATGTTCTACTAGTATACTAATTAGCACGAACAGGTTTTAACTGGATGCCAAATCACCATACTTCGTATCTCTGTACAGTATGTCCTATTAGGGTACTAATTAGCACGAACAGCTTGTAACGTACAGCGGCAAGTTTAATCTTTCTATGTATAATGGAGAGAGATAAAAGCTCCTCAATAAGTTCCTGGATACAAAATCACCATACTTAGTATCTCTGTACAGTATGTTCTATTAGGGTACCAATTAGCTGTTTGTGCTAATTAGTACCCTAATAGAAAATACTATGCAGAGATACTAAGGATGGTGATTTGGCAACCAGGAACTTAGGGAGGAGCTTTTATCTCTCTATATTATATATAGTAAGATTAAAATTGCCACTGTACGTTACAAGCTGTTTGTGCTAATTAGTACCCTAATAGAAAATACTATGCAAAGATACTAAGGATGGTGATTTGGCAACCAGGAACTTAGGGAGGAGCTTTTCTCTCTCTATATTATACATAGAAAGATTAAAATTGCCACTGTACGTTACAAGCTGTTCGTGCTAATTAGTACACTAGTAGAACATACAGTACAGAGATACTAAGTACAGTGATTTGGCATCCACGAATTTAGGGAGGAGCTTTAATCTCTCCATTGTAATCTATCTAAGTATAATGGAGAGAGATAAATGCTCCTCCCTAAATTCCTGGATGCCAAATTACTGTCCTTAGTATCTCTGTACTCTATGTTCTACTAGTGTACTAATTAGCTGTTTGTGCTAATTAGTACCCTAATAGAAAATACTATGCAAAGATACTAAGGATGGTGATTTGGCAACCAGGAACTTAGGGAGGAGCTTTTCTCTCTCTATATTATACATAGAAAGATTAAAATTGCCACTGTACATTACAAGCTGTTCGTGCTAATTAGTACACTAGTAGAACATACTGTACAGAGATACTAAGTACAGTGATTTGGCATCCACAAACTTAGGGAGGAGCTTTAATCTCTCCATTGTAATCTATCTAAGTATAATGGAGAGAGATAAAAGCTCCTCCCTAAATTCCTGGATGCCAAATTACTGTCCTTAGTATCTCTGTACTCTATGTTCTACTAGTGTACTAATTAGCTGTTTGTGCTAATTAGTACCCTAATAGAAAATACTATGCAAAGATACTAAGGATGGTGATTTGGCAACCAGGAACTTAGGGAGGAGCTTTTCTCTCTCTATATTATACATAGAAAGATTAAAATTGCCATTGTACGTTACAAGCTGTTCGTGCTAATTAGTAGACTAGTAGAACATACTGTACAGAGATACTAAGTACAGTGATTTGGCATCCACGAATTTAGGGAGGAGCTTTAATCTCTCCATTGTAATCTATCTAAGTATAATGGAGAGAGATAAAAGCTCCTCCCTAAATTCCTGAATGCCAAATTACTGTCCTTAGTATCTCTGTACTCTATGTTCTACTAGTGTACTAATTAGCTGTTTGTGCTAATTAGTACCCTAATAGAAAATACTATGCAAAGATACTAAGGATGGTGATTTGGCAACCAGGAACTTAGGGAGGAGCTTTTATCTCTCTATATTATACATAGAAAGATTAAAATTGCCACTGTACGTTACAAGCTGTTCGTGCTAATTAGTACACTAGTAGAACATACTGTACAGAGATACTAAGTACAGTGATTTGGCATCCACGAACTTAGGGAGGAGCTTTAATCTCTCCATTGTAATCTATCTAAGTATAATGGAGAGAGATAAAAGCTCCTCCCTAAATTCCTGGATGCCAAATTACTGTCCTTAGTATCTCTGTACTCTATGTTCTACTAGTGTACTAATTAGCACAAACAGCTTGTAACGTAGAGTGGCAAGTTTAATATTTCTATGTATAATGGAGAGAGATAAAAGCTCCTCAGTAAGTTACTAGATGCCAAATCACCATCCTTAGTATCTCTGTACAGTATGTTCTACTAGTGTATTAATTAGCATGAACAGCTTGTAACGTACAGTTGCAAGTTTAATCTTTGTATGTATAATAGAGAGAGATAAAAGCTCCTCTGAAAGTTCCTAGATGCCAAATCACCATCCTTAGTATCTCTGTACAGTATGTTCTACTAGTGTACTAATTAGCATGAACAGCTGTTTTACCGGATGCCAAATCACCGTACTTAGTATCTCTGTACAGTATGTTCTATTAGGGTACTAATTAGCTGTTTGTGCTTGTTCACGGGAACACATTAAAAAAAAAGGTTGTCCCTTCCTTTCCATTGGTGTTGGTTTATGCCTTAGGGGACTCAGACGCTCGCATTTGTAAAGCACAGTATTTTCCACCGCCTCCTGCTAGCCCATCGCCCTTCCCCCCTGGGAGCCTGCACAGATCATGCAGTGGACAGGGAGGGAATTCAGGTCCTGTGCAATACACAAACGCCAAAGATCTACTGTACTGTTTTGCTCACTCAGAATACACTCATTTCTACTCATTACCGCTGTGTAGATGCATTTAGTGTAAAGAATCGCTCCTGCAGATCTACTCTGATTTATATGAAACTTGTGTGCATCCTTCCATTGACTGTCTTACAATGAAAATAAAATAATACAGTGTATCATTACAATAAAAAAAAAAAGAAGGCACATCAGGTCTCGAACCCTGGACCCTCAGCGTGGGAGGTGGGAGCCTTCACCCCTAGCCCACGATGCCTCATGAGAGATTCCCAATTTCATGTGTAAAAGTACTGCAAACAACGCCCGGCCCCCACCCTATTGGTGTTGGTTTATGCCTTAGAGCAGTGGTTCTCAAACTCGGTCCTCAGGACCCCACACAGTGCATGTTTTGCAGGTAACCCAGCAGGTGCACAGGTGTATTAATAACTCACTGACACATTTTAAAAGGTCCACAGGTGAAGCTAATTATTTCACTTGCGATTTTGTGAGGAGACCTGCAAAACATGCACCGTGTGGGGTCCTGAGGACCGAGTTTGAGTACCTGTGCCTTAGAGGACTCGGACACTCGCATTTGTAAAGCACGGTATTTTCCACCGCCTCCTGCTAGCCCTCCATTCCCATTATTCCTTAGGTAACTAGTTTCGACTTAAAATAAATTTCATTAGATCGCAAATAAAATTCTTGTGGGATTCTGTGAGGGAGTGGTCTTTGTTCAGGTACTCTCTGCTTGCTTCAATTCCTTTGTTGTGCTCTATGCAGGTATACAATGATTGTACGTCAACGGTTATCCATAGGTATAAGTCCTTCCATTCCACATTCTTCATTTCATTCAATACCATAGTGGTGTCTTTGAGAACAGATGGTAATTTCCTGACATATGGGTTTAGAAATATGTCCACATATTTAGATAGATTAGACGTAAGGGAGTCTATCCCTGCGACGATCGGTCTTCCTGGTGGATTAGATAGGTCCTTATGGATTTTTGGTAGAAAGTAAAAAATGGGGGTCGTGGGGTTGGATTGCATTAAAAAGGAGAATTCATCCTTTGTGATGACATCACTTCTCAGGCCCTGTAATAATAGTGATCTTAATTCATCTATGTATAGATCTTTGGGATCGTCTGGTAGCACACTGTAGGAGTTGGAGTCTCCTAGGAGTCTTTGTGCTTCTTGGACATACTTGTCCCGATCCATAATCACCAACCCCCCTCCCCCCCCCCCCCTTTGTCAGCCGGTTTTATAACGATTAGGTTGTTTTTCTGAAGTTTTTTCAAAGGCTTCTATTTCTCTGTTGTGTAGATTTTTATTCATAACTGGTGTGGGTTCCGTTTCGCACAGGTCTTTCTTCACTAAGTCATAGAAGATACTTAAATTGCTCCCCTTGGATTCCACTGGATAATACTTGCTTTTTGGTTTGAGTCCAGACTTGGAACTTGCTTCATAGTTTGAGATAATTGCATTTTCTTTCTTCATGAAATGTCTTTTTAGTGTTAGTTTTCGTATAAACTTATTAAGATCAATGAAGGCGTCGAATTTGTTCAGTCCTTCAGAAGGAGCAAATGAGAGTCCTTTACTCAGAAGAGTCTGTTCTGGTTCAGTAAGGATGTGGGTTGATAGATTAAAAATTCCTTTATCTATTGTGTTTACAGGTTTCTCTTTTGAATTCCTTTCCTCCTACCGCCCCATTTTCCTCTACTTCTGCAAACCTTCTTTTTAGTGGGGAGGCATGTTTGACGTCCTCGTATATTGTGCTCCTGGGACAGTCTTTTGGTCGTGCTCCTTGTCTTACAGATAAAAAATCTTGTTCGTTGTTGGATATTAGTCGGTTTAGAGCAGTGAATCTATTATATGTTTTCGTATATGGCGTTGCTGGTGATTCGTCTCTCCGTGTTGGTCTCGTTCTTTGCGGCACAGTCTTCCACTGATACCTTTGGTCCGTTTTCTGGGGCTTATCATATGTTTTGAATCTACTCCAATTCTTGGTGTTCCCTTGCTCATAGTCCCTTTTATCTCTGAGAAATTTTTTCTCCTTTCCTCGTATGACCTCCTCTTCGATGTGTTCCAGTTTTTTGTTGAGAACATTCTCATTGACCCGATAGTCTTCTTTGCTTTTGTGAGGTTCTAGTTCGGCTTCTTTGTCTCTAATGTCTTTCTCAAGTGCCACTGCACTTCTCCTCCTTTCGTTAATTAAAAGTTTAATTAGATTAATAGAGCATGTATGTAGGATAGAGTCCCATTTCTCAATGAAGTCAGGCTCAGTATTTCCGAGGGTGGGCTGTTTCAAAATTCTTAAACCTCTCGGTAACCTGTTTACTTCAATGTAATGCTCCAATCCTTTAATGTCCCACCATGTTTTTATTTCTTTAGCTAATAGCCGTTCCATTCCTCAAAACAGGTCGTCTAAGTCGCCCGATGGGGGTGTGGTGCTGCTTTGAGTTTCTTCATTGAATATCTTTTGGCACCAGTCATTGCGTTTGTTGGTGCGTTCATTAAGCCTGAACATCCTAAGGATCTAAACACAGTCACCAGGCTGCCTTACAAAGTATATAAAAAATGAATTGGGTAGTGGAAGTATGGCGCCACAGATGTGTGAGTAGATACAATTATAGAAAAAATAAAATACTATAGTTCAGACACTCCTTTAACAATATAAGGTGTCAGCTGACCCCTAAATATTCGGCAGGGATAAGCTGCCTTTAGATTTAGATATGGGAAAAGGGATAGGGGTGTGAGCGACTGACTGTGTCTGATAAATTAAATAAATATGAAGAATATTGCAGGATACATATTAGAAAAAAGTACAATATATTTATTTATACAATATAAAACATAGGGATGGCCTAAGATATGGGGGATAAAAAATGCTAAAAATACATACAGTAAAAAAATAGAGCTAGAACCCTAGATCACATACAATCGGTAAGATCAATATTAAACTGATAAAAAGTTTAAGATAAGTGAGTGTTGCTTATCTTTAAAAATGGAGAGTCAGTAGAGGTACAACCAACGCGTTTCGTCCATCAGACTTCATCAAGGGGCAAGGGACCATTGAGCAAACACTCTTATTTATAGCAGCTATGATTAAGGATAAGTGATTGTGACATCACTTCCTGTAGGAATTAATATTCATAGTCTTAGCACAAAGTCTTATGTAAACATAGATGAGGAATAGTACAGGTGATGACAAACCCAGATAACTACTTGTATTGTAAAAACGAGTCTTAGAACTTAAGATATAATGAAAAACTGTCAGGGACGCATCCAGCATCACTTCCGCCCCGCTTCCTGCGTCCAGTTTTTTCATTATATCTTAAGTTCTAAGATGAGGTCACCGTGAAGCAGGTGGGCATGCTCATATACTGGCCAATATATGCCAAGAACCTCAAATATTATGTTATGGTTATGATAATTTTAATGGTGTATGGTGCACCTGCACCCTTTGTTCCTATGTTGTAGTATTATAGTACTTAGTCCCAGCAAGGTAGCACATCCTATTATAATAAGCTAGGGTGTGCAGTCCAGGCCCCGTTTCCATATAGTCTATATTATGTGTGTGTATACACACCTAAGGGATTGGGACAGCCCTCATCTCTGGATTAGCACCCCACCCACTGCCTCTCAGGCTTTTAAACAGGGAACCGGCACATTCTGACTGCACAAAAGACATAGGTATGATCCTTTTAATTATATACAAAGTCAGTTTGGGGATGAGCTTTTGGGGCGTGGGGCTCCCTATATTGCTCTGGCTGGGCCACCTTGGGGCATCACCACCTTACATTTACTTTTGACACTTATATCACATTGTGTTTGTTTTATATTTATGTAGCTTTTTCACATATTTTTTACACTTATAACACTGCTCAGCTAAACTTCACATTCTAACACTGACACTTTACTGCTGTCCTCTTCTTTTTTTTTTACATTCAGCAGCCTCTTTCATTTGCTTAACACTGATCTTTCACTCCTATTCTTTTTCTGTGTGATGCCCTGGGGTGGTTTGGCTGGGGTGGTCTGGGGGTGTTCTGCGTCCCGGAGGTGAACCCCTATAGTGTTAGGGACCTGTCCGATGAGGTCACCGTGAAGCAGGTGGGCAGGCTCATATACTGGCCAATATATGCCAAGAACCTCAAATATTATATTATGGTTATAATAATTTTAATGGTGTATGGTGCACCTGCACCCTTTGTTCCTATGTTGTAGTATTATAGTACTTAGTCCCAGCAAGGTAGCACATCCCATTATAATAAGCTAGGGTGTGCAGTCCAGGCCCCGTTTCCATATAGTCTATATTATGTGTGTGTATACACACCTGAGGGATTGGGACAGCCCTCATCTCTGGATTAGCACCCCACCCACTGCCTCTCAGGCTTTTAAACAGGGAACCGGCACATTCTGACTGCACAAAAGACATAGGTATGATCCTTTTAATTATATACAAAGTCAGTTTGGGGATGAGCTTTTGGGGCGTGGGGCATACTTGCCTACCTGACCCTCCCCGTGAGGGAGAAAATGCTCTGTTCCTGGACTTTCCTGGTAATGTATGATTGCCATCACCTGTGATGAAACACCTTTCTTATCAATTAACTAGCTCACCACAGGTGATGGCAATCATACATTACAGGAAAGTCCAGGGACAGAGCATTTTCTCCCTCATGGAGAGGGTCAGGTAGGCAAGTATGGCGTGGGGCTCCCTATATTGCTCTGGCTGGGCCACCTTGGGGCATCACCACCTTACATTTACTTTTAACACTTATATCACATTGTGTTTGTTTTATATTTATATAGCTTTTTCACATATTTTTTACACTTATAACTAGGGATGAGCGGGTTCGGTTCCTCGGAATCCGAACCCGCCTGAACTTCATGTTTCTTTACACGGGTCCGAGCGACTCGGATCTTCCCGCCTTGCTCGGTTAACCCGAGCGCGCCCGAACGTCATCATCCCGCTGTCGGATTCTCGCGAGGCTCGGATTCTATCGCGAGACTCGGATTCTATATAAGGAGCCGCGCGTCGCCACCATTTTCACACGTGCATTGAGATTCATAGGGAGAGGACGTGGCTGGCGTCCTCTCCGTTTATAGAGAAGAGAGTGAGACAGTAGAGAGAGACACAGTAGTAATTTTGGGGAGCATTAGGAGGAGTACTAGTTACTTGCTGAAGTGATAGATAGTGTGACTGTATATTATCTGACTTGTGGGCGAGACACTGACAGTGGGGAGCAGTTAGAGTCTGAGAGCAGGACTCAGGAGTACATATAACGCACAGTGCACACTTTTGCTGCCAGAGTGCCACACTGCCATTGTGACCACACTGACCACCAGTATAATATATATTGTGATTGTCTGCTTAGGAGTACTACTTGCAAGTTGCTGATAGTGTGACCAGTGACCTGACCACCAGTCACCACCAGTTTAATATATATATATATATATATATATATATATATATATATATATATATATATATATATAATTGTATATAATATATATATAATATTGTATACTACCTACCCGTGTTTTTTTTCTTTCTTTCTTCTTTATACATACTACTATAGTAGCTTACTGTAGCAGTCTGCGGTGCTGCTGAGCTGACTGTGTCCAGCAGGTCCGTCATCAGTCATTACATAATAAATATATCTACCTGTCCGGCTGCAGTACTAGTGATATTATATATATATATATATATATATATATATATATATATATATTGATTTCATCTCATTATCATCCAGTCTATATTAGCAGCAGACACAGTACGGTAGTCCACGGCTGTAGCTACCTCTGTGTCGGCAGTCGCTCGTCCATCCATAATTGTATACCACCTACCCGTGGTTTTTTTTCTTTTCTTTCTTCTTTATACATACTACTATAGTAGCTTACTGTAGCAGTCTGCGGTGCTGCTGAGCTGACAGTGTCCAGCAGGTCCGTCATCAGTCATTACATAATAAATATATCTACCTGTCCGGCTGCAGTACTAGTGTGATATAATATATATTGATTTCATCTCATTATCATCCAGTCTATATTAGCAGCAGACACAGTACGGTAGTCCACGGCTGTAGCTACCTCTGTGTCGGCAGTCGCTCGTCCATCCATAATTGTATACCACCTACCCGTGGTTTTTTTCTTTTCTTTCTTCTTTATACATACTACTATAGTAGCTTACTGTAGCAGTCTGCGGTGCTGCTGAGCTGACAGTGTCCAGCAGGTCCGTCATCAGTCATTACATAATAAATATATCTACCTGTCCGGCTGCAGTACTAGTGTGATATAATATATATTGATTTCATCTCATTATCATCCAGTCTATATTAGCAGCAGACACAGTACGGTAGTCCACGGCTGTAGCTACCTCTGTGTCGGCAGTCGCTCGTCCATCCATAATTGTATACCACCTACCCGTGGTTTTTTTTTTCTTTCTTCTTTATACATACTACTATAGTAGCTTACTGTAGCAGTCTGCGGTGCTGCTGAGCTGACTGTGTCCAGCAGGTCCGTCATCAGTCATTACATAATAAATATATCTACCTGTCCGGCTGCAGTACTAGTGTGATATAATATATATTGATTTCATCTCATTATCATCCAGTCTATATTAGCAGCAGACACAGTACGGTAGTCCATGGCTGTAGCTACCTCTGTGTCGGCAGTCGCTCGTCCATCCATAATTGTATACCACCTACCCGTGTTTTTATTTTTTTCTTTCTTCTTTATACATACTACTATAGTAGCTTACTGTAGCAGTCTGCGGTGCTGCTGAGCTGACAGTGTCCAGCAGGTCCGTCATCAGTCATTGCATAATAAATATATCTACCTGTCCGGCTGCAGTACTAGTGTGATATAATATATATTGATTTCATCTCATTATCATCCAGTCTATATTAGCAGCAGACACAGTACGGTAGTCCACGGCTGTAGCTACCTCTGTGTCGGCAGTCGCTCGTCCATCCATAATTGTATACCACCTACCCGTGTTTTTTTTTTCTTTTCTTTCTTCTTTATACATACTACTATAGTAGCTTACTGTAGCAGTCTGCGGTGCTGCTGAGCTGACAGTGTCCAGCAGGTCCGTCATCAGTCATTACATAATAAATATATCTACCTGTCCGGCTGCAGTACTAGTGTGATATAATATATATTGATTTCATCTCATTATCATCCAGTCTATATTAGCAGCAGACACAGTACGGTAGTCCACGGCTGTAGCTACCTCTGTGTCGGCAGTCGCTCGTCCATCCATAATTGTATACCACCTACCCGTGGTTTTTTTTTTTCTTTCTTCTTTATACATACTACTATAGTAGCTTACTGTAGCAGTCTGCGGTGCTGCTGAGCTGACAGTGTCCAGCAGGTCCGTCATCAGTCATTACATAATAAATATATCTACCTGTCCGGCTGCAGTACTAGTGTGATATAATATATATTGATTTCATCTCATTATCATCCAGTCTATATTAGCAGCAGACACAGTACGGTAGTCCACGGCTGTAGCTACCTCTGTCTCGGCAGTCGCTCGTCCATCCATAAGTATACTAGTATCCATCCATCTCCATTGTTTACCTGAGGTGCCTTTTAGTTGTGCCTATTAAAATATGGAGAACAAAAATGTTGAGGTTCCAAAATTAGGGAAAGATCAAGATCCACTTCCACCTCGTGCTGAAGCTGCTGCCACTAGTCATGGCCGAGACGATGAAATGCCAGCAACGTCGTCTGCCAAGGCCGATGCCCAATGTCATAGTACAGAGCATGTAAAATCCAAAACACCAAATATCAGTAAAAAAAGGACTCCAAAATCTAAAATAAAATTGTCGGAGGAGAAGCGTAAACTTGCCAATATGCCATTTACCACACGGAGTGGCAAGGAACGGCTGAGGCCCTGGCCTATGTTCATGGCTAGTGGTTCAGCTTCACATGAGGATGGAAGCACTCAGCCTCTCGCTAGAAAAATGAAAAGACTCAAGCTGGCAAAAGCACCGCAAAGAACTGTGCGTTCTTCGAAATCCCAAATCCACAAGGAGAGTCCAATTGTGTCGGTTGCGATGCCTGACCTTCCCAACACTGGACGTGAAGAGCATGCGCCTTCCACCATTTGCACGCCCCCTGCAAGTGCTGGAAGGAGCACCCGCAGTCCAGTTCCTGATAGTCAGATTGAAGATGTCAGTGTTGAAGTACACCAGGATGAGGAGGATATGGGTGTTGCTGGCGCTGGGGAGGAAATTGACAAGGAGGATTCTGATGGTGAGGTGGTTTGTTTAAGTCAGGCACCCGGGGAGACACCTTTTGTCCGTGGGAGGAATATGGCCGTTGACATGCCTGGTGAAAATACCAAAAAAATCAGCTCTTCGGTGTGGAAGTATTTCAACAGAAATGCGGACAACATTTGTCAAGCCGTGTGTTGCCTTTGTCAAGCTGTAATAAGTAGGGGTAAGGACGTTAACCACCTCGGAACATCCTCCCTTATACGTCACCTGCAGCGCATTCATAATAAGTCAGTGACAAGTTCAAAAACTTTGGGCGACAGCGGAAGCAGTCCACTGACCAGTAAATCCCTTCCTCTTGTAACCAAGCTCACGCAAACCACCCCACCAACTCCCTCAGTGTCAATTTCCTCCTTCCCCAGGAATGCCAATAGTCCTGCAGGCCATGTCACTGGCAATTCTGACGATTCCTCTCCTGCCTGGGATTCCTCCGATGCATCCTTGCGTGTAACGCCTACTGCTGCTGGCGCTGCTGTTGTTGCTGCTGGGAGTCGATGGTCATCCCAGAGGGGAAATCGTAAGACCACTTTTACTACTTCCACCAAGCAATTGACTGTCCAACAGTCCTTTGCGAGGAAGATGAAATATCACAGCAGTCATCCTGCTGCAAAGCGGATAACTGAGGCCTTGGCATCCTGGGTGGTGAGAAACGTGGTTCCGGTATCCATCATTACTGCAGAGCCAACTAGAGACTTGTTGGAGGTACTGTGTCCCCGGTACCAAATACCATCTAGGTTCCATTTCTCTAGGCAGGCGATACCGAGAATGTACACAGACCTCAGAAAAAGAGTCACCAGTGTCCTAAAAAATGCAGCTGTACCCAATGTCCACTTAACCACGGACATGTGGACAAGTGGAGCAGGGCAGGGTCAGGACTATATGACTGTGACAGCCCACTGGGTAGATGTATGGACTCCCGCCGCAAGAACAGCAGCGGCGGCACCAGTAGCAGCATCTCGCAAACGCCAACTCTTTCCTAGGCAGGCTACGCTTTGTATCACCGGTTTCCAGAATACGCACACAGCTGAAAACCTCTTACGGCAACTGAGGAAGATCATCGCGGAATGGCTTACCCCAATTGGACTCTCCTGTGGATTTGTGGCATCGGACAACGCCAGCAATATTGTGTGTGCATTAAATATGGGCAAATTCCAGCACGTCCCATGTTTTGCACATACCTTGAATTTGGTGGTGCAGAATTTTTAAAAAAACGACAGGGGCGTGCAAGAGATGCTGTCGGTGGCCAGAAGAATTGCGGGACACTTTCGGCGTACAGGCACCACGTACAGAAGACTGGAGCAACACCAAAAACGCCTGAACCTGCCCTGCCATCATCTGAAGCAAGAAGTGGTAACGAGGTGGAATTCAACCCTATATATGCTTCAGAGGTTGGAGGAGCAGCAAAAGGCCATTCAAGCCTATACAATTCAGCACGATATAGGAGGTGGAATGCACCTGTCTCAAGCGCAGTGGAGAATGATTTCAACGTTGTGCAAGGTTCTGCTGCCCTTTGAACTTGCCACACGTGAAGTCAGTTCAGACACTGCCAGCCTGAGTCAGGTCATTCCCTTCATCAGGCTTTTGCAGAAGAAGCTGGAGACATTGAAGGAGGAGCTAACACGGAGCGATTCCGCTAGGCATGTGGGACTTGTGGATGGAGCCCTTAATTCGCTTAACAAGGATTCACGGGTGGTCAATCTGTTGAAATCAGAGCACTACATTTTGGCCACCGTGCTCGATCCTAGATTTAAAACCTACCTTGGATCTCTCTTTCCGGCAGACACAAGTCTGCTGGGGTTCTAAGACCTGCTGGTGAGAAAATTGTCAAGTCAAGCGGAACGCGACCTGTCAACATCTCCTCCTTCACATTCTCCCGCAACTGGGGGTGCGAGGAAAAGGCTCAGAATTCCGAGCCCACCCGCTGGCGGTGATGCAGGGCAGTCTGGAGCGACTGCTGATGCTGACATCTCGTCCGGACTGAAGGACCTGTCAACGATTACGGACATGTCGTCTACTGTCACTGCATATGATTCTCTCCCCATTGAAAGAATGGTGGAGGATTATATGAGTGACCGCATCCAAGTAGGCACGTCACACAGTCCGTACTTATACTGGCAGGAAAAAGAGGCAATTTGGAGGCCCTTGCACAAACTGGCTTTATTCTACCTAAGTTGCCCTCCCACAAGTGTGTACTCCGAAAGAGTGTTTAGTGCCGCCGCTCACCTTGTCAGCAATCGGCGTACGAGGTTACTTCCAGAAAATGTGGAGAAGATGATGTTCATTAAAATGAATTATAATCAATTCCTCCGTGGAGACATTGACCAGCAGCAATTGCCTCCACAAAGTACACAGGGCGCTGAGATGGTGGATTCCAGTGGGGACGAATTGATAATCTGTGAGGAGGGGGATGTACACGGTGATATATCGGAGGATGATGATGAGGTGGACATCTTGCCTCTGTAGAGCCAGTTTGTGCAAGGAGAGATTAATTGCTTCTTTTTCGGTGGGGGTCCAAACCAACCCGTCATTTCAGTCACAGTCGTGTGGCAGACCCTGTCACTGAAATGATGGGTTGGTTAAAGTGTGCATGTCCTGTTTATACAACATAAGGGTGGGTGGGAGGGCCCAAGGACAATTCCATCTTGCACCTCTTTTTTCTTTAATTTTTCTTTGCGTCATGTGCTGTTTGGGGAGTGTTTTTTGGAAGGGCCATCCTGCGTGACACTGCAGTGCCACTCCTAGATGGGCCCGGTGTTTGTGTCGGCCACTAGGGTCGCTTATCTTACTCACACAGCTACCTCATTGCGCCTCTTTTTTTCTTTGCGTCATGTGCTGTTTGGGGAGTGTTTTTTGGAAGGGCCATCCTGCGTGACACTGCAGTGCCACTCCTAGATGGGCCAGGTGTTTGTGTCGGCCACTAGGGTCGCTTATCTTACTCACACAGCTACCTCATTGCGCCTCTTTTTTTCTTTGCGTCATGTGCTGTTTGGGGAGTGTTTTTTGGAAGGGCCATCCTGCGTGACACTGCAGTGACACTCCTAGATGGGCCCGGTGTTTGTGTCGGCCACTAGGGTCGCTTATCTTACTCACACAGCTACCTCGGTGCAAATTTTAGGACTAAAAATAATATTGTGAGGTGTGAGGTATTCAGAATAGACTGAAAATGAGTGGAAATTATGGTTTTTGAGGTTAATAATACTTTGGGATCAAAATGACCCCCAAATTCTATGATTTAAGCTGTTTTTTAGGGTTTTTTGAAAAAAACACCCGAATCCAAAACACACCCGAATCCGACAAAAAAAATTCGGTGAGGTTTTGCCAAAACGCGGTCGAACCCAAAACACGGCCGCGGAACCGAACCCAAAACCAAAACACAAAACCCGAAAAATTTCAAGTGCACATCTCTACTTATAACACTGCTCAGCTAAACTTCACATTCTAACACTGACACTTTACTGCTGTCCTCTTCTTTTTTTTTTACATTCAGCAGCCTCTTTCATTTGCTTAACACTGATCTTTTACTCCTATCCTTTTTCTGTGTGATGCCCTGGGGTGGTTTGGCTGGGGTGGTCTCAAGGTGCTCTGCGTCCCGGAGGTGAACCCCTATAGTGTTAGGGACCTGTCCGATGAGGTCACCGTGAAGCAGGTGGGCAGGCTCATATACTGGCCAATATATGCCAAGAACCTCAAATATTATATTATAGTTATAATAATTTTAATGGTGTATGGTGCACCTGCACCCTTTGTTCCTATGTTGTAGTATTACAGTACTTAGTCCCAGCAAGGTAGCACATCCCATTATAATAAGCTAGGGTGTGCAGTCCAGGCCCCATTTCCACAATTTCAGCTCATTCAGTGTGCTATAATGTGAATTTCGTCTCATTCAGTGTGCTACAATGTGAATTTCGGCTCATTCAGTGTGCTACAATGTGAATTTCGGCTCATTCAGTATGTTTATAATGTGAATTTTGGCTCATTCAGTGTGCTACAATGTGAATTTGGGCTCATTCAGTGTGCTACAATGTGAATTTGGGCTCATTCAGTGTGCTACAATGTGAATTTGGGCTCGTTCAGTGTGCTACAATGTGAATTTCGGCTCATTCAGTGTGCTACAATGTGAATTTTGGTTCGTACCGTGTGCTATAATGTGAATTTCGGCTTGTACCGTGTGCTATAATGTGAAAGGGGCACCAGTACTAGATAGTATAAGGGGTTCTACTGCACTGGGCACGCCCCCTTTTGAATGACCACGCCCCATTTTCTGGAGCGCGCGCGTATAATTGCATCCTTGACTCTTGCAAACCCACACTTAAACATTTCCACTTCGACCACTATATATATATATATATATATATATATATATAGCAATAATCAGGAAGCGGCACTCGGAGACGAGGTAAGTAGTGCAAAATAAAGCCACCAAGCTTTAATGTATCACATCATCAACGTTTCGGGGTATTCCCCCTTCATCTACTTACCTCGGCTCCGAGTGCCGCTTCCTGATTATTGCTGCATGTGCAGGGGTGCTTACCAGGGACGTGCAGTCAGGGGAGGCAGGGGAGGCAGTGCCTCCCCTGTCATTAATGATTACAATAATACAAAGAAGATACTTATGACATATACTCTGTGTCATAAGTATACTCTTTATATTACTGTAATCATTTTTACATTATACAAGAGGTTTAAATGTGTTTTTGAGGCACCGAGAGCGGTGCCTCCCGCAGCTAATGATAAAGTGCAGGAAGCGGGGGGCGGGGCCAAGGAGAGGGCTGTAAAAGCCCATTAAAAAAAGCAGTATAAGCGGCACTAGCATAAGTGCCTCAGTGACAGGGGCGTGCTTTCAGCCCATATGAATGCACGCCCCTGTCGCTGAGGCAAATATCATTGGGCACCAGATTCTCATCTCTCCCTGGGGTCCAGCCTACTTTTTGCTGACTCGATCACCGGCCTGTAGCTTGGCTTCCGCGTCCATTCCTCCGGGCAGACCCTACGCTGCTCCCCTCAACCTGGCACTTCTTGCAGGGATCTGGCGCAGTCACTTCTCCCATCCACCCTGGATATTCACCAGGGGCGGATTTGGGTTGCCGGGATACCGGGCCAATTTGCATCTGGGACGGCCCCCCTCTCTTATCAATAGACGTTGTTTTGTCACACATGGATAGGGCTGGCGTCGCACTTGGGGCAATGCTCTCTGAACTGTTCCCGTGGCCGTGAGCGGAGGTAGGGGCCGCTGCCGGAGATGTCTAGCAACTGGGCTGTGCACTGCAGCAGCACAGACTCTACGGCCACAACGCACGGTTCCGCCCCCTACTTTTCCTGACTGCCAGCTTCTCCTGCTGCTGGACTTGCGGTTTTTCCATGGCAGCCGCGCGGATAAGAGCCTATGTTGCTAACAAAATAAAGAAAATTACCAACCTAGCCGAGGACGCCACACATATCAGAGCTGTTGGACAATGTTTTACAGCCCTCAATCCTTGTAAGTGTCCCAGCCTTTGTCACCTCACCTCACCACACTCTCCTGGCTCCCGAGACCCTGTGCTTTTTACATGAGAAAGAAAAAAGCAGGTACCATGGGGGCACTCTATTGGAAGTTAATATGGGGTTATGTGGACTGGGAGGCACTTTGTGAGGTAATATGAGGTACTGGGGGTTAATATGGGTGCACTTCACTTTGTGTATTGGAGGGTAATAGGAGGGCAGTGTGTGAATTGGGAGGGCACTTTGTACTGGAGGGGGCAATATGAGAGTGCTGTGTATTTGGGGTTAATATGGGTTTACTGTGAATTGAGGGGTAATATGGGGGTGCTGTATAAACTAGGGGTTATATGGCGGCCCTGTGTGTACTGGGGAAAGCCATGGAGCTGTGCATATTGAGGAGTATGGTGGAGGGCTTTGTGTATATAATGAAAGGTATCAAGAGGGCTGTTGTGAATACTGAAGGGGTACCATGGTAGGCACTGTGTGTACTGAGGGGTAATTGGGCAGGCTGTGTATACTGAGTGGTACTCTGTGTACTAAGGGGTACTATGAGTGCTTATGTACACTGCAGCGTTATTAGGGGGCAATGTGTATAATTTGATAAGGTTGTAAGAGCACAAAATGGGACGGTTTCAGACAATATGGCGCTAAACTGACCACATATGTATTATTTACATTTGAGTAGTGATATGATCAGGGAGGGACGGAACTATATTACGGCCTAGGAGCACACAACCGCTGAGGATATAAGGGCCTGATTGAGAGGTGAACACAGTGCTGATGTTTGCACAGCTGGGATATGTGTCTGGGACTGCACACGCTCCAGTTCAGATTACTGGTGGCAGTTGCAGTGATGACTTGGACGCAGATAGCAGAGAGCATTTGTTGGTGGCTGAAGGTTGCCGAGAAGATGTGCATCCAAAGCTACGTCTTTGTAGGTATATTAGAGTGGCCGTCATTGGGCGTCTCAATACATAGCCCTGCAGCAGCGATATTTGCTGATTTTCACAGATCCGCTGCATATGAATTCACAGTCACTATGGAGTTTGTGCGCACCTCTGAGTCAGGACCTAAGTGTCTTTTGCACCGGGGAGGATGAGTAGATATATAATATTTTATATATATGATGATTTCTACATATAAATATATTATACATATGTGGATATATTTATTTATATATTTAAACACACACACGCACATATATACAAAACATACATAATGAAAGACGGCACTCACAGGACCTCCAAATGAAGAATCTGTATAACCCACAACTAAAACGTTGAACAAGCTGACATAAATTGTCTCGCTATTCTTCATTTGGAGGTCCTGAGAGGGCCATCTTTCATTACGTATGTCTTGGATGATTTTTTGTCTCTGGGGGGCACCTGGGCATGGTCTGATTAAATTTGTGACATTTAGCGCTCTGGATGAAAACAGATTTATGCCAGGGTGCCCTCCATATAGATATATAGAGACGAATCCTCCATGACACATAGCAGTCCACTCTTTGTGAATAAACAAGGCAGTACTCCATGGATAGGTGGTATATTATTCAAATAAATATATATTGTGTTGCACGGATGCACACCAGGGGAGGGCATTGTAGCTGCATTAACATAAAGTCATAAACTGCAGCAAAAAATGCAGGAAATGCAGAAACTGTGCCCAACTTAGAATCAGGCCCTATGAGGAGTGATCATGACCTCCTCCACAACCCCCCCCCCCCCCCCCCATTAGGGCTGCTTTTAAAAAAATTCCCAGGTTGGTTTCCCATCCCAATCCGCCCCTGATATCCACCCAGCCCTTTTCCTCCGTATGTGCTTTGTCTTCACTGGCGGCCGGCCTTGGCAGGGCGTGGGCAGCCTTTGTGTGAGGACGGAGAAATTGGGACTGGAAGAAGTGGGCTGTGGTGACCTGCACACACCTGGACCACTTGAAATGCGCCAGGGAGTAGGAGCAAGCAACCATCCCCCCAGATATTTCCTCACACACCTGGATGATTTTATTGGTGCCTGTCCTCATTCAGTCACCTGCGGGTTCCTGTCGCTGAGTCAAAGATACCCTGATCTGGAACAAGGTAAAGGTGATGTGGCGGGTGTGCGGGTGGCAGCTGCGGCGGAGAGGAGCAGTGGGCCATATATCATTCTTGTCTACTTTGAGGAGCTGACAGTCTAATGGGGGAGGGGCTTGGGATGGCCTGTTCTACCTGAGCACTGTGTTCGGGTGCCAGGAGTGTCTGTGTACTGGCAGTGTGGAGTGGGTTACGGGAATAGTTAAATGGAAATGAAAAACCTGAAATGGAGAGATAGATTGTGTGGTGCTGCCTGACTATGGAGGGTTTGATTTAAAGGAATGGTCTCTGCTACACAGGGGGGGGGGGGGGGGGGGGGGGCGGAAGGGTAGATAAAAGTAGGTGGTACTGTTACTCTGGGAAGGGTCAGCAGTGATGATGTTTTTGGAAATAGATGTAAAGTGGTGTCTCCATTATACAGATTGAAGGAGAGGTGGGATAGCCTGTGGTCCCTATACAGGAGAGTGATAGATGATTCGAGATTATTATGCTGGAGGCAAGTGATCAGCTTTGCCACCATTCTCCACCGGTTTAAGGAGCAAGACGGGCGTGCAGACATCAGGGACTGCTGCATCCACAAATATAATAGACTAATAGTTGCCCCCTGTATATATGTGTGACATATAGTAAATGTGAGGGATGGTATTGGGATCCTGGCACTTGAGATGCCGACGGTCAGAATACCAATAGAGGCATCCTGACGTGCAGGATCCCGACAACTGTTAGGTTATTACCCTAACCCTAATCTCCAACCCCCCTAACCCTCCCTGCCTGCAGCCTGACCCTGTTCTTGGCTCCTTTTGACTTTCTTCACTCCAAACTGCAACACAATTCTCTCACAGCAGGCTTATGTCCACTGCCAGCTCCTCCTTAAAGAAAAGTCTAGATCCAACCCTGCTGGTGCTGCTGTTCAGGGATGATTCTGCTCATCTCCAGCCTCCACCACAAGCAGCAGCTCTCCCAGCAGCAGCGCAGCTGCTGGGAGACCTGCTTCTGCTGGCGGAGGATGGGGGTGAGCAGAGTCTGTCCCCATGCTGCCTGAGAGGAAGCTTTGGAATCTGCCCCTACTGCAGTAGTGCAGGTAGAAGAAGACACAAGCACAGCAGGCACAGCCAGGGGCTGTGATGACAGGATATAGTGCTATGGATTGTATGAGGAAGGGGGCCCCAAATTGGTGTCATGCTTAGGATCCCATGAGGGCTAATTCTGCCTTTGGCGACGGCCATAGGGGCGGCTTTAGCGGGCATGCCTCACCAGCCACTGACCTCACCGCACGCCACTGGTGCTTACCCCTTAAAGAAGGCACCGGAGCACTTATGAGCATCTATGACTGGAGTGCCGGATCTTAAGGATGGATATATATATATATATATATATATATACAGTGGTCGAAGTGGAAATTTTGAAGTGGGGGTATGCAAAAGTCAAGGACGTAATTATGCGCGCACCTGAGGCGCTCTCTCCAGAAAAGGGGCGTGGTCACCCAAAAGGGGGTGTGGTCACCCAAAAGGGGCCGTGTCCTGTGTAGTAGAACCCCTTATACTATCTAGACTGGTGCCTCTTTCACCTTATAGCACACCGAATGAGCTGAAATTCACATTATAGCACACTGTACGAGCCAAAATTCACATTGTAGCACACTGAATGAGCCTAAACTCACATTGTAGCACACTGAATGAGCAGAAATTCACATTGTAGTACTCTGAATGAGCCGAAACTCACATTGTAGCACACTGAATGAGCCGAAATTCACATTGTAGCACACTGAATGAGCCGAAATTCACATTGTAGAACACTGAATGAGCTGAAATTCCCATTATAGCACACTGAATGATCCGAAACTCACATTGTAGCACATAGTTCGAGCCGAAATTCACATTGTAGCACACTGAATGAGCCGAAATTCACATTATAGCACACTGAATGAGCCGAAACTCACATTGTAGCACACTGAATGAGCCAAATTCACATTGTAGCACACTGTATGAGCCGAAATTCACATTGTAGCACACTGAATGAGCCGAAACTCACATTGTAGCACACTGAATGAGCCGAATTTCACATTGTAACACACTGAATGAGCCGAAATTCACACTGTAGCACACTGAATAAGCCGAAATTCACACTATAGCACACTGAATGAGCCAAAACTCACATTGTAGCACACTGAATGAGCAGAAATTCACATTGTAGCACACTGAATGAGCAGAAATTCACATTGTAGCACACTGAATGAGCCGAAACTCACATTGTAGCACACTGAATGAGCCGAAATTCACATTGTAACACACTGAATGAGCCGAAATTCACATTGTAGCACACTGAATAAGCCGAAATTCACATTATAGCACACTGAATGAGCCAAAACTCACATTGTAGCACACTGAATGAGCCGAAATTCACATTATAGCAAACTGAATGAGCCGAAATTCACATTATAGCAAACTGAATGAGCCGAAATTCACATTGTAGCACACTGAATGAGCCGAAATTCACATTGTAGCACACTGAATGAGCCGAAATTCACATTGTAACACACTGAATGAGCCGAAATTCAATTGTAGCACACTGAATGAGCTGAAATTGTGACAGCAGGGAGATAGAGAGTGACGACAGGGAGAGAGAGTGTGATGACAGGGAGAGAGAGTGAGTGACGACAGGGAGAGAGAGTGAGTGACGACAGGGAGAGAGAGAGAGTGACGACAGGGAGAGAGAGAGAGTGACGACAGAGAGAGAGATAGTGACGACAGAGAGAGAGATAGTGACGACAGGGAGAGAGAGAGAGTGACGACAGACAGGGAGAGAAAGAGTGACAACAGGGAGAGAGAGTGACGACAGGGAGAGAGAGTGACGACAGGGAGAGAGAGTGACGACAGTGGCAGCAGGGAGAGAGAGAGGGACAGGGACGGTAACAACAGCGAGAGAGGTGACAGCAGGGTAACATTACCTCATTTGTTGCTGGCAGCAATGAGCGGTGGGCTGCTGGCGGCGGCGGGCGAAGGCGTGCGGCGGTGAGCGGCGTGCGGCGGTGAGCTAATACAGCATTCTACACAGGCGCCGGCCGCCGCGCAGGGACGGGGAGCACCATGTGCAGCAGGATGGCCACTTCCCTCGCCTCCTGCTGCACTTTCAGTTCCGCATTTCCGGGTCAGTGGAAGAAGTGGCGGTATACCATACCGCCGTATACCCCCCCACTTCGACCACTGTGTATATATATATATATATATATATATATATATATATATATTTATCATTTACACACACACACATATATATATAAATATATATATATATATATATATATATATATACCGTCAGCATGAGGCGGCACTCAGGATAGAAGACGCAGACACCAGCAGATGGGAAAGTTCCTGGATTTAGTGGCCTAATCATGTATCGTACACCTATGAAACTATCTCCATTTGCCCCCTTGTGTGCCTCTGTCCCTTTCCTACCTCCTCTTATGTGTCTGCCACCCCCTCTCCCTAGCTGCTATATATATATATATATATATATATATATATATATATATAATATATGTAATATAATATATATATTTTTCATTTGCTTTTCTTTGGGGGGGATTTGCTGAAAATTTGCCTAGGGTGCTGGGAAACCTTGCACCGGCCCTGCTCAGATTTCTACTAGGGTTGCACAGAATGAGTCTGCAACTCAGGCTTTACAGAATTCTATGGCAGTCTGGCCCAGTTCTGTTACCTCAGGGCCCCCCGCTGTATATTCCCAAAAACGTGCTCTTGCACAGATTATGCAAGACGACACGGATAGCAATTCTGACACTGCGGATGGGGATGGGGATGTGTTGAGTGGGGCAGCATCTCTTGCAAAAGGGGTGCAGTTGATGATAGAGACCATTAGGGATGTGTTGAATATTACTGATACAACACCTGAGCAGGTTGAGGAGGCTTACTTCACTGAAAATAAGAAAGCCTCGCTAACCTTTCCTGCGTCAAAAGAATTAAATGCTATTTTTGAAAACCCTGAGAAAAAATTCCAGATCCCTAAAAGGGTTCTGGTGGCGTTTCCTTTCCCTGTGGAGGATAGGAAAAAATGGAAAAACCCGCCCATTGTTGACGCGTCTGTATCCAGACTCTCAAAAAAGGTGGTTTTACCTGTTCCAGGATCCACCGCATTGAAAGAGCCAGCTGATCGTAAAATTGATAATACGCTCAAATCCATGTACACGGCTTCGGGGGCTATAATACGTCCCACTATTGATAGTGCCTGGATTGCCAAAGCTATAGTAAAGTGGTCCGGCACGTTACTTGAAGATTTGGATACTATGGATAAATCAGATGTTGATTTTTTTTGCGTAACATTCAGGATTCGGCAGGATTTCTGGTAGAGTACATGAAAGACCTGGGTTCCATGGCTGCAGGAATTTCTTCCATGGCTGTTTCAGCTCGTCGAGGACTGTGGCTGCGACAGTGGTCTGCCGACGTGGAATCCAGGAGTAGTGCGGAGACCCTACCCTACACAGGTCAGGCTCTCTTTGGGGAAGCGTTAGATGCGTGGATATCCACAGCTACGGCGGGTAAGTCACCTTTTCTTCCCTCAGCTGCACCTGCTATGAAGAAACCCTTTTCTTCAACTGCATCACAGCCCTTTCGGGCTGCCAAGCCAAGAAAGGCCAGCCCGTCCAACACCTTCTTTAGGGGAGGTCGGCCCAAATCCAAGAAACCTGCTGCTGCGGGTTCCCAGGAACAGAATCTTGCTTCAGGTACGCCGAAGTCCTCCACATGACGGTGGACTGCATGCCCTGGAGGTGGGGCCGGTGGGAGCGAGACTTAGGCATTTCTGTCAAGTCTGCGTGTCGTCCGGCCTGGATCCCTGGGTGCAAGATATTGTGTCCCAGGGGTACAGGCTGGAATTTCAAGATCTCCCTCTTCACCGATTCTTTAAATCAGGTTTGCCAGCTTTGCAGGCACAGGTTATTGTACCGGTCCCTCCTCATATGCAAAACAAAGGTTACTATTCAAACCTTTTCTTGGTTCCGAAACCGGATGGTTCGGTCAGGCCCATTCTGAACCTAAAATCGCTAAATCCCTTTCTGAAGGAGTTCAAGTTCAAAATTAAGTCTCTAAGGGCGGTGATATCAGGTCTGGAAGAGGGGGAATTCCTGGTATCCCTGGATATCAAGGATGCATACCTCCAAATTCCGATTTGGCCGCCGCATCAAGCTTATCTCTGATTCACACTATTTGACTGTCACTATCAGTTCCAGGCCCTGCCATTTGGCCTCTCCACAGCACCGAGGGTATTCACCAAGGTGATGGCGGAAATTATGGTTCTCCTCCGCAGACAGGGGGTGAACACAATAATTCCATATCTGGACGATCTGCTGATAAAGGCATCATCCAAGGAGAAGCTGTTACAGTCCATTTTTCTCACGACCCACCTGCTCACGGAACACGGTTGGATCATGAATCTTCCAAAATCACATTTGGAACCAACCTGGAAGTTGTCGTCTCTGGGAATGATCCTCGACACGGAAGTGCAGAGGGTGTTTCTTCCAGAGGAAAAAGCGTTGATGATACAAACAATGTCCTGAAGCCAGCCCGGGTGTCAGTTCATCAGTGCATTCGCCTTCTAGGAAAGATGGTGGCCTCTTTCGAGGCTCTACAGTACGGGAGGTTTCATGCTCGGTCCTTCCAACTGGATTTCCTGAACAAGTGGTCGGGATCCCATCTACATATGCACCAGAGAATTCATCTGTCACCAATGGCCAGGATTTCACTCCTCTGGTGGTTGCTACTACCTCACCTTCTGGAGGGCCGCAGGTTCGGGATTCAGGACAGGATCTTTCTAACCACGGATGCAAGTCTCCGGGGCTGGGGCGCAGTCACTCAAGGGGAGACTTTCCAAGGAAGGTGGTCAAGTCTGGAAGCCAGCCTACCGATAAACATTCTAGAACTAAGAGCCGTCTACAACGGTCTTCTCCAAGCAGCCCATCCACTGAGAAATCATGCCATTCAAGTGCAGTCGGACAATGTAACGACAGTGGCTTACATCAACCGACAGGGTGGAACGAAGAGCAGAGCTGCAAGTAACAAGAATCATCCTCTGGGCAGAAAAACACGCGTTGGGCTCTCAGGAATCTTCATTCCAGGAGTAGACAACTGGGAAGCGGACTTTCTCAGCAGACACGATCTCCATCCAGGAGAGTGGGGTCTCCATCCGGAGGTGGTCAAGGAGGTAACAGATCTTTGGGGTGTACCTCAAATAGACATGATGGCCTCTCATTTCAACAAGAAGCTTCGGCGATATTGTTCCAGGTCGAGGGACCCGCAAGCAGTGGTGGCGGACGCCCTAGTGACTCCTTGGGTTTTTCAGTCAGTGTACGTGTTTCCACCACTCCCACTCATTCCAAGAGTGCTAAAGCTCATAAGGAGAACAAGGGTTCAAGCGATCCGCATTGCTCCAGAGTGGCCAAGGAGGTCTTGGTACGTGGATCTTCTTGATCTACTGCTAGAAGAGCCGAGGCCTCTTCCTCTTCGGGAGGACCTGCTGCAGCAGGGGCCGTTCGCCTATCAAGACTTACTGCGGCTGCGTTTGATGGCATGGAGGTTGAACGCCAGATATTAGCTCGGAAGGGCATTCCGAACAAGGTTATTCCTACCCTGATACAGGCTAGGAAAGGAGTAATGTCTAAACATTACCATCGTATTTGGATAAAATATGTGTCTTGGTGTGAGTCCAAGAAGTTTCCTATGGTGGAGTTTCAACCGGGACGTTTTCTCCTCTTCCTGCAAGCAGGTATGGATATGGTTCTGAGGTTGGGATCCATAAAGGTCCAAATTTCGGCCCTATCCATTTTCTTCCAGAAACAGTTCGCTGCCCTCCCTGAGCTTCAGACTTTTTTGAAGGGAGTTTTGCACATCCAACCTCCCTTTGTACCGCCTACAACGTCCTGGGATCTTAACGTGGTGTTGCAGTTCCTCCAGTCGGACTGGCTTGAACCTCTACAGGAGGTTGAGGTCAAGTTTCTCACGTGGAAGGCTGTCACTTTGTTGGCCATAGCTTCTGCTAGACGTGTGTCGGAGTTGGGGGCTTTGTCATGTAAAAGCCCATACTTGATCTTCCATGAAGATAGAGCTGAGCTTCGGACATGTCACCAGTTTCTTCCGAAGGTTGTGTTGGCATTTCATATCAACCAACCTATTGTGGTGCCAGTTGCGACTGACTCCTCAATTTCATCAAAGTCCTTAGATGTTGTAAGGGCTCTAAAAATGAGGAGGACTGCTCATCACAGATAATCAGACTCTCTGTTTGTCCTGTATGATCCCATGAAAACGGGGTGTCCTGCTTCTAAGCAGACGAACTCACGCTGGATAAGGTTCACTATCCAGCATGCGTATTCTACGGCAGGATTGCCGTGTCCTACGTCTGTTAAGGCCCACTCTACTCGTAAGGTGGGTTTTTCCTGGGCGGCTGCCCAGGGTGTTTTGGCAACTTGGTCTGGGTCGAACACGTTTGCAAAGTTCTACAAGTTCGATACTTTGGTCTCTGAGGACCTGAAGTTTGGTCTATCAGTTCTGCAGGAACTTCCGCGCTCTCCCTCCCGTTCTGGGAGCTTTGGTACATTCCCATGTTACTAATGTGGACCCCAGCATCCTCTAGGACGTAAGAGAAAATAGGATTTTGGTACCTTTCCCCTAAATCCTTTCCTCGTAGTCCGTAAAGGATGCTGGGCGCCCGCCCAGCGCTTCGTTTTCCTGCTTTCGTTATTTGGTTCAGTTCAACTTCGTTTTAGTTGAGTACTGCATTGTTACTTGGCAAGTAATATTTCAGCAGTTGCTGAGTTTCAAGCTAGCTAGCTTGATGTGCCTTGTATGTGTGAGCTGGTATGAATCTCGCACTATCTGTGTTAAATCCTTCTCTCGAAGATGTCCGTCTCCTCGGGCACAGTTTCTAGACTGAGTCTGGTAGGAGGGGCATAGCGGGAGGAGCCAGCCCACACTCTCAAACTCTTAAAGTGCCAATGGCTCCTGGTGGACCCGTCTTTACCCCATGGTACTAATGTGGACCCCAGCATCCTCTACGGACTTCGAGAAAAGGATTTATCTACAGGTACCCAAAATCCTATTTTATTATCAAAAAGCACACATATGCAGCCCAGATAGGTAGCATACAGTATGTGTGCTTTTTGACAATAAAGTAAGTTTTGCACTTTTACATCCTGGAGTGCCGCTGGTAATTATTTTACGTCTATCTATCTATCTATCTATCTATCTATCTATCTATCTATCTATCTATCTATCTATCTATCTATCTATCTACCCCAGAAATTATAAAAACATAAAGAGCTAATATAGGTCTACTAAAAAGATATCAAGGACAACAAACCTAGGGGGCAATTCAGACCTAATCCTGCATTCAGACAGTCGCCCCTCCCAGAGGGTGTGTAAATTCACCGTGCAAGTGTACGCCAAGCAGAGGTGGATTGGCCATAGGGTCTACAGGGAAGATTCCCGGTGGGCCGACGCACCCGCGGGGCCTATTTTGTTTGAGGACATTTGGTCCTATTTATAGACATAATGAATAAGATGCCAAACAATTTGCATATATGAAAATGACTTTGCCACTTAGCCTGTGATTGCAGATGATCTAGTGCAGGGGTGGCCAATCAGTCAGCGACAAAGACCCAATAAAAATCTTTGGGCATGCCAAAGAGCCGACACCATGTGCACGCCAAAGGCACGTGTGCAAAAATGGGGCATGGTCTTGTGCCCTCTAGGCCATGCCAGTTATAAAATACATTGAAATGCCAGATCCAAAATAAAATACATAGAAAGGGACAAATCCACATAAAATACATTTTAAAAGCCACATACACATAAAATACATTAAAAAAACCAGAGCCAAATAAAGGGGGTCATTCCGAGTTGTTCGCTCGCAAGCTGCTTTTAGCAGCATTGCACACGCTAAGCCGCCACCTACTGGGAGTGAATCTTAGCTTATCAAAATAGCAAACGAAAGATTTGCAATATTGCAAAAAGACTTCTCTGTGCAGTTTCTGAGTAGCTCGAGACTTACTCTGCCAGTGCGATCAGTTCAGTGCTTGTCGTTCCTGGTTTGACGTCACAAACACACCCAGCGTTCGCCCAGACACTCCTCCGTTTCTCCAGCCACTCCCGCGTTTTTCCCAGAAACGGTAGCGTTTTTTCACACCCATAAAACGGCCAGTTTCCGCTCAGAAACACCGACTTCCTGTCAATCACATTACGATCACCAGAACGAAGAAAAAACCTCGTAATGCCGTGAGTAAAATTCCTAACTGCATAGCAAATTTACTTGGCGCAGTCGCACTGCGAACATTGCGCATGCGCATTAGCGACTAATCGCTCCGTTGCGAGAAAAAAATAACGAGCGAACAACTCGGAATGACCCCCAAAATACATTCAAAAGCAAGATTAACATAATACACTTCAGTTCCTCCATGTGTCACTCCAGCCCCCCATGCAACTGTAGTAGCCCTTCATGTGTCCAGTAGCCCCCGCTCCAAACCCGAGGTGGTCCATGCTGAGGTAGCTGTAGTCCCCCTTTGCTTGCCAGTGGGTTCTCACCTGGAGGTAAATTTACTAAGATGGGAGTTCTATTTAAGATGGGATGTTGCCCATAGCAACCAATCAGATTAAAGGTATTATCTTCTAGAAGGGTCTAGATAAATGAGAAGTAGAATCTGATTGGTTGCTATGGGCAACGTCCCCATCTTACATAGATCTCCCATCTTAGTAAATTTACCCCTAGTATCCGGCTCCCTCAGTCCACTTAGTGACGCTGGCACTGCGTGCCTGGCTGGAGCACAGTGGTTTCTGGATCTTTTGTGGCACTGGTCACCTGACCTCAAGTGTCAGGAGCCGCATCTGAATGAAGAAAGAGCCGCAAGCGGCTCAAGAGCCGCAAGCGGCTCAAGAGCCACTGGTTGGCCACCGCTGATCTAGTGTATGTTCTGTCTGCCTGCTTGGCTGACATATAAGATTGAGTAAATAGTGATTGGGATACTGTTAGTGTAATAAGCAAGAAAATAAATCTTTCTAAAGAATTATATAGTTTCCTAAATTCTAAAGGTGTATCATATAATGTGCTCATAATATTTAATTTTATTTCCTTCTAACTTCCCCCTGATTCTGGACATCCCCACTATCTGGAAAGTCTTGGGGGAGGGTACTGCTGCCATGGCCCATGGCTAGACCTTACACCTCTGGTGCTGCCCATGTGGGGCCACTAGTACAAATTTTTCCAGGGTCGCTTTCTGTTCCCAATCCGCCCCTGACGCCAAGCTGCAAAATACAGTGTGTGCAGTCTCTGTGCAGCCCAGGACTTACTCCTACAGTGCGATCAGGACAGGCTGATCGGGGCTGGAGCTGACGTCAGACACCCTCCCTGAAAACGCTTGGGAACGTCTGCATTTTTGCAGACACTCCCAGTAAGCGGTCAATTACCACCCACAAACGGCCTCTTCCTGACAAGCACCTTGTGAACGCCAGTATGAATGTAATTTTGCACCAGCCTGTCGCTGACGGGCGATGCCTGTTTTTGTTGGCCAATGCGCGTGCGCATTGCAGTGCATACGCAGTCTATTGCTGATTGCCTGCTGTGCGAAAATGCACAGCAGCGATCAGGCCTGACTCACCCCCCTAGATCAGTCACGGCAAGTAAAATACTCTAATGGCAGATCATCAATGTTCGCCTCCAATCACTAGGTGTGTGGGAAGAGGGACCACTAGCAGGGGTGCTTAAATGGGGGAGGGCAGGTGAAGAATCTTTGGTTTTGCTGCCTAGGAACTCTGTGCCTATGTCTTTATCCAGTTTTGCCGTGCTGTCATCAGAGTGTCATTGGGCAGTGAGTAGTGGAATGCAATGTACTGTCATGAACACACGTGTCTGGTTGGGTTTTCAGTGCAATCAGTGTATGACTTGTAGATGCAGCTCAGTGGTTGCAGAGTGTGCAAGGGTTTATTGTGTTAACTAAATCTTAGTAGCATGTGCGCCGTACACTTTAGGTCCAACATGCCAATGTGTGCGCTGTCCTGATGAAATTTTTTCTATCAGTACTTTTTATTATATAGATGAATCCTTGCAGTGGCCGCATAACAGGGAGCTCATTACGTTGACTACAGACACCTCAGAGTGTGGCAGGAGGACAGATGGCATCCACCTAAATGCAGCACAGCAGCTCACGGGCCCCGTTAGGTTTTCTCATATGTTGGGCCCTATAGATGCTGGTTCCTGTATTACCCAGGTAGTTATGTCCATTTTCACAACACAGATATTATATGATAGGATTTTATGACTCTCAGATATTTCCTAAAAGTCATATAGCGGAAGCCATATCCAAATCACTGTGTATGGAAGTTCCCTTTTATAAAGTGATTCTGTGTACTGGTCACTATGTGCAATGGAAGTTGGAACGGTTACTAATAAAATATGAATCACGATCACCTCAGTGCAGGGCCGGTTCTACGCTAAGTGGGAGCACAGGGCAAGAATTTCTTTTAGCGCTATCCCCCCTCAGTGCCCCCATAGCCTCACACATACTGCCCACATACACAGGCAACAGGCCTCCTTCTCACAGATCACACTGCTGCTACCCAACACCACACACACACACACACACACACACACACACACACACACACACACACACACACACACACACACACACACTATGGATATCACTGCATCCACGCAGGTTACCAGTACAGGTCACACTACCTCCACACAGCCTTCCCCCTCAGATCACACTGCCTCGACACAGCATACCCCATTGCACATTACACTGCCTCCACACAGCCTCCTTCCCTCAGATCACACTGCCTCCACACAGCCCCCCCCTCAGATCACACTGCCTCCACACAGCCCCCCCCCCTCAGATCACACTGCCTCCACACAGCACACCCCATATCACATTACACTGTCCCCACATAGCCTTCTCCCCTCAGATCACACTGCCTTCACACAGCACCCCCATCACAGACTACATTGCCTCCCCCCTAAAATAACACTGCCTCCACAAAGCCTCCCCTGTCCTGATCACACTGCCTTCACACAGCACCACCTGAACAGATTTTACTGCTTCCACACAGCCCCCGTCAGATCACACTACCTTCACACAGCCCCCCCACCTCACAGATACACTACTTCCACACAGAACCCAACTTCACAGATTACACTGCTTCCACCCAGCCCCCTCCTCACAGATCACATTGCCTCCACACAGCACCCCCATCACAGACTACATTGCCTCCACACAGCTTCCTCCTTAGATAATACTTCCTCCACAAAGCCTCCCCTGTTCTGATTACACTGCCTTCACACAGCACCCCCATCATAGACTACATTGCCTCCACACCGCCTCCCCTCCTCAGATTACACTGCCTTCGCACAGCTTCCCCACTCAGATCACACTGCCTCCACATAGCACCCCCATCACAGATTACACTGCTTCCACACATTCTCCCCTCTCCCCCTCAGATAACACTGCCTCCAAAGAGCACCCCATCACAGATTACACTGCCACCATACAGCCTCCAGCTTATATCACACTGCCTTCACACAGCACCCCCTCCACAGATTACACTGCGCTCACACAGCCTTCCATTCCCCCTTAGATCACACTGCCTCCAAACAACAATTCTTCCCTCACAGATCACACTGCCTCCATACAGCCTCCCCTCATCAGATTACGCTGCCTTCACATAGCCTCCACTGCCCCTCAGGTCACACTGCCTCCAAACAGCAATTCCTCCCTCACAGATCACACTGCCTTTACACAGCCCCCCACCACACTCACAGACACACTGCCTCCAAACAGCAATTCTTCCCTCACAGATCACACTGCCTTTACACAGCCACCACCACACTCACAGACACACTGCCTCCAAACAGCAATTCCTCCCTCACAGATCACACTGCCTTTACACAGCCCCCCACCACACTCACAGACACACTACCTCCAAACAGCAATTCCTCCCTCACAGATCACACTGCCTTTACACAGCCCCCCACCACACTCACAGACACACTGCCTCCAAACAGCAATTCCTCCCTCACAGATCACACTGCCTTTACACAGCCCCCCACCACACTCACAGACACACTGCCTCCAAACAGCAATTCTTCCCTCACAGATCACACTGCCTTTACACAGCCACCACCACACTCACAGACACACTGCCTCCAAACAGCAATTCCTCCCTCACAGATCACACTGCCTTTACACAGCCCCCCACCACACTCACAGACACACTGCCTCCAAACAGCAATTCCTCCCTCACAGATCACACTGCCTTTACACAGCCCCCCACCACACTCACAGACACACTGCCTCCAAACAGCAATTCTTCCCTCACAGATCACACTGCCTTTACACAGCCACCACCACACTCAGACACACTGCCTCCAAACAGCAATTCCTCCCTCACAGATCACACTGCCTTTACACAGCCCCCCACCACACTCACAGACACACTACCTCCAAACAGCAATTCCTCCCTCACAGATCACACTGCCTTTACACAGCCACCCACCACACTCACAGACACACTGCCTCCAAACAGCAATTCTTCCCTCACAGATCACACTGCCTTTACACAGCCACCACCACACTCACAGACACACTGCCTCCAAACAGCAATTCTTCCCTCACAGATCACACTGCCTTTACACAGCCCCCCACCACACTCACAGACACACTGCCTCCAAACAGCAATTCTTCCCTCACAGATCACACTGCCTTTACACAGCCCCCCACCACACTCACAGACACACTGCCTCCAAACAGCAATTCTTCCCTCACAGATCACACTGCCTTTACACAGCCCACCACCACACTCACAGACACACTGCCTCCAAACAGCAATTCTTCCCTCACAGATCACACTGCCTTTACACAGCCACCACCACACTCACAGACACACTGCCTCCAAACAGCAATTCCTCCCTCACAGATCACACTGCCTTTACACAGCCCCCCACCACACTCACAGACACACTACCTCCAAACAGCAATTCTTCCCTCACAGATCACACTGCCTTTACACAGCCCACCACCACACTCACAGACACACTGCCTCCAAACAGCAATTCCTCCCTCACAGATCACACTGCCTTTACACAGCCCCCCACCACACTCACAGACACACTGCCTCCAAACATCAATTCCTCCCTCACAGATCACACTGCCTTTACACAGCCCCCCACCACACTCACAGACACACTGCCTCCAAACAGCAACTCCCCCATCATAGATCACACTGCATCCACACTGGTTCCCTGTACAGATCACAATGCCTCCTCACAGCATCATCCCCATCCCAGGGACAAGGTTCTTCTGGTGAAGGGGATCTTTAGCACTAACTTACTGTAGTTCAGGCAGCGGTTGGGGGCACAGGGTTGTGCACTTAAGTCTACATCACTCCAGGCAACGGCCCTGTCAGCCCGTGCCTTCAGCCACCCCTGTCCCATGCGGTGCTAAGTAAAATTACACAGAACATTCAAATGTAACCTGAATTGCTGTATCAAGGAAAAGCATTCTGCTTCTATGGGCGCACGGCTCAGCATCAACATCATCTGTGTCAGCTGATTTTTAGTTGCAGAGCAGAGTGGCTGTAGTTGAAGCCAGACTGACTACTTTATGCTAATGCCAGTGTCTGTTCAACTAATGCTGGATTTGTATGTGCAAGTGGAAACCGGTGCTGCCCGTTGATTTAACGCCAGCTGCCACAATTATCATCATTAGTGTCTGCACAGCATCAGCCCTCTGCTAGGTGTATGAGATCCGTCAGAAACAAGCTTCCCTTCCCTGTACGCAGGACTTGCACAGAGCTTATGATCAGGGCCGGTGCAAGGTTTCTCGACACCCTAGGCAAAACTTCAGACTGCTGCCCCAAACAACACACACCAGTACTCACTTTCCAGCCCCTCAGGTGAAAGTGTGGAGGTAGCATCTTAGAAGCTCATAGAAGTTCAACAGCTGCCGTCTACATTAAGTTTACCAAGGATGCATCTTTCAGAGTTTTCCTTCATTTTGTGAGAAGCAGACTCAGGGAGGCCCCCCTAGATCCTGGCTCCTTAGGCAGCTACTTAAACTGCCTAATGGTAGATCCGGCCCTGCTTATGATACACGCCCTGACACTCCCACAAGTCAGGGCGGTTACAGCGATTGCATTGTTACCACCCAGTTTATGCCCACAAGTGCCTCTTTGTCATGGAAAGGCACAACCGGACAAGTTACACCTGACTCAGAATAGGATGGACTGAATGTGGAAAGTTTCATAGACAATTTGTCTGTATAAAATTACCAAGCAACAAATATAAAATACATAACTCTCCATCACCAAATGTCCTCCTCCTCCCAGTGTAAGGTAAACCAATAAAACAATAATAATAATGAAATAATGACACTAAGACTTGCGAAAGGGGAAAAGGAAGGTCAGTTTATTTATTTTAATCTAATTAAACTAATAGAAAAATGAATCCACTAACTACTATAAGAAGAAGGGAAGACAGACAAAGTATGGTGGCACTGAAAGAACGACCCCATAATGCAAGATCACCAACTGCTACTCCAAAAATGGCCCTTAAAAATGGGAGGCGATCACCAACTGCCACTCCAAAAATAGACCTTAAAAATGGGAGGTGACCGGCCAGCCCATTACCACGTCCAAGGTATCCACCTCCCACTCCAATGACACAACATGAGGCCCACCTGGACCGGTAGTGCCGCTGACCCCAGTAGGGTAGAATCAGCCTATACTATACACTACTCCAGCACCTCTTGAATGCCCCCATCTAAATCCTTGATAAACAGAAAACAGACCTCATCATTCAAATGTACTCCGTCAGGGTGGAATAGATGAGAACCCTGAAACCGGATCAAAGGATGCAAGATAACACCTACTCCGAAAGTGCATACATAACGACCAACCACCAAATTTATCTGTATCCTAGCCACATCCAGGGCCCCAGGAGACATACCACCATGCTAAATATGTTGCAGAATTTTTAGAAATTTTCCCAAAATCGTCCAAAATGGAGCACCGCAGATTCAACACAGTACGGGACATAAATTAATTTCTGTCCAAATAAATAACAAGGACCAAAGGGAAACCAAAAGACCCGACTGAATGGAACAACAACTTAACAGGGAACCCCAATGCATACCACAGACTCCCAGCCATCTAACTCACCCTAAGAAAGGGTAAAAAATTACTATTCCCAACAAAATGGGACCTTTCAGCCCAAAATACAAACGAATGCCCGACTAGCTACACAGAATAAAAATCCACTTGAGCACCTGTAAGGGGAAGGCAAAAGGAAACTGTGAGACCATGAAGAAAAGGAAAGGCCAGAAAGAGACCTAAACCTATGATAAAGTTTTACAAAACAAAATGGGGGGGTTGGGGGAGGAACAGAAAACGTCTGCCACCCGGCAGAAGCCTGGGTTAAAAACTGTGGTACAAAAAAAAATTACGCAAGACTCCCACCAAAGGTGATGAGTACAGGAGCTAGTCTAGTGCAATGCAACAAACTTACTGAAGGCGGATATGCTGCCTGTAGGTGCTGGACTTCCAGCGGCCCTGGGCTTTGATCTCCTCAACAGAAGGTCCTGAAGCCATTGCTGATGTAGCAGCCCCGATCCTGAAGGAATGCGTCCCGAACTTGCTTGATGGGAGGTGAACCGCCTCCACACACTATTTAGGAACCCAACAAAATTGGAAACAGGTCATGGGAAAACCATTGGCATGCATTAACCAAGCCCCTCCTTTAAAAGTGGTCGCATTAGAGGTCACGTCACATCTAGCACATCGTAGGGTCGGACTTTAATTGGAGCCCTGGTCCCTGCATGGTTACTAATAAGTATGGGAAAACTTATCGTATTGCTGCGGTGATTGGGGAGTTTGTCTCACTGCACTGGTCTAGAGGTCACTAGTTAATTTCTAATTTGTAATACATGATAGTATATTCAATGAATAAATAAATTCTTAGTACCACTTATCAGATTAAATATGTCAGAAAAAATAGAAAAAGCGCTGTCCAAAATATAGGCTTATTAAAATATAGTAAAACCACCATACAGATAACATAAAACTATTATAACACCTATTAATACAGTTTACTTACATACCTTACTGGAAATCTCCTGCTGTCATTAAATAATGCTCTGCACAACTGACACAGTAGTTTCCCTGACACTTACAATTGCTTCTTAGTAAACCAATGTATCATATGCATACAATTTCCTCCACAACGCACATTTATATATAATCAATATCACACTGATAAAGGCAGTATACTAGGGATTCTCTAAAAGCTCCATAGCCCAATCATAGCTAAAAGGGTTAAATTAGCACAGATGACCAAAACTGCTCAGATCCTCTCACTCAGGCAGCGTTTTGATGTAATAAATGGACAATGGCCCTCATTCCGAGTTGTTCGCTCTGTAATTTTCTTTGCATCGCAGCGATTTTCCGCTAATTGCGCATGCGCAATGTTCGCACTGCGACTGCGCCAAGTAAATTTGCTATGCAGTTAGGAATTTTACTCACGGCATTACGAGGTTTTTTCTTCGTTCTGGTGATCGTAATGTGATTGACAGGAAGTGGGTGTTTCTGGGCGGAAACTGGCCGTTTTATGGGTGTGTGTGAAAAAACGCTGCCGTTTCTGGGAAAAACGCGGGAGTGTCTGAAGAAACGGGGGAGTGTCTGGGTGAATGCTGGGTGTGTTTGTGACGTCAAACCAGGAACAAAACTGACTGAACTGATCGCAGTTGCAGAGTAAGTGTGGAGCTACTCAGAAACTGCTAAGAAGTGTCTATTCGCAATTCTGCTAATCTTTCGTTCGCAATTTTACTATGCGAAGATTCACTCCCAGTAGGCGGCGGCTTAGCGTGTGCAAAGCTGCTAAAAGCAGCTTGCGAGCGAACAACTCGGAATGACCACCAATGTCTCTGTTGTTAAATGTGCTGGAATTAGAGAGATAGGGGTATATTTACTAAGCTCCCGATTTTGACCGAGATGCCGTTTTTTCATCAAAGTGTCATCTCGGTAAATCTCGGTCATTTACTAAACACTAATCACGGCAGTGATGAGGGCATTTGTAATTTTTTGCTAGTTCAGGTAAAAAATTACGAATGAATACACCATCGGTCAAAACGCGGCTGTTTAAGTATGAATCTCGGTCATTTACTAAGAAGTGCAAAGCAAAAAAACACAAAACACTGCCGTGAAAAATTACAACTCGTAAAAAAGTCCTAAAAAAAAACAGACCTGCTTTTTTTATCCGTGATTTGAGATGCATGCAGGGATCCATGAGATCCGTGCATGTATATCAGTGGGAAGGGGTGTGAAAGTGCTTATTTTTGCTAAAAAAATTGCGTGGGGTCCCCCCTCCTAAGCATAACCAGCCTCGGGCTCTTTGAGCCGATCCTGGTTGCAGAAATATGGGTAAAAAAATGACAGGGGTTCCCCCATATTTAAGCAACCAGCATCGGGCTCTGCGCCTGGTCCTGGTCCCAAAAATACGGGGGACAAAAAGAGTAGGGGTCCCCCGTATTTTTAAAACCAGCACCGGGCTCCACTAGCTGGACAGATAATGCCACAGCCGGGGGTCACTTTTATATAGTGCCCTGCGGCCGTGGCATCAAAAATCCAACTAGTCACCCCTGGCCGGGGTACCCTGGGGGAGTGGGGACCCCTTCAATCAAGGGGTCCCCCCCCCAGCCACCCAAGGGCCAGGGGTGAAGCCCGAGGCTGTCCCCCCCCATCCAATGGGCTGCGGATGGGGAGGCTGATAGCCTTTGTTGTAAAAGAAAAGATATTGTTTTTAGTAGCAGTACTACAAGGCCCAGCAAGCCTCCCCCGCATGCTGGTACTTGGAGAACCACAAGTACCAGCATGCGACGGAAAAACGGGCCCGCTGGTACCTGTAGTACTACTACTAAAAAAATACCCCAAAAAACACAAGACACACACACCGTGAAAGTATAATTTTATTACTTACATACACACATACATACATACTTACCTATGGCCCCACGTAGGTCGGTCCTCTTGTCCAGTAGAATCCAAGGGTACCTGTTGAATAAATTATACTCACGAGATCCAGGGGTCCAGGCTCCTCGGCAAATCCAGGGTTAATCCACGTACTTGCCAAAAATAAAAAAACGGTGTCCCGACCACGAACTGAAAGGGGACTCATGTTTGCACATGGGTCACCTTTCCCCGAATGCAAGAAACCCACTTTGCCTTCTGGCTAAGTGGGTTTCTTCAGCCAATCAGGGAGCGCCACGTTGTAGCACTCTCCTGATCAGCTGTGTGGTCCTGTCCTCACTGACAGGCAGCACACGGCAGTGTTACAATGTAGCGCCTATGCGCTACATTGTAACCAATGATGGGAACTTTCTGCTCAGCGGTGACGTCACTTTAGGTCAACCGCAGGGCAGAAAGTTCCCATCATTGGTTACAATGTAGCGCATAGGCGCTACATTGTAACACTGCCGTGTGCTGCCTGTCAGTGAGGACAAGAGCACACAGCCGATCAGGAGAGTGCTACAACGTGGCACTCCCTGATTGGCTGAAGAAACCCACTTAGACATCAGTCAGAGTGGGTTTCTGGCATTCGTGGAAAGGAGTCCCATGTGAAAACATGGGGCCCCTTTCAGTTCGTGGCTCGGCTTTCCGTTTTCTTATTTTATGCAAGTACGTGGATTACCCATGGATTTCCCGAGGAGCCTGGACCCCTGGATCTCGTGAGTATAATTTTTTCAACAGGTACCCCTTGGATTCTACTGGAGAAGAGGACCGACCTGCGTGTGAACATAAGGTAAGTATGTATGTATGTTTGTGTGGATGTATGTAATAAATCTTTACTTTCACGGTGTGTGTGTCTTGTGTTTTTTTGGGTATTTTTTTAGTAGTAGTACTACAGGTACCAGCGGGCCCGTTTTTCCGTCGCATGCTGGTACTTGTGGTTCTCCAAGTACCAGCATGCGGGGGAGGCTTGCTGGGCCTTGTAGTACTGCTACTAAAAACAATATCTTTTCTTTTACAACAAAGGCTATCAGCCTCCCCATCCGCAGCCCATTGGATGGGGGGGGACAGCCTCGGGCTTCACCCCTGGCCCTTGGGTGGCTGGGGGGGGGGACCCCTTGATTGAAGGGGTCCCCACTCCCCCAGGGTACCCCGGCCAGGGGTGACTAGTTGGATTTTTGATGCCACGGCCGCAGGGCACTATATAAAAGTGACCCCCGGCTGTGGCATTATCTGTCCAGCTAGTGGAGCCCGGTGCTGGTTTTAAAAATACGGGGGACCCCTACTCTTTTTGTCCCCCGTGTTTTTGGGACCAGGACCAGGCGCAGAGCCCGATGCTGGTTGCTTAAATATGGGGGAACCCCTGTCATTTTTCCCCCCATATTTCTGCAACCAGGATCGGCTCAAAGAGCCCGAGGCTGGTTATGCTTAGGAGGGGGGACCCCACGCAATTTTTTTTTGGATTTTACATTGTTTAATTAAAAAAAAAAAAAATAAGAACCCCAGCACGGATCACACAGATCCGGCCGAGATTGATTGTAAAAAAAAACGGCAGTGTTTTGCTAATCACTGCCGTAAAAATAGGAAAAAAAAAACGAATGACATCGACATCGGAAGAAAAGAAAAACCCGAATACGACAGCTTAGTAAATCCATCGTAATCAATTCAAAAAGTTGCAGTTTTACACTGTCGATGTCATTCGTGATTGAACTTTGACCTTTTTACGGAAATTACGAATCTTAGTAAATTTACCCCATAGAATCAATTGACTGACAGTCTTAAAAGTTTCCACAGAGTAACCGCTAATATCAGGGGTCTATCTACGTGGATGCAATTATCCTGAATGCAGCCTGCATTACTCCCAGTGTCAGCGAAAGCTCTGTGCGATCCAACAAGCTGCTGACAGTTCATCAGCGGCCAGATCAACTAAAATGCAAGATTAATTTCTCCTCAATAGGAGAACATCTGTACAATTGTCTTATATGTTTCACTCAGAGATAAATACCACGAGTTTTAGCTGGGACAATCTAATGCAATAAGCATGTTATCTCAAGTAGGCATATCCACTTTGATCATGGTTGCAGAGATATGTCCCATAGTCCGCATAATGCAGTAACTTGTCCTCATGGAGCCACACTGTATTTCTATGGGTATCAAAACAAACCACATGACAACATGAATATTCCGTGTTGCATATAGAATCTGTGTGATGGGGTTCTTCGCTATGCGCAATTAGCAGACATACCTGTAGCAGCTCCTGACATACATTTTGCCAGGTGGAGGGCTTTGTCACATGAAGGAAAGCTCACTATCATGATCATTGCTACAAATAACAAACCTGTGTGTTTTTTTAACTTTGTGTATTTTATCTGTATGTTTTGTACTGGCTTATTGCTGTGGTCCCAGCTAAATCATTCTGGCTGGAAATATGAAATGTTTGTGCCTCCTGGGCAGTGGCATATCTGTAATGGGCACAGGTGGGCCAACACCGCATACCCTGCACCCACATAATTATATTTTTCCCTTCTGAGTCTTGTGGTGGCCATTTTCTCGCTGATTTGCGCATGTGCAGCAGAGATGTCCCCGGGAACAAGGCAAGTGCCCTATGTTCCCGTAGCCCCGCTCATGCGCTGTAGACTCTGCTACAAAGTCAGAGTCTAAAGCCTTGCCACAGAGGAGGGGGCCTGATGGAGCCTGCATGCAGGCCTTCTCCTCTCTTACACTGCCCCTGCTCCTGAGGGAGGTGTAGTTTAGTAACAGTGTCCTGGGGTGAAATGTTGATCACCTTGTATGAAAATGTCTTGGTGTAATGTGGAACAAATACTGTGAAGAGATATGCCACAGATAACATAACGGGAAGTACATGATAAATGATTGCTCACAAGCTGGAAGTGCATGATGATAAAAAAGAAATGCTTTCAATGTATGGAATGATGCCAGTACTGTTACAATAGGCTAATTTATAGCAAATGTCTAATACAGTGTTATGACAACGCAGAGCAGTAAGTAAACATTTGGCTCCTTGTGCCAAAAAAAGTATTGTTGCCCCCCCCCCCCATATTCTAAATAGTGACAGATAAAGGGGTGTGGGCGCACAATAGTTCCAACTCAAACTACGCCACTCAGTGGTGCAACCTTATACACGTTATGTCACACAGTAATGCACCTTGTTCACATTACAACACACAGTAGTGCCCCTTTTAAACATTACATAACACAGTAGTATGTATTATACACACTACATAACACAGTAGTGGCCCTTATACATATTAAATCACGCAGTAGTACACATTATACACATTATGACACATGGTAGTCACACAGTAGTGCCCCTTATACATATTACGTCACACAGTAGTACTTATTATACACATTACATCACAGCAGTACTCCTTATACACATTATGTCACACAGTAATACTCATTATACACATTACATCACACAGTTGTACTTCTTATACACATTATGTCACACAATAGTACTCATTGAGAGCTACAGGAAGCCAACTCTCAGCCCATAGGTAAAATCCTCCACATACTACGCCAATATCAGCATCCTATGTAACAACAACATAAAGCTGTACTACACTTACGTGGACTACTGTGGGTCAAGAAATAAGATTTGTTTTCATATTTAATAAATATTTCAGATGTTGTTTATTTAATCAAAGTCATTTTGTGAATAGCATGTTTGTGTTTTGTTTTTTTATTAAATAGCTACTTTAGAAAGCACGTTAGGAGCCCCCTTCCTGAATCCTTAGCCACCCTGGCTAGGCAGCTTTGGTCTGGCTTTAATCATAACAGACTAACTACAAGCTTGGATAGCCTCTGCTATGGGGAATACCAGTCAGCATCTGGCTGGCATCAGGCTGCTACCTCCATGAGGGGCATGCTAAAAAAACCCACCCTCCCTTCTAAAGACTACCAAGCCCTTTCCAGAATAGTACCAAATTCCAATTCACCAATTTAGTATAGTTTAGTTTTTTTTCCCTTGCTTGGTCACAGTTGGAGTTATTTGTTATTGCTTAATTATTTTAAGAATGCAGACAAAATATATATTTTATGCCTAATGAAGAAGTGTATAGGCGTGTAAGGCAGTGTTTTATTCAGTTAAAATATTGCTTGTATGTTGACTTTGTCACGTCACTTGGTCTTAGGTTACTCATATCGGGGCTCCGGGGGCTAGCTGTTGGTGGGGAGTACATGAAGCTACAGTAGATGGCCTGCTTCTCCTCATGCAGACCACAGATTCAGGTAGAGATGGTTGTGCAGAAAGATGCAGGGCAGTTGCGGGTTATCAGGATAACCAAAGATGGAGACTTATAACTGGAACAGATGCTAAATGTTCTAGCAGTGCTGGAGACTTGTAGCTGTAACAGGTGCTGAATACTTTTAGAAATACTGGAGACTTGTTACTGGAACAATACAGAATCACAAGTAATCAAGAGCCAAGGTACTATTCCAAATTCTCTTTAGTGTGTTGAAAGAGGAGCACGCTACTGTGCATACTCCTGTCTTCCTGTACTTCAGGGAGGCTTCATGACCTATCCTAAGATGTCCACCAAGATCTCTACAGAGCATGTGTAGAGACCATCTTGAAATGAGACTGTGTTTTATGACTCTATGATAGATAGAAGTCTCTTACTTACTGTGGCTTCAGAGAGACCTATGATTACCTGCAAACTACAAGCTGATTCAGCATCATCCACCGCTACCTGTTTACTGTATACACTCACCAGCTGGTGATCTGTATGAAACCTCACTCTGCTTAAGCTCCGCTCCATCACCAGTACACATGTAACAGTGAGTACGGCTGTACCTGCTATCTAACAATAAATCATCACTGCTGGTTAAGTAATGGGCTGTTATATAGATTGAGTCATCCGCTGGTGTGTGCCTATATAACTCTGCAATATCAGCACCTGCACACACATTATTTCTAACATTATGTACTGCAACATAGATTGGGTGTCCGGAAGAGAGAGGGGATCAACCCTTCTTCTGTGATTGTTTTCCCAGGAATTAGGTTAGTAGGACAGTTCCAGTTTCTGTGTGGTGGGAAAGTATCTGCAGCCTGTTTACAAAAAACATCCTTTATGGTGGTAGAATGGCAGAACTTTCAGAGACTAAAGTGATGCATTGAAAAAGGACTTAGTTGAGGCACTTCCCAATGGAAGCAAGATTCCAGGCTAAAACCCAAGGAGTCATCTAATCTCTATCCCCTTTCACATCTCCAATGCCGGATTCCATCCGGGAATTGGGAATGGGTCTTTCCCGGGTGGGATCTGGCATTGGAGCCTCTGCGCTGGATGCCATAGCTGTGGGGGCGGAGCCCACAGCGGGAGCGGGGTGGAGGCGGCGCTGGGAGATGAGCTCCTCTCCGCGCCGCCTCTCCCTATGTAGTAAACGGGTCCCGGGTCTCATCACCCCGGGAATCCGTTTATGCTGCCACTGACCCGGTATTCAACTCGGGAATAACCCTTCTTATTACCCGTGTTGAATTACCGGGTCAGGCGACCCGGGAATTCTCATGGGGCCATTTCACATTACACACTGACCAGTGTCGACCTGGCAATATGCCGGGTCAATACCGGGTTATTTTTGCGATGTAAAAGGGGTATTGTGCTACTGTAGCCAAGGAAATCCGAGAATGAGTGGGTTGGAGGTCTTCAGTATAATGAGGAAAGACATGGACTCAGAGTGGAGTACTCTGTGAGCCTCGTAGACAGTCTGTTGATTGATGGTACCACCAGGAATGTGACTAACAGCACAAAATTCCTAGCTACTCCCTAGTTGAGGAGGACTGGTAAATAATCAGACCTCTTCAGGTGTTTCAGAGTCGTATATACTGTATATCACAGTCTAGTTTGTGAGTGGGTAGACACTCCTAAGCTGACCTCTCCACCACAACTAGGAGCGGGTGTTTCCTGCGTTTTGGGATAGGGCCCAAGCATATGGCCGGGACTGGCACAATAGAGACATACTGTAGATTCTCAGATTCTCTCGAAAACATTTTTTACGCTCTTTTAGGGTGGGACTGTAGTGGCCTGTTTGAGTGGGTTCTTCATGATTAGAAGACAAAGGCCAAAAACATGGCATGATTCTACCCTACCTATTGTTTTAGCTCTCTTTCGGAAAGTGTAAGTACATCCTGTTACAGAAAGATATCAGGTCATCCAGACTGAAGGGTAATTCACGGCTGGCCAAGTTGTCTTTAATTCTATTAGAGCAACCTTGCCAGAAGACAGGACAAAAACACTCATTATTCCATTGAAGTTCAGAGGACGAAGTTCAGAATTGCATAACATATTGGCCCGCGGGATGTGAGCCTTGACATAGGGTCAAAATGTGTGATGCAGCTAATGTTGTTCTCCCAGGATTGTCAAAGATATTCCAAAATTGTCATAGTCTGATAAGATGGGGCCAGATCTTTACCACAGCAGTGATGCCCATGCCAGAATTTGACCTGAGAGTAAGGAAATAATATAGATGATCTTGGTTCTAGTTGTAGGGAAGTTTCCATGTTGCAATTCAAAATGGATACTGCATTGGTTCCCAAACATGTTTTGGCGTTCCCATCATATTTAGTAGCTGAAACCCAGATGTTGATTGCGGAGAACTAGACCTCATTTGATCAAGCATCGGAGGCGTGGCTTGTCTATTCAGAGACACTGGAATAGGGCCCATGGGGGTAGATAGTTCCTGAAGGAAATGCTTGAATTGGCCCAGATTTGCTCTTCGTTTCTCCAATCTGTGAGCCAGAAATTGGACTGAATCCACCTTTGGGACCTATTCCCCTGCAAAATCCATTGGTCCAGATCAATCTGTCACATCACTAGGGTTTAGTTGATATGGGGACCCTGGGGCTAGCTGTTGGACAGTTATTTAATCTAGATGGCCTGATTATGATTCTCCTCATGTAGAATACAAATACATGTGGAGACAATTGTGCAGAAAGATTAAGGGCAGTTGCAGGTTATCAATAATGAGCAGGTAACCTGGAACAGATATTTAGCATACATTTGCTAAATATTAATTTTAAATGTTTCAGGGCCTAAATCACACATTTACTAATAGACTGTTCTTGTCATAATAATAAATAAAAACCCCAATGTAAAAATTCACCTGTTAGTAAATGTGTGATTTAGACCCTGAAAAAAAACATCGATGTTGATTGATATTTTTTTTTATGTGCTACTATCTTACAACTATCTTGCTGCCACATTCCAGTTCTCACCTGGGGTCAGTTAAATAAAATATTCTATTCTTGTGCATACCAACCTGGTAGTGCATTTTTCTGTGTCTGGGGGAAGAACCCTTGTCTCTCTGCTGGGCCATGGTCTGAGTTGGAAGTTACCACCGAACAAAGAAACCAGAAGGCCAATCTTTGAAAGAGATACCTCCAACTTGCACCCACTCCACACCATCCATATCATTACCTTAAATGAGGTATCAAATAGGTGCAAGAGATCCATCTGAATTTGGCCACAATGATGTGTATACAGCCCATGACAAATGTTCACTTTGCTAAAACTCATTTGAGAGATTTTTTAAGGAAATATAATAAATATAGGGGGAGGTGTACTAAGCAGTGTAAAGAGTGGAGAAGTGAGGCAATGGAGAAGTTGCCATCGCAACCAATCAGCTGTACTGTATAATTATATAGTATGCAAATTCTAAATGTAATTTCAATGTTGATTGGTTGCCATGGGCAACTTCTCCACTGGCTCTCTTCTCCACGCTTTTCACTGCTTAGTACATCTCCCACATAATGTATTTTCTGCTTTAGAATTTTTTTTAAATATATCTCATCAGTAACTAAATTTTCTCTACAGCTTTCTCACAGCTACCTGACCGCAGGAACCTTTTTCAAACGGGGATGTTTCTTATGGGAACATTTTGGACAATTAATATATTTAAATATTTTTCAGCAATAATATCTTCTTTCATTAAACATTTGAATGAAATCAGTACACAGGTAGGTAATTGCAGCTTGTGGGCTTATGTTTACAGATAAATGACAGATTATAAGGTGGATACTGCAACGAAGATCTTGGGCCTGATGGGTGTGGTTCGTTTTATCGACAGTATCTAGGTCGACAATGTTTAAGTCGACCACTATAGGTCGACAGTCACTAGGTCGACATGGTTTCTAGGTCGACATGTGCTAGGTCGACAGGTCTAAAGGTCGACATGAGGAATTATTATTTTTTGTGTCGTTTTCTTCGTAGAGTGACCGGGATCCCAAATTAGTGCACCGCGTCCCCTCGCATGGCTCGCTTCGCTCTCCATGCTTCGGGCATGGTGCCTTCGCTCCGCTACCGCTTCGCTCGGCACACTTTACCGTTCCAATCGTAGTCCACGTGGATCGTTAAGTATGAAAAAATCCCCCCCCAAAAAAATGTGAAAAACTCATGTCGACCTTTAGACCTGTCGACCTAGAAACCCTGTCGACCTTCCATCCATGTCGACCTAGTGACTGTCGACCTATAGTGGTCGACCTAAACATTGTCGACCTAGACACTGTCGATCTTCAGACCGGATCCCGGGCCTGATACAGAGGTGGAAGCAATGGGGGTAATTCCAAGTTGATCGCAGCAGGAATTTTGTTAGCAGTTGGGCAAAACCATGGGGGTCATTCCGAGTTGTTCGCTTGTTGCCGATTTTCGCAACAGAGCGATTAAGGCAAAAATGCGCATGCGCATGGGACGCAGTGCGCATGCGCATGGTACGCAGTGCGCATGCGCTAAGTATTTTAGCACAAAACTTAGTAGATTTTCTCACGTCCGACCGAAGAATTTTCATCGTTGAAGTGATCGGAGTGTGATTGACAGGAAGTGGGTGTTTCTGGGTGGAAACTGACCGTTTTCTGGGAGTGTGCGGAAAAACGCAGGCGTGCCAGGATAAAACGTGGGAGTGTCTGGAGAAACGGGGGAGTGGCTGGCCGAACGCAGGGCGTGTTTGTGACGTCAAACCAGGAACGAAACGGGCTGAGCTGATCGCAGTGTAGGAGTAAGTCTCGAGCTACTCAGAAACTGCTAAGAATTTTCTATTCGCAATTCTGCAAAGCTAAGATACACTCCCAGAGGGCGGCGGCCTAGCGTGTGCAATGCTGCTAAAATCTGCTAGCGAGCGAACAACTCGGAATGAGGGCCCATGTGCACTGCAGGGGAGGCAGATATAACATGTGCAGAGAGAGTTAGATTTGGGTGGGGTGTGTTCAATCTGCAATCTAAATTGCAGTGTAAAAATAAAGCAGCCAGTATTTACCCTGCACAGAAACAAAATAACCCACCCAAATCTAACTCTCTCTGCACATGTTATATCTGCCCCCCCTGCAGTGCACATGGTTTTGCTCAACTGCTAACAAAATTCCTGCTGCGATCAACTCAGAATTACCCCCAATGTCAAGATATCAGCATTGGGTATCTCCGTACACAGCGCTACCACTAGGCAACTTTAGGCAGCTGCCTATGGGTGCCGGGATCTTATGGGGCGGCCTGGAAGAAAACAAGAAAGATGTTTTATTGGCAGACATAATGCAGAGCAGTGTGTGTGAGCAGGCAGCTGCTCAGGGAGTCAGGCACACGTGTCTCCCAGCCATAGAGTTCCGCACCAGGGAGAGAGGGCGCAGCACTGACAGCTTGTGAGGAGGAAAGAGCGCTGAGTGAGGTCAGAGCGCATGCACAGAAGCTGTGCCCGGCCGGTGCTGTCAGCCTGTAGTTTGCTGAAATTACGGTGGTTACCGCCAAACAAGGTGAAACCGCCCTGACCGGAGCCTACTACACAGCATGACATAAGGGCTAGAGCCGCCTGGTGGAGGAGAAACTACTCCGAGGTGAGGAAAGACCCCCATCCACAGCTCGTACAGCGCTTGACCGCCGGCGCAGTGCAGAATCCTATATCTCCCCCTTCCCTCTGATTTCCCCAGGTCCTCCTGTGTCACCCCCCTCTCCATCGCCCTCATGTCCTGTGTCTCTCCTCCCCCCGCATCTCCCCATGTCCTGTGACACCCCCACCTCCGTCATGTGCCCGGGTGCTGTGTCATTTACTTCATGTGCCTTGGTTCTGTGTCCCAACTCCACCTCTCCACCCACCCACCCCCATGTCACCACTTTCCCTCTCATGTGCATGTCCCCAGGTCCTGTGACACCCCCACCTCCGCCATGTGCCCGGGTGCTGTGTCATTTACTTCATGTGCCTTGGTTCTGTGTCCCAACTCCACCTCTCCACCCACCCACCCCCATGTCACCACTTTCCCCCTCATGTGCATGTCCCCAGGTCCTGTGCCCCTACTCCCCTCTTCACCCACTTCATGCCCTCAGGTCTTGTGTACCTCCTCCCCCCAATTTCCCATGTCACCCTCTTTCCCCTCATCTGCCCCTTCTCATATACAGTGCGTATGTTCATTGGAATAATGCATCTGTTTTGTCTATCAATTTTAATTTATAATTGATATTTTATTCTAAATTCTGAATTTTATTCTTAGAAATGCACAAAGTTACACACATTCCAAAGGTTATGCTTATACAGTTCTTGTATGAGCATAACCTAATAACAAACCATGATCCTTATGTGGTTTGTTATTATTCTAAAGAATACTTTTATATAAGAATGGAATGGGCTGCACCGCGCACCACTGCTGCCTTATATCCCTCTTCACACACCATTAACCCTCTATCCGTTCCTGGCTGAAAAGTGAGTAGGCAGGGGAGTGTCTGGGTAGTAAGGTTTGGGGCAGTCGAATGAAGTTTTGCCTAGGGTGCTAAGAAACCTTGCACCGGCCCTGTCTGTACACAGTGTCGGACTGGGGTATGGAGGGCCCACTGGGAGAATGCACTGTGAAAGGGAGCACGCGGACACTAGCGACGGGGGCGTGCCGTGAGTCAAGCGGGCGTAGACTCACAGCACGCCTCCATTTCCATGGAGACGGGCAGGGGGCGGGGGAGCGTCCACAACAAATAGCCGGAGGCTGCGCTGCGTGCGCCTTCCTGACTCTCTGAATGACAGGACCGGCCCACTGGCATTTGCCAGATGGGCAGTCTGACACTGCTAGTGGGGGTTGTGGGGCCCCAGCAGTAGCGCCCACTGGGGGTTTCCCCAGTGACCCTGTGGGCCAGGCCAACCCTGTCTGTACACAAGAAAGCGACTGAGTCATTAGCATATTTTTGCAAGTCTGATGTGTCCAATATCACAGTTGCATATGCAGCTCCATGCACCTCTGATTCAGGCCCCTTTTTATATTGGTTTTTAACCTGCACTGAAATAATAAGATTTTACTTACCGGTAAATCTATTTCTCGTAGTCCGTAGTGGATGCTGGGGAACAGACGGGCTCTGCAGGAGACATGGGCACTTTAAGAAAGAATTTGGATACTGGTGTGCTCTGGCTCCTCCCTCTATGCCCCTCCTCCAGACCTCAGTTAAAGAAACTGTGCCCGGAAGAGCTGACAGTACAAGGAAAGGATTTTGGAATCCAGGGCAAGACTCATACCAGCCACACCAATCACACCGTATAACTTGTGATAAACTTACCCAGTTAACAGTATGAACAACAATAGAGCATCAGATCAACCCTGATGCAACTATAACATAACCCTTATGTGAGCAATAACTATATACAAGTATTGCAGAAAAAGTCCGCACTTGGGACGGGCGCCCAGCATCCACTACGGACTACGAGAAATAGATTTACCGGTAAGTAAAATCTTATTTTCTCTGATGTCCTAGTGGATGCTGGGGACTCCGTAAGGACCGTGGGGATTATACCAAAGCTCCCAAACGGGCGGGAGAGTGCGGATGACTCTGCAGCACCGAATGAGCAAACACAAGGTCCTCCTCAGCCAGGGTATCAAACTTGTAGAACTTAGCAAAAGTGTTTGAACCCGACCAAGTAGCTGCTCGGTAAAGCTGTAATGCCGAGACCCCTCGGGCAGCCGCCCAAGAAGAGCCCACCTTCCTTGTGGAATGGGCTTTTACTGATTTTGGCAGCGGCAATCCCGCCGCAGAATGAGCCTGCTGAATCGTGTTACAGATCCAGCGAGCAATAGTTTGCTTTGAAGCAGGAGCACCCAGCTTGTTGGGTGCATACAGGATAAACAGTGACTCAGTTTTCCTGACTCTAGCCGTTCTGGCCACATAAACCTTCAAAGCCCTGACCACATCTAGTAACTCGGAATCCTCCAAGTCACGAATAGCCACAGGCACCACAATAGGTTGGTTCATATGAAAAGATGACACCACCTTTGGCAGAAATTGCGGACGGGTCCGCAATTCCGCCCTGTCCATATGGAAAACCAGATAGGGGCTTTTATGTGACAAAGCCATTAATTCTGACACACGCCTAGCTGAAGCCAAGGCTAATAGCATGACCACCTTCCACGTGAGAAATTTGAACTCCACGGTTTTAAGTGGCTCAAACCATTGTGACTTCAGGAAACTCAACACCACGTTAAGATCCCAAGGTGCCACTGGAGGCACAAAAGGGGGCTGAATATGCAGCACTCCCTTTACAAACATCTGAACTTCAGGAAGAGAAGCCAATTCTTTTTGAAAGAAAATGGATAGGGCCGAAATCTGGACCTTAATGGAACCCAATTTTAGGCCCAAAGTCTCTCCCGACTGTAGGAAGTGAAGGAAACGGCCCAGCTGGAATTCCTCCATAGGGGCATTCCTGGCCTCACACCAAGCAACATATTTTCGCCATATACGGTGATAATGTTTAGCCATCACGTCCTTCCTAGCCTTTATCAGCGTAGGAATAACCTCATCCGGAATGCCTTTTCTGCTAGGATCCGGCGTTCAACCGCCATGACGTCAAACGCAGCCGCGGTAAGTCTTGGAACAGACAGGGCCCCTGTTACAACAAGTCCTGTCTTAGAGGCAGAGGCCATGGGTCCTCTGTGAGCATTTCTTGCAGCTCTGGATACCAAGTCCTTCTTGGCCAATCCGGAACAATGAGTATTGTTCTCACTCCTCTTCTTCTTATGATTCTTAGCGCCTTGGGTATGAGAGGAAGAGGAGGAAATACATAGACCGACTGGAACACCGACGGTGTCACTAGAGCGTCTACAGCTATCGCCTGAGGGTCTCTTGACCTGGCGCAATACCTCTGTAGCTTTTTGTTGAGGCGGGATGCCATCATGTCTACTTGTGGCAGATCCCACCGACTTGCAATCTGCGTGAAGACTTCTTGATGAAGTCCCCACTCTCCCAGGTGGAGGTCGTGCCTGCTGAGGAAGTCTGCTTCCCAGTTGTCCACTCCCGGAATGAACACTGCTGACAGTGCACTTACGTGATTCTCCGCCCAGCGAAGAATTCTGGTGGCTTCCGCCATCGCCACCCTGCTCCTTGTGCCGCTTTACATGAGCCACTGCGGTGATGTTGTCTGACTGAATCAGCACCGGTCGGTGGCGAAGCAGGGTCTCCGCTTGACGTAGGGCGTTGTATATTGCCCTTAGTTCCAGGATGTTGATGTGAAGACAAGTCTCCTGACTTGACCACAGACCTTGGAAATTTCTTCCCTGTGTGACTGCTCCCCACCCTCGGAGGCTTGCGTCCGTGGTCACCAGGACCCAGTCCTGAATGCCAAATCTGTGGCCCTCGAGAAGGTGAGCACTCTGCAGCCACCACAGGAGAGACACCCTGGCCCTGGGGGATAGGGTGATCAGCCGATGCATCTGTAGATGTGATCTGGACCACTTGTCCAACAGATCCCATTGAAAGGTCCTCGCATGGAACCTGCCGAAGGGAATGGCCTCATATGATGCCACCATCTTTCCCAGGACTCGCGTGCAGTGATGCACCGACACCTGTTTTGGTTTTAATAGGTCTCTGACCAGTGTCATGAGCTTCTGAGCCTTCTCCATCGGGAGATAAACCCTCTTCTGGTCTGTGTCCAGAATCATGCCCAGGAAGGGCAGACGAGTCGTAGGAATCAACTGCGACTTTGGAATATTTAGAATCCAGCCGTGCTGTTGTAACACTTCCCGAGAGCGTGCTACGCTGATCAGCAACTGCTCTCTGGACCTCGCCTTTATGAGGAGATCGTCCAAGTATGGGATAATTGTGACCCCTTGCTTTCGCAGGAGCACCATCATTTCCGGCATTACCTTGGTAAATATTCTCGGTGCCGAGGAGAGACCAAACGGCAACGTCTGGAATTGGTAATGACAATCCTGTACCACAAATCTGAGGTACGCCTGATGAGGTGGATAAATGGGGACATGAAGGTAAGCATCCTTTATGTCCAGAGACACCATAAAATCCCCCCCTTCCAGGCTTGCGATGACCGCTCTGAGCGATTCCATCTTGATCTTGAACCTTTTCAGGTATATGTTCAGGGATTTTAAATTCAATATGGGTCTGACCGAACCGTCCGGTTTCGGTACCACAAACATGGTCGAATAGTAACCCCTTCCCTGTTGAAGGAGGGGAACCTTTACCACCACCTGCTGAAGATACAATTTGTGAATTGCAGCTAACACTATTTCCCTCTCTAAGGGGGAAGCTGGCAGGGCCGATTTGAGGTAACGGTGAGGGGGCATCTCTTCGAATTCCAGCTTGTATCCCTGAGACACAATCTCTATAGCCCAGGGATCCACCTGGGAGTGAACCCACTTGTGGCTGAAATTTCGGAGACGCGCCCCCACCGGGCCTAGCTCCGCCTGTGGAGCCCCAGCGTCATGTGGTGGATGTAGTGGAAGCCGGGGAGGACTTCTGTTCCTGGGAACTAGCTGTATTGTGCAGCTTCTTTCCTCTACCCCTGCCTCTGGCAAGAAAGGACGCACCTCGGACTTTCTTGCCTTTTTGTGATCGAAAGGACTGCCTTTGGTAATACGGTGCTTTCTTAGGTTGTGAGGGAACATATGGCAAAAAATTTGACTTTCCAGCCGTAGCTGTGGAGACCAGGTCCGAGAGACCCTCCCCAAACAATTCCTCACCCTTGTAAGGTAAAACCTCCATGTGCCTTTTTGAGTCGGCATCGCCTGTCCATTGCCGAGTCCACAGGACCCTTCTGGCAGAAATCGACATTGCATTTATTCTAGAGCCCAGTAGGCTAATGTCTCTTTGAGCATCTCTCATATATAGGACAGCGTCTTTTATATGCCCCAGGGTCAGTACTATAGTATCCTTGTCCAAGGTATCAAGTTCCTCAGATAAGGTATCTGTCCATGCTGCTACAGTACTACACATCCAGGCCGACGCAATTATATGTGTATAAATGGACTTCAGGATACCCTCCTGCTTTCTATCCGCAGCATCTTTTAGGGTGGCCGTATCCTGTGACGGTAGGGCTACCTTCTTGGATAAGCGTGTTAAAACTTTGTCTACCCTCGGAGAGGATTCCCAGCGTAACCTGTCCGTTGGCGGGAAAGGATACGCCATAAGCATCCGTTTAGAAATCTGCAGTTTTCTATCTGGAGATTCCCAAGCCTTTTTACATAACTCATTTAACTCATGTGAAGGGGGAAAGGTCACCTCTTGCCTTTTTCCCCCATACATATAAACCCTCTTGTCAGGGACTGGGGTTTCCTCTGTGATGTGCAACACATCTTTCATTGCTATAATCATGTAACGGATGGCTTTAGCCATTTTAGGCTGTAACTTTGCATCATCGCCATCGACACTGGAGTCAGAATCCGTGTCGACATCTGTGTCAACAATTTGGGATAGTGGGCGCTTCTGAGACCCTGACGGCCTCTGCGACATAGGATCAGGCATGGGCTGAGACCCCGGCTGTCCCAAGGCTTCAGCTTTATCCAACCTTTTATGCAAGGAAGTAACATTATCATTTAAAACCTTCCACATATCCATCCAATCGGGTGTCGGCGCCGTCGGTGGCGACCCCACATTCATTTGTTCCTGCTCTGTTTCCACATAGCCTTCCTCGTCAAACATGCCGACACAAGCGTACCGACACACCACACACACAGGGGATGCTCTATTTGAAGACAGTTCCCCCACAAGGCCTTTTGGAGAGACATAGAGAGAGTATGCCAGCACACACCCCAGCGCTATATGTCCCAGGAGTCACACAGTAACTTAGTGTTAACCCAGTAGCTGCTGTATATACTGTTTTTGCGCCAAATTTATGTGCCCCCCCCCCCCCCCCTCTCTTTTTACCCTCTTTTACCGTGATTCTGCAGGGGAGAGCCTGGGGAGCTTCCTCTCAGCGGAGCTGTGGAGAGAAAATGGCGCTGGTGAGTGCTGAGGAAGAAGCCCCGCCCCCTCAGCGGCGGGCTTCTGTCCCGTGTTTCTGTGTAAAAATATGGCGGGGGCCCATGCACATATACAGTGCCCAACTGTATATATGCCCACTTTTGCCAAGAGGTCTCTAATTTCTGCCCAGGGCGCCCCCCCCCCCCTGCGCCCTGCACCCTACAGTGACCGGAGTATGTGGGTTTAGTGTGGGAGCAATGGCGCACAGCTGCAGTGCTGTGTGCTACCTCATATGAAGACTGGAGACTTCTGCCGCCGATTTCGAAGTCTTCTTGCTTCTGTCACCGGCATCTGTCTTCCGGCTCTGCGAGGGGGACGGCGGCGCGGCCCTGGGATCGGACGACCAAGGGTGCGATCCTGTGTACGATCCCTCTGGAGCTAATGGTGTCCAGTAGCCTAAGAAGCAGGACCTATCTTCAGTGAGTAGGGCTGCTTCTCTCCCCTCAGTCCCACGCTGCAGAGAGTCTGTTGCCAGCAGATCTCTCTGAAAATAAAAAAACCTAACAAAATACTTTCTTTTTAGCAAGCTCAGGAGAGCTCACTAAGTAGCACCCAGCTCGTCCGGGCACAGATTCAAACTGGAGGAGGGACATAGAGGGAGGAGCCAGAGCACACCAGTATCCAAATTCTTTCTTAAAGTGCCCTGTCTCCTGCGGAGCCCATCTATTCCCCATGGTCCTTCGGAGTCCCCAGCATCCACTAGGACGTTAGAGAAATATACAGTAGTATTTATTGTAAAAGAGACTCTTGTATATGTTAACATACAGTTGTTTCAGAGTATGTGTGGGCTGTAGTTTGCACCCACTAAAAAGACATATCTGAGTGAATGAAAGTAGCGCTGTATTTATAGATTGTGCTGGCTCAGGTTATGATAGATCCACTCACCCGTTTCCACCTCTTTTAACTTTTTTACACACCCTACACACCACATCCACTTTCAGCTCGCCCAAGCTTGAAATGGAAGTGACTTTCCGTGATTAATAAAAATAGTATGCATTGTCTAAACAAAGTAGAATCTGTTGGTTTTGTTTGTGTCTATATGGGGTATATCCAAGTAGTAAACCCCACAGCTAATAGGGGGGACATACAAGAAAATAATTGAAGCGGCCATAGGGGCTTATTCAGTAAGGATGGGAGATTCTGCTTTTTAGGAGAGTCTGCAATCTTTTCTACCGCATGCTGAGGGCCGGCCATCGCAGGGCAAGGCCGCCCAGCATGCTAAATGGCCTGCCCAGTTGCAGCAACTGTGGACTTAGCTGCAGCTAAGCTGGGTATGCAGACGGTCCACCTCCATTTTCTTGATTGGAGAGGCTACATGTGATGCCACGCAGCCGCCCCGAAAATACCACTAACTCGATCAGATTGCATTGGCTGCTAGCGCACGCGCAGGGTGGGAGCTGCACATGCACACTAGCACCACCAATGGGGTTATTGCAGTAACATTGATTAGTGAATAACCCCCATAATGCACAAGGGGCACTACAACAGTGTCAGGGAAAGGCAGTGGCAGGGGCCCGTGTTTAGGGGTGTGGCCATTATTCAGAGGGCGGCCAGCGGCCACAGATGCTTGGATAACCATTATAGAGTGCATGATCTCGGCCCCTTGAGATATATATATATATATATAACAAACAGTATTTCCACTATGTGGAAAAGACAGCACTCTCCAAATGGATTTTCAAAAAATCAAAAAGTGAATATTTATTGTAAAGTTTGTCTCACAGTTTTCCAGGAAATGTCCAACGTTTCGGTCCACACCGGGACCTTTTTCAAGGTATACAGCATCAGATACAACCAGACAGCAATGCAGCATAAATCAAAGTGAGTAGGGAAACTGGAGCACCGGATATGCCTCACAGGCCCCTGTTATATACCCAGGAATGGTGCTATTCCCGCCTTCCAGATGACTGGGGGCGAGTTGGAACGCATGGTGGAACGCAAAAGACCTCACTTCCGGTTCCGCCGGAAGTAGGTCGCGTGGCCAGAATACAATGCTGGTGGAAATCCTAATGTAATGGGGCTAATGTAATTGTAGTGAAGTGGAGTGCTCAGTCATAGTATAGCATCGCAGAAGGGAGTAACCATAAGGTGCACATTCGCGCCGGGTCCTGACACGCAAACGTCACTTCCGGTTCCGCCGGAAGTGGGTCGCGTGTCCGGATAACAATGCTTGTAGAGATTTTAATGTGATGGGGCTAATGTAGTTTAGTGGATGCTCAGTCTTAGTATAGCATCACAGGAGGGAGCTAATATAAGGAGCACACTTGCGCCGGGTCCTGACACGCAAACGTCACTTCCGGTGTTAACCGGAAGTGAGTCACGCTTGTAGCCCGACTGACTAGTATCTAAATACTCGTTTTAATTTACGGGGTACCATATAGGGCTGTTGTAGCAAGTGTGCTCCTTATATTAGCTCCCTCCTGTGATGCTATACTAAGACTGAGCATCCACTAAACTACATTAGCCCCATCACATTAAAATTAGTGATGAGCAGCGGAAATTTTTCGGGTTTTGTGTTTTGGTTTTGGGTTCGGTTCCGCGGCCGTGTTTTGGGTTCGAACGCGTTTTGGCAAAACCTCACCGAATTTTTTTTGTCGGATTCGGGTGTGTTTTGGATTCGGGTGTTTTTTTTTCAAAAAACCCTAAAAAACAGCTTAAATCATAGAATTTGGGGGTCATTTTGATCCCAAAGTATTATTAACCTCAATAACCATAATTTCCACTCATTTTCAGTCTATTCTGAACACCTCACACCTCACAATATTATTTTTAGTCCTAAAATTTGCACCGAGGTCGCTGGATGGCTAAGCTAAGCGACCCAAGTGGCCGACACAAACACCTGGCCCATCTAGGAGTGGCACTGCAGTGTCACGCAGGATGGCCCTTCCAAAAAACACTCCCCAAACAGCACATGACGCAAAGAAAAAAAGAGGCGCAATGAGGTAGCTGTGTGAGTAAGCTAAGCGACCCTAGTGGCCGACACAAACACCTGGCCCATCTAGGAGTGGCACTGCAGTGTCACGCAGGATGGCCCTTCCAAAAAACACTCCCCAAACAGCACATGACGCAAAGAAAAAAAGAGGCGCAATGAGGTAGCTGTGTGAGTAAGCTAAGCGACCCTAGTGGCCGACACAAACACCTGGCCCATCTAGGAGTGGCACTGCAGTGTCACGCAGGATGGCCCTTCCAAAAAACACTCCCCAAACAGCACATGACGCAAAGAAAAAAAGAGGCGCAATGAGGTAGCTGTGTGATGACTAAGCTAAGCGACCCTAGTGGCCGACACAAACACCTGGCCCATCTAGGAGTGGCACTGCAGTGTCACGCAGGATGGCCCTTCCAAAAAACACTCCCCAAACAGCACATGACGCAAAGAAAAAAAGAGGCGCAATGAGGTAGCTGTGTGAATAAGCTAAGCGACCCTAGTGGCCGACACAAACACCTGGCCCATCTAGGAGTGGCACTGCAGTGTCACGCAGGATGGCCCTTCCAAAAAACACTCCCCAAACAGCACATGACGCAAAGAAAAAAAGAGGCGCAATGAGGTAGCTGTGTGAGTAAGCTAAGCGACCCTAGTGGCCGACACAAACACCTGGCCCATCTAGGAGTGGCACTGCAGTGTCACGCAGGATGGCCCTTCCAAAAAACACTCCCCAAACAGCACATGACGCAAAGAAAAATGAAAGAAAAAAGAGGTGCAAGATGGAATTGTCCTTGGGCCCTCCCACCCACCCTTATGTTGTATAAACAGGACATGCACACTTTAACCAACCCATCATTTCAGTGACAGGGTCTGCCACACGACTGTGACTGAAATGACGGGTTGGTTTGGACCCCCACCAAAAAAGAAGCAATTAATCTCTCCTTGCACAAACTGGCTCTACAGAGGCAAGATGTCCACCTCATCATCATCCTCCGATATATCACCGTATACATCCCCCTCCTCACAGATTATCAATTCGTCCCCACTGGAATCCACCATCTCAGCTCCCTGTGTACTTTGTGGAGGCAATTGCTGCTGGTCAATGTCTCCACGGAGGAATTGATTATAATTCATTTTAATGAACATCATCTTCTCCACATTTTCTGGATGTAACCTCGTACGCCGATTGCTGACAAGGTGAGCGGCGGCACTAAACACTCTTTCGGAGTACACACTTGTGGGAGGGCAACTTAGGTACAATAAAGCCAGTTTGTGCAAGGGCCTCCAAATTGCCTCTTTTTCCTGCCAGTATAAGTACGGACTGTCTGACGTGCCTACTTGGATGCGGTCACTCATATAATCCTCCACCATTCTTTCAATGGGGAGAGAATCAAATGCAGTGACAGTAGACGACATGTCCGTAATCGTTGTCAGGTCCTTCAGTCCGGACCAGATGTCAGCATCAGCAGTCGCTCCAGACTGCCCTGCATCACCGCCAGCGGGTGGGCTCGGAATTCTGAGCCTTTTCCTCGCACCCCCAGTTGCGGGAGAATGTGAAGGAGGAGATGTTGACAGGTCGCGTTCCGCTTGACTTGACAATTTTGTCACCAGCAGTTCTTTGAACCCCAGCAGACTTGTGTCTGCCGGAAAGAGAGATCCAAGGTAGGTTTTAAATCTAGGATCGAGCACGGTGGCCAAAATGTAGTGCTCTGATTTCAACAGATTGACCACCCGTGAATCCTTGTTAAGCGAATTAAGCGAATTAAGGGCTCCATCCACAAGTCCCACATGCCTAGCGGAATCGCTCTGTGTTAGCTCCTCCTTCAATGTCTCCTTCAATGTCTCCAGCTTCTTCTGCAAAAGCCTGATGAGGGGAATGACCTGACTCAGGCTGGCAGTGTCTGAACTGACTTCACGTGTGGCAAGTTCAAAAGGTTGCAGAACCTTGCACAACGTTGAAATCATTCTCCACTGCGCTTGAGACAGGTGCATTCCACCTCCTATATCGTGCTCAGTTGTATAGGCTTGAATGGCCTTTTGCTGCTCCTCCAACCTCGTTACCACTTCTTGCTTCAGATGATGGCAGGGCAGGTTCAGGCGTTTTTGGTGGTGCTCCAGTCTTCTGTACGTGGTGCCTGTACGCCGAAAGTGTCCCGCAATTCTTCTGGCCACCGACAGCATCTCTTGCACGCCCCTCTCGTTTTTTAAATAATTCTGCACCACCAAATTCAAGGTATGTGCAAAACATGGGACGTGCTGGAATTTGCCCATATTTAATGCACACACAATATTGCTGGCGTTGTCCGATGCCACAAATCCACAGGAGAGTCCAATTGGGGTAAGCCATTCTGCGATGATCTTCCTCAGTTGCCGTAAGAGGTTTTTAGCTGTGTGCGTATTCTGGAAAGCGGTGATACAAAGCGTAGCCTGCCTAGGAAAGAGTTGGCGTTTGCGAGATGCTGCTACTGGTGCCGCCGCTGCTGTTCTTGCGGCGGGAGTCCATACATCTACCCAGTGGGCTGTCACAGTCATATAGTCCTGAGCCTGCCCTGCTCCACTTGTCCACACGTCCGTGGTTAAGTGGACATTGGGTACAACTGCATTTTTTAGGACACTGGTGAGTCTTTTTCTGAGGTCTGTGTACATTTTCGGTATCGCCTGCCTAGAGAAATGGAACCTAGATGGTATTTGGTACCGGGGACACAGTACCTCCAACAAGTCTCTAGTTGCCTCTGCAGTAATGATGGATACCGGAACCACGTTTCTCACCGCCCAGGATGCCAAGGCCTCAGTTATCCACTTTGCAGCAGGATGACTGCTGTGATATTTCATCTTCCTCGCAAAGGACTGTTGGACAGTCAATTGCTTGGTGGAAGAGGTAAAAGTGGTCTTACGAGTACGACTTCCCCTCTGGGATGACCATCGACTCCCAGCAGCAACAACAGCAGCGCCAGCAGCAGTAGTCGTTACACGCAAGGATGCATCGGAGGAATCCCAGGCAGGAGAGGACTCGTCAGAATTGCCAGTGACATGGCCTGCAGGACTATTGGCATTCCTGGGGAAGGAGGAAATTGACACTGAGGGAGTTGGTGGGGTGGTTTGCGTGAGCTTGGTTACAAGAGGAAGGGATTTACTGGTCAGTGGACTGCTTCCGCTGTCGCCCAAAGTTTTTGAACTTGTCACTGACTTATGATGAATGCGCTGCAGGTGACGTATAAGGGAGGATGTTCCGAGGTGGTTAACGTCCTTACCCCTACTTATTACAGCTTGACAAAGGCAACACACGGCTTGACAAATGTTGTCCGCATTTCTGTTGAAATACTTCCACACCGAAGAGCTGATTTTTTTGGTATTTTCACCAGGCATGTCAATGGCCCTATTCCTCCCACGGACAACAGGTGTCTCCCCGGGTGCCTGACTTAAACAAACCACCTCACCATCAGAATCCTCCTGGTCAATTTCCTCCCCAGCGCCAGCAACACCCATATCCTCCTCATCCTGGTGTACTTCAACACTGACATCTTCAATCTGACTATCAGGAACTGGACTGCGGGTGCTCCTTCCAGCACTTGCAGGGGGCGTGCAAATGGTGGAAGGCGCATGCTCTTCACGTCCAGTGTTGGGAAGGTCAGGCATCGCAAACGACACAATTGGACTCTCCTTGTGGATTTGTGATTTCGAAGAACGCACAGTTCTTTGCTGTGCTTTTGCCAGCTTGAGTCTTTTCATTTTTCTAGCGAGAGGCTGAGTGCTTCCATCCTCATGTGAAGCTGGACCACTAGCCATGAACATAGGCCAGGGCCTCAGCCGTTCCTTGCCACTCCGTGTGGTAAATGGCATATTGGCAAGTTTACGCTTCTCCTCCGACAATTTTATTTTAGATTTTTGAGTCCTTTTTTTACTGATATTTGGTGTTTTGGATTTTACATGCTCTGTACTATGACATTGGGCATCGGCCTTGGCAGACGACGTTGCTGGCATTTCATTGTCTCGGCCATGACTAGTGGCAGCAGCTTCAGCACGAGGTGGAAGTCGATCTTGATCTTTCCCTATTTTTGGAACCTCAACATTTTTGTTTTCCATATTTTAATAGGCACAACTAAAAGGCACCTCAGGTAAACAATGGAGATGGATGGATACTAGTATACTTATGGATTGACGAGCGACTGCCGACACAGAGGTAGCTACAGCCGTGGACTACCGTACTGCGTCTGCTGCTAATATAGACTGGATGATAATGAGATATAAAATATATATATATCACTACTGCAGCCGGACAGGTATATATTATATAATGACGGACCTGCTGGACACTGTCAGCTCAGCACTGCAGACTCCTAAAGTAAGCTACTAGTAGTATCAAGAAGATAGAAAAAAAAAAAAACACCACAGGTAGGTGGTATACAATTATGGATGGACGAGCGACTGCCGACACAGAGGTAGCTACAGCCGTGGACTACCGTACTGCGTCTGCTGCTAATATAGATTGGATGATAATGATATAAAATATATATATATATATATATATATATATCACTACTGCAGCCGGACAGGTATATATTATATAATGACGGACCTGCTGGACACTGTCAGCTCAGCACTGCAGACTCCTAAAGTAAGCTACTAGTATCAAGAAGATAGAAAAAAAAAAAAACACCACAGGTAGGTGGTATACAATTATGGATGGACGAGCGACTGCCGACACAGAGGTAGCTACAGCCGTGGACTACCGTACTGCGTCTGCTGCAGTGCTAATATAGACTGGATGATAATGATATAAAAAATATATATATATCACTACTGCAGCCGGACAGGTATATATTATATAATGACGGACCTGCTGGACACTGTCAGCAGAATGCGTTTATAGAATAAAAACACCACACGACGAGTGTTTAACTTTTTCAGGCAGACAATTACAATATACTGGTGGTCAGTGGTCACTGGTCAGTCACACTGGCACTGGCAGTGGCACTCTGGCAGCAAAAGTGTGCACTGTTAAAATATGTACTGCTGCTATAACTGCTCCCCAGTCTCCCCCACAATTAAGCTGTGTGAGCAGTGAGCACTCAGCACAGTCAGATATACAGTATTACATAGATGATGCAGCACACTGAGGCTGAGCACAGATATGGTATGTGACTGTGTCACACTGTGTATCGTTTTTTTTCAGGCAGAGAACGGATTAATTAAACTGGTGGTCACTGGTCACACTATCAGCAAGTAGTACTCCTAATATGCTCCCCAAAATTAGTAAATCAAGTGTCTCTACTACTAGAGATGAGCGGGTTCGGTTCCTCGGAATCCGAACCCGCCCGAACTTCATGTTTTTTTTCACGGGTCCGAGCGACTCGGATCTTCCCGCCTTGCTCGGTTAACCCGAGCGCGCCCGAACGTCATCATGACGCTGTCGGATTCTCGCGAGGCTCGGATTCTATCGCGAGACTCGGATTCTATATAAGGAGCCGCGCGTCGCCGCCATTTTCACTCGTGCATTGAGATTGATAGGGAGAGGACGTGTCTGGCGTCCTCTCCATTAGAATAGAGATAGATTAGATAGAGAGAGAGAGAGAGATTGTGCAGAGTCGCAGACAGAGTTAGTTTACCACAGTCAGTGACCAGTGCAGTTGCTAGTTAACTTTTATTTAATATAATATATCCGTTCACTTCTCTCTGCTATATCCGTTCTCTGCCTGAAAAAAAAAAACGATACACAGCACAGTCAGTCACACAGTGTGACTCAGTCTGTGTGCACTCAGCTCAGCCCAGTGTGCTGCACAGTCATCAATGTATAAATTAAAAGCTTATAATTAATTGTGGGGGAGACTGGGGAGCACTGCAGGTTGTTAGCAGGAGCCAGGAGTACAATTATATTAATTAACAGTGCACACTTTTGCTGCAGGAGTGGTGACCAGTGCCTGACCACCAGTATAGTATTGTTGTATACTACTAATATCTCTTTAAATATCAACCAGTCTATATTAGCAGCAGACACAGTACAGTGCGGTAGTTCACGGCTGTGGCTACCTCTGTGTCGGCACACGGCAGGCAGTCCGTCCGACCAGAATTGTATTATTTATTATTATATACCTACCACCTAACCGTGGTTTTTTTTTCATTCTTTATACCGTCATAGTGTCATCCTAATTGTTACGAGTATACTACTATCTCTTTATCAACCAGTGTACAGTGCGGTAGTTCACGGCTGTGGCTACCTCTGTGTCGGCACACGGCAGGCAGTCCGTCCGACCAGAATTGTATTATTTATTATTATATACCTACCACCTAACCGTGGTTTTTTTTTTCATTCTTTATACCGTCATAGTGTCATCCTAATTGTTACGAGTATACTACTATCTCTTTATCAACCAGTGTACAGTGCGGTAGTTCACGGCTGTGGCTACCTCTGTGTCGGCACACGGCAGGCAGTCCGTCCGACCAGAATTGTATTATTTATTATTATATACCTACCACCTAACCGTGGTTTTTTTTTTCATTCTTTATACCGTCATAGTGTCATCCTAATTGTTACGAGTATACTACTATCTCTTTATCAACCAGTGTACAGTGCGGTAGTTCACGGCTGTGGCTACCTCTGTGTCGGCACACGGCAGGCAGTCCGTCCGACCAGAATTGTATTATTTATTATTATATACCTACCACCTAACCGTGGTTTTTTTTTCATTCTTTATACCGTCATAGTGTCATCCTAATTGTTACGAGTATACTACTATCTCTTTATCAACCAGTGTACAGTGCGGTAGTTCACGGCTGTGGCTACCTCTGTGTCGGCACACGGCAGGCAGTCCGTCCGACCAGAATTGTATTATTTATTATTATATACCTACCACCTAACCGTGGTTTTTTTTTCATTCTTTATACCGTCATAGTGTCATCCTAATTGTTACGAGTATACTACTATCTCTTTATCAACCAGTGTACAGTGCGGTAGTTCACGGCTGTGGCTACCTCTGTGTCGGCACACGGCAGGCAGTCCGTCCGACCAGAATTGTATTATTTATTATTATATACCTACCACCTAACCGTGGTTTTTTTTTCCATTCTTTATACCGTCATAGTGTCATCCTAATTGTTACGAGTATACTACTATCTCTTTATCAACCAGTGTACAGTGCGGTAGTTCACGGCTGTGGCTACCTCTGTGTCGGCACACGGCAGGCAGTCCGTCCGACCAGAATTGTATTATTTATTATTATATACCTACCACCTAACCGTGGTTTTTTTTTTCATTCTTTATACCGTCATAGTGTCATCCTAATTGTTACGAGTATACTACTATCTCTTTATCAACCAGTGTACAGTGCGGTAGTTCACGGCTGTGGCTACCTCTGTGTCGGCACACGGCAGGCAGTCCGTCCGACCAGAATTGTATTATTTATTATTATATACCTACCACCTAACCGTGGTTTTTTTTTTCATTCTTTATACCGTCATAGTGTCATCCTAATTGTTACGAGTATACTACTATCTCTTTATCAACCAGTGTACAGTGCGGTAGTTCACGGCTGTGGCTACCTCTGTGTCGGCACACGGCAGGCAGTCCGTCCGACCAGAATTGTATTATTTATTATTATATACCTACCACCTAACCGTGGTTTTTTTTTTCATTCTTTATACCGTCATAGTGTCATCCTAATTGTTACGAGTATACTACTATCTCTTTATCAACCAGTGTACAGTGCGGTAGTTCACGGCTGTGGCTACCTCTGTGTCGGCAGTCGGCAGGCAGTCCGTCCATCCATAATTGTATTATTATTATAATATATACCACCTAACCGTGGTTTTTTTTTCATTCTTTATACCGTCGTCATAGTGTCATACTAGTTGTTACGAGTATACTACTATCTCTTTATCAACCAGTGTACAGTGCGGTAGTTCACGGCTGTGGCTACCTCTGTGTCGGCAGTCGGCAGGCAGTCCGTCCATCCATAATTGTATTATTATTATAATATATACCACCTAACCGTGGTTTTTTTTTCATTCTTTATACCGTCGTCATAGTGTCATACTAGTTGTTACGAGTATACTACTATCTCTTTATCAACCAGTGTACAGTGCGGTAGTTCACGGCTGTGGCTACCTCTGTGTCGGCAGTCGGCAGGCAGTCCGTCCATCCATAATTGTATTATTATTATAATATATACCACCTAACCGTGGTTTTTTTTCCATTCTTTATACCGTCGTCATAGTGTCATACTAGTTGTTACGAGTATACTACTATCTCTTTATCAACCAGTGTACAGTGCGGTAGTTCACGGCTGTGGCTACCTCTGTGTCGGCAGTCGGCAGGCAGTCCGTCCATCCATAATTGTATTATTATTATAATATATACCACCTAACCGTGGTTTTTTTATACCACCTAACCGTGGCAGTCCGTCCATAATTGTATACTAGTATCCAATCCATCCATCTCCATTGTTTACCTGAGGTGCCTTTTAGTTCTGCCTATAAAATATGGAGAACAAAAAAGTTGAGGTTCCAAAATTAGGGAAAGATCAAGATCCACTTCCACCTCGTGCTGAAGCTGCTGCCACTAGTCATGGCCGAGACGATGAAATGCCAGCAACGTCGTCTGCCAAGGCCGATGCCCAATGTCATAGTACAGAGCATGTCAAATCCAAAACACCAAATATCAGAAAAAAAAGGACTCCAAAACCTAAAATAAAATTGTCGGAGGAGAAGCGTAAACTTGCCAATATGCCATTTACCACACGGAGTGGCAAGGAACGGCTGAGGCCCTGGCCTATGTTCATGGCTAGTGGTTCAGCTTCACATGAGGATGGAAGCACTCAGCCTCTCGCTAGAAAACTGAAAAGACTCAAGCTGGCAAAAGCACCGCAAAGAACTGTGCGTTCTTTGAAATCCCAAATCCACAAGGAGAGTCCAATTGTGTCGTTTGCGATGCCTGACCTTCCCAACACTGGACGTGAAGAGCATGCGCCTTCCACTATTTGCATGCCCCCTGCAAGTGCTGGAAGGAGCACCCGCAGTCCAGTTCCTGATAGTCAGATTGAAGATGTCAGTGTTGAAGTACACCAGGATGAGGAGGATATGGGTGTTGCTGGCGCTGGGGAGGAAATTGACCAGGAGGATTCTGATGGTGAGGTGGTTTGTTTAAGTCAGGCACCCGGGGAGACACCTGTTGTCCGTGGGAGGAATATGGCCGTTGACATGCCAGGTGAAAATACCAAAAAAATCAGCTCTTCGGTGTGGAGGTATTTCACCAGAAATGCGGACAACAGGTGTCAAGCCGTGTGTTCCCTTTGTCAAGCTGTAATAAGTAGGGGTAAGGACGTTAACCACCTCGGAACATCCTCCCTTATACGTCACCTGCAGCGCATTCATAATAAGTCAGTGACAAGTTCAAAAACTTTGGGTGACAGCGGAAGCAGTCCACTGACCAGTAAATCCCTTCCTCTTGTAACCAAGCTCACGCAAACCACCCCACCAACTCCCTCAGTGTCAATTTCCTCCTTCCCCAGGAATGCCAATAGTCCTGCAGGCCATGTCACTGGCAAGTCTGACGAGTCCTTTCCTGCCTGGGATTCCTCCGATGCATCCTTGCGTGTAACGCCTACTGCTGCTGGCGCTGCTGTTGTTGCCGCTGGGAGTCGATGGTCATCCCAGAGGGGAAGTCGTAAGCCCACTTGTACTACTTCCAGTAAGCAATTGACTGTTCAACAGTCCTTTGCGAGGAAGATGAAATATCACAGCAGTCATCCTACTGCAAAGCGGATAACTGAGTCCTTGACAACTATGTTGGTGTTAGACGTGCGTCCGGTATCCGCCGTTAGTTCACAGGGAACTAGACAATTTATTGAGGCAGTGTGCCCCCGTTACCAAATACCATCTAGGTTCCACTTCTCTAGGCAGGCGATACCGAGAATGTACACGGACGTCAGAAAAAGACTCACCAGTGTCCTAAAAAATGCAGTTGTACCCAATGTCCACTTAACCACGGACATGTGGACAAGTGGAGCAGGGCAGGGTCAGGACTATATGACTGTGACAGCCCACTGGGTAGATGTATGGACTCCCGCCGCAAGAACAGCAGCGGCGGCACCAGTAGCAGCATCTCGCAAACGCCAACTCTTTCCTAGGCAGGCTACGCTTTGTATCACCGCTTTCCAGAATACGCACACAGCTGAAAACCTCTTACGGCAACTGAGGAAGATCATCGCGGAATGGCTTACCCCAATTGGACTCTCCTGTGGATTTGTGGCATCGGACAACGCCAGCAATATTGTGTGTGCATTAAATATGGGCAAATTCCAGCACGTCCCATGTTTTGCACATACCTTGAATTTGGTGGTGCAGAATTTTTAAAAAAACGACAGGGGCGTGCAAGAGATGCTGTCGGTGGCCAGAAAAATTGCGGGACACTTTCGGCGTACAGGCACCACGTACAGAAGACTGGAGCACCACCAAAAACTACTGAACCTGCCCTGCCATCATCTGAAGCAAGAAGTGGTAACGAGGTGGAATTCAACCCTCTATATGCTTCAGAGGTTGGAGGAGCAGCAAAAGGCCATTCAAGCCTATACAATTGAGCACGATATAGGAGATGGAATGCACCTGTCTCAAGTGCAGTGGAGAATGATTTCAACGTTGTGCAAGGTTCTGATGCCCTTTGAACTTGCCACACGTGAAGTCAGTTCAGACACTGCCAGCCTGAGTCAGGTCATTCCCCTCATCAGGCTTTTGCAGAAGAAGCTGGAGGCATTGAAGAAGGAGCTAACACGGAGCGATTCCGCTAGGCATGTGGGACTTGTGGATGCAGCCCTTAATTCGCTTAACAAGGATTCACGGGTGGTCAATCTGTTGAAATCAGAGCACTACATTTTGGCCACCGTGCTCGATCCTAGATTTAAAGCCTACCTTGGATCTCTCTTTCCGGCAGACACAGGTCTGCTGGGGTTGAAAGACCTGCTGGTGACAAAATTGTCAAGTCAAGCGGAACGCGACCTGTCAACATCTCCTCCTTCACATTCTCCCGCAACTGGGGGTGCGAGGAAAAGGCTCAGAATTCCGAGCCCACCCGCTGGCGGTGATGCAGGGCAGTCTGGAGCGACTGCTGATGCTGACATCTGGTCCGGACTGAAGGACCTGACAACGATTACGGACATATCGTCTACTGTCACTGCATATGATTCTCTCAACATTGATAGAATGGTGGAGGATTATATGAGTGACCGCATCCAAGTAGGCACGTCACACAGTCCGTACTTATACTGGCAGGAAAAAGAGGCAATTTGGAGGCCCTTGCACAAACTGGCTTTATTCTACCTAAGTTGCCCTCCCACAAGTGTGTACTCCGAAAGAGTGTTTAGTGCCGCCGCTCACCTTGTCAGCAATCGGCGTACGAGGTTACATCCAGAAAATGTGGAGAAGATGATGTTCATTAAAATGAATTATAATCAATTCCTCCGCGGAGACATTGACCAGCAGCAATTGCCTCCACAAAGTACACAGGGAGCTGAGATGGTGGATTCCAGTGGGGACGAATTGATAATCTGTGAGGAGGGGGATGTACACGGTGATATATCGGAGGGTGAAGATGAGGTGGACATCTTGCCTCTGTAGAGCCAGTTTGTGCAAGGAGAGATTAATTGCTTCTTTTTTGGGGGGGGTCCAAACCAACCCGTCATATCAGTCACAGTCGTGTGGCAGACCCTGTCACTGAAATGATGGGTTGGTTAAAGTGTGCATGTCCTGTTTTGTTTATACAACATAAGGGTGGGTGGGAGGGCCCAAGGATAATTCCATCTTGCACCTCTTTTTTCTTTTCTTTTTCTTTGCATCATGTGCTGATTGGGGAGGGTTTTTTGGAAGGGACATCCTGCGTGACACTGCAGTGCCACTCCTAGATGGGCCCGGTGTTTGTGTCGGCCACTAGGGTCGCTAATCTTACTCACACAGTCAGCTACCTCATTGCGCCTCTTTTTTTCTTTGCGTCATGTGCTGTTTGGGGAGGGTTTTTTGGAAGGGACATCCTGCGTGACACTGCAGTGCCACTCCTAGATGGGCCCGGTGTTTGTGTCGGCCACTAGGGTCGCTAATCTTACTCACACAGTCAGCTACCTCATTGCGCCTCTTTTTTTCTTTGCGTCATGTGCTGTTTGGGGAGGGTTTTTTGGAAGGGACATCCTGCGTGACACTGCAGTGCCACTCCTAGATGTGCCCGGTGTTTGTGTCGGCCACTAGGGTCGCTAATCTTACTCACACAGTCAGCTACCTCATTGCGCCTCTTTTTTTCTTTGCGTCATGTGCTGTTTGGGGAGGGTTTTTTGGAAGGGCCATCCTGCGTGACACTGCAGTGCCACTCCTAGATGGGCCCGGTGTTTGTGTCGGCCACTAGGGTCGCTTATCTTACTCACACAGCGACCTCGGTGCAAATTTTAGGACTAAAAATAATATTGTGAGGTGTGATGTGTTCAGAATAGGCTGAAAATGAGTGTAAATTATGTTTTTTGAGGTTAATAATACTTTGGGATCAAAATTACCCCCAAATTCTATGATTTAAGCTGTTTTTTAGGGTTTTTTGAAAAAAACACCCGAATCCAAAACACACCCGAATCCGACAAAAAAAATTCGGTGAGGTTTTGCCAAAACGCGGTCGAACCCAAAACACGGCCGCGGAACCGAACCCAAAACCAAAACACAAAACCCGAAAAATTTCCGGCGCTCATCTCTATCTACTACTCTCTAGTCTACTCTAAACGGAGAGGACGCCAGCCACGTCCTCTCCCTATCAATCTCAATGCACGTGTGAAAATGGCGGCGACGCGCGGCTCCTTATATAGAATCCGAGTCTCGCGATAGAATCCGAGCCTCGCGAGAATCCGACAGCGGGATGATGACGTTCGGGCGCGCTCGGGTTAACCGAGCAAGGCGGGAAGATCCGAGTCTGCCTCGGACCCGTGTAAAAAGCGTGAAGTTCGGGGGGGTTCGGTTTCCGAGAAACCGAACCCGCTCATCACTAATTAAAATCTCTACAAGCATTGTTATCCGGACACGCGACCCACTTCCGGCGGAACCGGAAGTGACGTTTGCGTGTCAGGAGGACCCGGCGCGAATGTGCACCTTATGGTTACTCCCTTCTGCGATGCTATACTATGACTGAGCACTCCACTTCACTACAATTACATTAGCCCCATTACATTAGGATTTCCACCAGCATTGTATTCTGGCCACGCGACCTACTTCCGGCGGAACCGGAAGTGAGGTCTTTTGCGTTCCACCATGCGTTCCAACTCGCCCCCAGTCATCTGGAAGGCGGGAATAGCACCATTCCTGGGTATATAACAGGGGCCTGTGAGGCATATCCGGTGCTCCAGTTTCCCTACTCACTTTGATTTATGCTGCATTGCTGTCTGGTTGTATCTGATGCTGTATACCTTGAAAAAGGTCCCGGTGTGGACCGAAACGTTGGACATTTCCTGGAAAACTGTGAGACAAACTTTACAATAAATATTCACTTTTTGATTTTTTGAAAATCCATTTGGAGAGTGCTGTCTTTTCCACATAGTGGAAATACTGTTTGTTGTACTATGGGCCCAATCTTTTACGAGATTGGACTCTGACTGGCACCCCACTATTTACTGTTATTAAGTGAGAGTGCAGGGACCCCCCACTATATATATATATATATATATATATATATATATATGGCATGCAATGAGGCGGCACTCCGGAGACTTTTTTGTGAATTTATTGTAGTGTCTACGTTTCGGGGACGCAGCCCCTTCGTCAGGATACATGTGAACAATAAACATAAAGTGCTTAAATACCTTTGTGGATTCTGTACCACCCACCGCCTCCAACCGCGTCGCCCGGTTTCCGGTCGCGTCCTCCCGGTCCCACCGGAAGTGACGTCACGCCGGCCCGTCCAGCGTACGCGTTGTGGCTGAGGAAGAGAAACCATGGAGACATGTAAACAATATGTCTGCCTCCATAGATCACTATACTCAGATACAATTATTAAAATACAAATCTGAAGCAGCAAATACAGTGCACAAAACCATAAAATACGACGATCTGATATACTCAAAAACATACATTAATATCAATCAGAATTGATCAGAGCGAAAATAGTGAAAAGTAGAAAGTAGAAGGTTGATCACGAATAATCCACTCTATAAGGGCCCTGACATTGATTTTTTCCTAGCATTGTTAGAATTTACCTTAACCCATAATTATTTCTTATATGATAAAACGTTTATTTGCAGCGCACGGGATGCGCAATGGGATCGGCCGTGGCGCCATCCTTTGCCAACTCATATATGTGGGAGGTGGAGTGTGATTTATTCTTACAAAATAGGGTCATTTCAGATAGGATGAGTCTGTATTGTCGATATATAGATGACGTCCTTATCTTTTGGAAAGGCGATCAGTCTGATCTAGAAACATTAGTGCAGACACACAACGCATCAAATAGTCCAATTAAATTGACTGTGACAATTGATGCAAAAACCATCAATTTTCTAGATGTCTGTATTACCATTGAGAATAGAATGATCAACACATCGCTGTTTGTGAAACCCACAGACAGAAACAATGTGTTGAAATATGACAGCTCTCACCCTAAATCCACAATTCGCAGTTTACCGTTCTCTCAATTTTTGAGAGTGTGCCGCATCACTTCTAAACCACAGGAAAAAGATCAAGCATTACATAACATGACATTAAAATTTCTGGAGCGGGGCTATCCCATTAAACTGTTGAAAGCAGCAAGGAAGAAAGCCCTAAATTGTTCCAGAGAACAATTATTAGAACCAAAACCTCAAAAACAGCTACAGGGCAGATTCCCTTGGGTCACTAGATTCAATACTAGTAGTCATCAGTTAACCAAGAGAACTAAACAAATCTGGGCCATAGTGGCTACAGATAAAGGGTTAGGGGATGTGTTTCAATCTAAATTACTGCCGAGTTATTCCAGAAATCGTAGTATACGAGACATTGTCGTTAAAACTGACATATCTCAGTTTAACATCCCAAAAGAACATTTTCTAAGCAAAAAAGCAGGGTGCTATTGGTGCAGTGGGTGCACTACATGCAGCTACATGACACCGGGCACAAAATTTTTGCATCCCCATACGGGGAAATCATATACCATCAAACATTTTTTGTCATGTGAATCGAAATTCGTGGTTTATCTATTGACATGCCCTTGTGGCCTATCATATGTAGGCAAGACGGACTGCGCTTTCAAGATCAGAATGGCGCAACACAGATATGCCATTCGTGAAGCCATAAAAATAGGGGATAGTGATCAACCAGTGGCCCGTCATTTTGCTAAAACACCACATAATATGGCCACATTGCGGTACAAAATTATTGATCAGGTCCCCAAATCCCTAAGGGGTGGGGACAGATCTAAAAAACTGTTACAACTGGAGTCACGCTGGATCCATGTACTAAATACACTTGCCCCAAAAGGGCTAAATGAAGCTCTTAATCTAAGGTGCTTTTTATGAAAATTAAAGCAAGCCATTAAGAGGGTGCGCTGCCCATTAATTTATGGGGTATAATAGATATATTGTATGATAATAGTTAATTAAACCTTTTGGTATTAAATAGGACACCCTAACATTGATGGTAGTAATTGTCAACCAAAGGAATTTAATTTTATTTAGAGCACAGGCCAGATTGGTCTAATCACACAACAAACGGTAGCATTGTTTTAGCTTTTCTGTTTTCACTATTTTCGCTCTGATCAATTCTGATTGATATTAATGTATGTTTTTGAGTATATCAGATCGTCGTATTTTATGGTTTTGTGCACTGTATTCGCTGCTTCAGATTTGTATTTTAATAATTGTATCTGAGTATAGTGATCTATGGAGGCAGACATATTGTTTACATGTCTCCATGGTTTCTCTTCCTCAGCCACAACGCGTACGCTGGACGGGCCGGCGTTACGTCCCTTCCGGCGGGACCGGGAGGACGCGACCGGAAACCGGGCGACGCGGTTGGTGGCGGCGGGTGGTACAGAATCCACAAAGGTATTTAAGCACTTTATGTTTATTGTTCACATGTATCCTGACGAAGGGGCTGCGTCCCCGAAACGTAGACACTACAATAAATTCACAAAAAAGTCTCCGGAGTGTCGCCTCATTGCATGCCATATACTTTAGAGGATTGCCTCTACGAGGAGGGCACCGGGAGCAGATTTGCAGTTGCGGAGGGGACCGCAGGAGTGCCGGGTCATTTTGGAAGGTTATATATATATATATATATATATATATATATATATATATATATATATAAAATCCAATCTTGAAGGCAACACTCCCCTATAGTTTATAAATCAAACAAACGCAGGTGCCCTCCAAACAACCATCTTCTCCTGTTATGGAAATGGTGCATACAGACCAGTCATCGACGGTGGCACTCAATGCATGAAAGAAAAACAGTAGCCAGTGATGTAGTCAACGTTTCAATGTTAGATGTCACATTTTCATCAGGCCGCATATATACATATAGTAAATACTGGTAGTGCATCATGATAATGTACCAGATTAATAACAGCAATGCTCTGTAGAGAAAGCACCATAGTACTGTGCAGTATAATGTAACATACTGTATGTATAATGTATAATTCATGTGCACAGCCTGGAACCTGATCCCTAGAGGAGAAGATGGGGCACAGGGTTTTCCCCTTTTCCCCCGGTGGCCAGTCCGACCCTGCCCTACAACTGTGGGCATAGTGTAAGGGGCACTACAACTGTGGGCATAATGTGTAAGAGGCATTACAATTGTGGGCATAATGTGTGAGGGGCACTAAAACTGTGGGCATAATGTGTAAGGGGCACTACAACTGTGGCATAGTGTAAGGGGCACTAAGACTGTGGCCATAATGTGTAAGGGGCCATACAGCTGTGGTCATAATGTGTAAGGGGCACTACAACTTTGGTCATAATGTGTAAGGGGCTCTACTATGGTGGGCATAATGTGTAAGGGGCACACCAACTGTGGGCATAATGTATAAGGGGCACTACAACTGTAGTCATAGGGGGGTCATTCAGACCCGGCCACAACAGCAGACCGCATCAGTGGCAACAAACTGTGTATGCGCAGTGGCCACACATCGGTTGTGCGCCCATACACATTGCGATTGCATCCCCGATGGATGCGACCGCAATTTAATTGACAGCGGCGGGCATTGCGTGGGCAGAGTTACATCAATGCGGGGGCAGTGCCGGGGAAACGAGGCCAGGTCATCTGCATTTTTGGGGCGGCTGCGTGACGTTAAACCCAGCAGCTCCGATTAAAAAAATGGCTGCTGGACACCTGACAGCGCCAGAGGTCAACCTTAGAACCGATGTGTCTGCAATCTTATTGCAGACGCATAGGGAGGCAGCCTCACACATGCTGGGCGGCCCCCAGCATGTGCAGAGATGAACGCAGACCTGGCTGCATATGCAGTGATCTGCATTCATCTCTGAATAACCCCCAGAATGTGTAAGGGGCACTACTGCGGAGGGCATAATGTGTACGGAGCACTATAGCTGGGCTGTTCCCATGAGACCACGCTACCTTCATTTTTTCAGACACTTGCCTTCGAGATACACAAAAGTACTCTGGTGGTGCCAAAGTATGTATTCGCTTACCAAAAAATACTAGCTCTTGCCTCATCTGAGCTCTAATAGTAGTCATGCCTACAGCAACCACACAAGCACACACACACACACACACACACACACACACACACACACACACACACACACACACACACACTAACACACTGGAGACACACACACACTGGAGAACTAAAGGAATCTAACGATGTAGAGTTGAACGCATGTAGTTGAAAACATAAAGGGGGTAATTCCAAGTTGATCGCAGCAGGATTTTTGATAGCAATTGGGCAAAACCATGTGCACTGCAGGGGAGGCAGATATAACATGTGCAGAAAGAGTTAGATTTGGGTGGGTTATTTTATTTCTGTGCAGGGTAAATACTGGCTGCTTTATTTTTACACTGCAAATTAGATTGCAGATTGAACACACCCCACCCAAATCTAACTCTCTCTGCACATGTTATATCTGCCTCCCCTGCAGTGCACAAGGGCCCTCATTCCGAGTTGTTCGCTCGCTAGCTGCTTTTAGTAGCATTGCACACGCTAAGCCGCCGCCCTCTGGGAGTGTATCTTAGCTTAGCAGAATAGCGAACGAAAGATTCGCAAAATTGCGAATAGAAATTTCTTAGCAGTTTCTGAGTAGCTCGACACTTACTCTGCCACTGCGATCAGTTCAGTCAGTTTCGTTCCTGGTTTGACGTCACAAACACACCCAGCGTTCGCCCAGGCACTCCCCCGTTTCTCCAGCCACTCCCGCGTTTTTCCCAGAAACGGCAGCCGTTTTTCACACACACCCATAAAACGACCAGTTTCCGCCCAGAAACACCCACTTCCTGTCAATCACACTCCGATCACCAGAACGAAGAAAAATCCTCGTAATGCCGTGAGTAAAATACCTAACTGTTGAGTAAAATAACTAAGCGCATGCGCTCTGCGAACATTGCGCATGCGCAGTAAGCGACTAATCGCAATATAGAGAAAATCGACAATGAGCGAACAACTCGGAATGAGGGCTATGGATTTGCCCAATTGCTAACAAAAATCCTGCTGCGATCAACTTGGAATTACCCCCAAAATGTGCTAAAACTCCCCCCACTTTTTACTACCCATGCAGAGATACATGCGTCCAGCTCGATATTCCCAGGAAAGCATGCCTCCGTACTGCAGCAGACAAATATAATAAGGTCTGGAGTAAGACAAGGGGTGTGACTTCACAGTGATATTAAAAATTGCTTAAATGTTAGCACACAATGCATGCACATCATATTACATGGCCAGACAGTGTAATACATAGGTATGAATAACATATCCTCCAACATTTGACACATAAAAACCGGTACAAATGAGGAAAAGGGGCGTGGACACGGGTAAAGTCTTTCCTATACTTTCAATGTAAATTTGGAGAGTAAAAAATTGGTACAAAGCCCTTTTTGGCCAGTATAAAAAAAAGGTACTGTACCTGCCAAAAAGGTATAATTGTAGGGTATGGAATAATAGCTACATATTATACCATATATAAAGAAAACCAAACAAAGGGGGTCATTCCGAGTTTTTCGCTCGTTGCCAATTTTAGCAACGGAGCGATTAAGGTGAAAATGCGCATGCGCATGGTACGCAGTGCACATGCGCTAAGTAGTTTAGCACAAAACTTAGTAGATTTACTCACGTACGACCAAAGAATTTCCATCGTTGAAGTGATCGGAGTGTGATTGACAGGAAGTGGGTGTTTCTGGGCGGAAACTGGCCGTTTTCTGAGAGTGTGCGGAAAAACGCAGGCGTGCCAGGATAAAACGCGGGAGTGTCTGGAGAAACGGGGGAGTGGCTGGCTGAACGCAGGGCGTGTTTGTGACGTCAAACCAGGAACGAAATGGCCTGAGCTGATCGCAGTGTAGGAGTAAGTCTGGTGCCACTCAGAAACTGCTAAGAATTTTCTATTCGCAATTCTGCTAATCTTTCGTCCGCAATTTTGCTAAGCTAAAATACACTCCCAGAGGGCGGCGGCCTAGCGTGTGCAATGCTGCTAAAAGCAGCTAGCGAGCGAACAACTCGGAATGACCCCCAATAAGTTATTTCTCTCTGAAGTACACAAATATATAGACGCCAATAGCCTTCCCTTTGCAAGCTATCCAGGATATATGTTTTGTTATTGCTACAGATGGCTCATTTCACTGTAATCCTGCGTGTAGATCCTGCGTGTAGATTACAGCAGCAATAGCTGGAGGATATTAGTATAACTGTAGAGGATTCAGGCACATTCAGCCAATCAGATGTGGTCATCATCATTTGTTTGCAACATGAACCAGGGCTCCGGCTTCTGCAAGTGATCCTCCTCCAAAGAGATGCTAATTGTAATTCACAGCAACGGAGATCTTCAAAGCTGGATGGGGGTTGGCTGTCGCACATGGTGACGTGTCCTTGGCCAAAAGCTGTGGCCCTATCTCTGGTGGGTGTTTATTGCAGAAGAATTACATTGATTATGGTGCATGCAGCAGTGCAACACCTCCCAGACCCCCGCATGTCTGGATGAGCAGTCCTTCCATATCACAGGTACGATTGGAGGATATTGGCAAATGCGTCTGTTTGGTACTCAGCATGTGATGCATTTATTTGGCCACACCTCTTCACATAAGGCGTTAGTAGTGCTGAATGCGCTGCTGCAATTGCTCACAGATTTTCAAGCGTGAGAATATGCAAATTCCAGTTCAAGCATTCCCCTTGTGTTCTACCATGTGACGGACTGAGCAAGCCCTGTCACACCAACTTTTCTTATCTGAGCATCGATGGAGCCACTCTTTCAACCATCGATGCATCATCAGTCACAACATCAACTCCTCAAGCTGCCCCTGCCTGGTGCAGTCTTCCTTGTAACTTTCTTAAAATATTGCCACTGTGGCTGCAGGAGAGATCACAGCCGCATGCCTGTGCATGCCCAATGACAATACTATAACATGCCGGTGCCACTCCCATAACATGTCCATGCCACGCCCATAACATGTCCATGCCACGCCCATAACATGTCCATGACCGTCCCATAACATGCCTGTGACACTTTCATAACATGTCCATGACACTCCCTTAACATCCCATGACCCTCACATAACACACCCATGACCCTTACATAACACACCCATGACCCGCCCATAACACACCCATGACAATGATAATAGGTCACTTCCCAGCCCCCACACTGAACCGCCCATGGGTCGCAGAAGCTGTCCCAAGTAATAGCGATGTCGTACACAACTACACGTCATCGCCCAAATTGGTTTGCGCGTATGCACAGTCAGTGTTTCCAGGTCTTTTCGCAAATAATCGCTCAACTGCGCAAACATTGCCACTGCGACCGCCTCTGGATCAAGCCTTTAGCCACTCTACACATGTGCTGCAGGGAGGGCCTGCTTCAGAGATGGATATATTCCACTGTTTATGCCGTTGAGTGTTTATTGGTGATCTGTGTATGTGTCTAATGGATGGAGGTAAAGTGTATGGAGATAATGTATCAGCCAACCAGCTGCCATTTTACAAACACAGCCTGTGACATGGCAGTTAGGAGCTGATTGGCTGGTACTTTATCTCTCTCCACGTTCTCTCCATCCAAAGCTTAGTAAATAGACCCCCAAGTCACACTGCACATTTGCCGCGATGATCGCAGAGAGGCTTTATTCTCAGTGTGATTGACAGTCAGGGAGCATTGGGGGGAAGTAATGGAAGAGTGGTAGTAAAAATGCAGGTGTGTCTTTGTACTTGAATGCTTGGATTTGTGATGGTGCTGGTGGGCGGCTCAGTGCACATCCCGGCGGCTGCGACATTAGCATATTCTGGCACAGCTGCTGTGTACACTCTCACAGATGTGATTGCATTAGTGTCCATCGCTGAGTCAGGCCCAGAGTACATTGAGCTGATATGCACAGTATGATTCTCTCATAGGGCCTGATTCAGTGATAGATTCTAGTGTAGTCACAGTGCGATCCTGTAGGCAATACTGTGTGGAAATATGCAAATGCTACTGCCACCTGGAGATGGACTGAGGCGCCCACCAGCGGCCTCACAAATACCAGTATCTGGTAGACGCAGCGTCAGTCGCAGACACTTCCATTATGGACCATCTGGGCATCCCTATTATCATGCAGAATGGCCGTGTGTATTGAGATGCAGCCGCCATGTTTTCTGCATATGGGATTGCAGTTGTAGTCGGCGTTTTTGCCACCACCCTCCAATATTGCCCTCAAATTGTCCCAGGCTGTCAATCACTTTGAGAATAAATCCTCCCTGCGACCGCCATCGCAGGACCAGTCCAGTGTTAATAGCCCTTTCAGGAGGCCTTTGTGCACCTTCGGATGGGCCCCCTCCTCCATACGTTGCTGTAGACTCCGGCATTGTGCCGGAGCCTACCACGCATGCACAGGTCTCCGGAAACATGGCGCCCGCCATGATCCGGAGACCAATTTGGCTACTGCGCATGCGTGGTGGCCATTTTGGCAGCGATTTCTGCTGCGACCGCAGCACCCGGTGCTGGACTCCGGAATGCTAAGTATTAAAATGGGTGCAGTGTGTGCGGTGTGGGCAGTAGCAGATCTTGCCATGGGCACACAAGACTTTTGCCCGGGGCGCCGCCTTCCAGAGGGTGCCAGCACCATCCGGAGGGTGCCGCGCCATGGCAAGATCCGCTAGTGTTGGTCAGTGCCCCCCGGTGCTGTGCGGGGCTGTGAAGGAAACTAGACGGGTAGACGCTACCCATCTAGTTTCCCTTCGTGTAGAGGACCCTTGCTGTGCGGTGCGCGATGACGTCATCGCGCACCGCACAGCATTGTGGGACTGGCACATAGACGCTAGGGGTCATAATTGACCACTAGTGTCTATGCTGTGCTATGGGAGAGATGTCATGACGTCTCTCCCATAGATCCGAGGAGCGGCGCGGCGGAGGTCAGCAGCAGTCGGGAATCAGGAGCAGGGATAGTAAGTATTAATTATTTTAATTTTTTTGGTATTTTTTTTTTAAGCGGCGCTACTCTACAGGGGGCACAAATGGGGGCAAAACTCTACAGGGGGCACAACTCTACAGGGGGCGTTACTGACCACGCCCCTGTATGAAGTCACGCCCCTATTTTTGCCCGGGGCGCCACAAGGGCTAGAACCGGCCCTGGGTGAGGGCTCCCCTGTACCCAGGGGTCCGTGTGCACCGCACACATTGCTCCCATTATAGCAGTGGTCAGGGAACAGCGGTAAATTACCCCAAATGGGGTAAAAAGGAATTTACTGGGGGTAATGGACAGTCGCGCTGCCGAGACACAGCCCCGTCCAGCACCGGCCGGCTCGCGATGTGACGTGCTGACGTTGCACCGCGCTCCCTCCTGCATGCCCTGCGCTGTGCTCCTGGCCTCCCTGTGCTGTGTTCCTGGGCACGATGTGATGTGCTGACGTCACACCGCGCAACCCCCAGCCCGCCCGTCCTGCGCTGTCCTGTCCTCCCGCCCGCGGCCCGCCAACCCTGACAGAGTTCCGCAGGATCAGACAGTGGCCCACATAACAGTGGGAAATTCCCACTGACATTACTGAGGTGAGGATGTGACCATCTGTCCTAAAAGTCGTGTCCCCCCTCCTTCCCCCCTCATCCATCTTTCTTACATTCATTCTGGTGTTTTGGGGAGAAAGTGTTAGCTAACTCAATCATTGCCAAAACATAATTGGCAGAATAAAAAAATAATTATATATATATATATATATATATATATATCCTATATATTAGCCCTGTGACTCTGTGCCTGCCCCTCTAACGCTGGGCGGAGTCACAGCGGTGGTCGGAGTCACAGAGCCCACCCACATGTGCAGCAAGTCTCTGTGCAGATTGTTAGGTCCTGCTGCCTGTCCGCCATCAGCAACTCGGACTCCCCGGCCGCGAAGCCAGGGGCACAACACTGCCGCCGACATACACACTTACGAGGGACGGGTGGTGCAGGAGAAGCCTTTCGTAGCCCTCCCTGACCCACGTACACAGACCCGGCGCCTCCTCCACGTACGTCGACAGGGGGGTAAGAGGGGTCCCGGGGGTGATGTATACAGTTTTACAATTGCCGTCCGCCGCCGCCCCCTCCCCCCCCACCAACTTAGCCTGTCACTACGTTCGGCTCGGTCGTGCCGCTGTCCTTCCGACCAGAACTGCCGCAGATGCAGTGGCTCATGCAGCACTGAGCCAGCGCTGCGGTATGCACACCTCTGCCCCAGCCTCCGGCGCTGAACACAAGGAGAGTGTCAATGCCGTCAGAAGGGGGGACACCAAAGTGCCAGCTGTACTGCTGTGACAGGAGCCGAGTGAGATAAGCCTCTGCAGCACTCGCCTCCTGCCTCAGAGAAGAGCCGGCACACACTCTCTCCAGTCTCTGGGGGCAGCCAGCATCTTCAGGCAAGCTGGACACACCCCCGGAGCGAGAGAGAAAATACCAGCGAGGCCATGCCCCCTTTTGAATTTAGCCACGCCCCCTTTTCGGCCGCCGAGCGGCACAAGGGGGGAGGGGGATGCATATATAAACGCATGTGTATGTATGTTGAGGAGGGGGGCTAGGGTGCTTTGGAGGGGAGGGCCCCAAGCTATCACTCTACAGTGCCCCAAGTATTCAGTCGCTGCCCGTTTGCACTCCACATTCCAACACTGCCTCCCTCCATCCCCAGAGGCTCTAACTCCACAACACAGGGCCGGCCCGACAGCCCACAGACGGGGGATGAAACGGACAGAGTGCGTGATACTCTGGAGGGAGTTATCTCTGGACGCTTCACCAATTTCACAGGTGAGAGTGCACCGCTGTGAGTGTCGGGGGCAAACTGGGAGCCAGGAGAGAGCAATGCCACCCCGGTCTCACCCTTCTGGTGTCCACCCCCTCCACAACTTAACATGCTCTCTTCATCAGCTTCCTCTCTGGGGACTCCCCTCCCTACCACCCCGCATCTCTGTGTCCCCTCCCTACCGCCCTGTGTCTCTGTATTCCCGCCCTGCGTCTCTGTATCCCCTCCCTACCGCCCCGCGTCTCTCTGTCACCTCCCTACCGCCCTGCGTCTCTGTATTCCCTCCCTACCGCCCTGCGTCTCTGTATTCCCGCCTGCGTCTCTGTATCCCCTCCCTACGTCTCTGTATTCCCGCCTGCGTCTCTGTATCCCCTCCCTACCGCCCTGCATCTCTGTATTCCCGCCCCGCGTCTCTGTATCCCCTCCCTACCGCCCCACGTCTCTCTGTTCCCTCCCTACCGCCCTGCATCTCTGTATTCCCGCCTGCGTTTCTGTATCCCCTCCCTACTGCCCTGCATCTCTGTATCCCCTCCCTACCGCCCCGCATCTCTCTGTCCCCTCCCTACCGCCCTGCGTCTCTGTATTCCCTCCCTACCGCCCTGCGTCTCTGTATTCCCGCCTGCGTCTCTGTATCCCCTCCCTACGTCTCTGTATTCCCGCCTGCGTCTCTGTATTCCCTCCCTACCGCCCTGCGTCTCTGTATTCCCGCCTGCGTCTCTGTATCCCCTCCCTACTGCCCTGCATCTCTGTATCCCCTCCCTACCGCCCCGCGTCTCTCTGTCCCCTCCCTACCACCCTGCGTCTCTGTATTCCCGCCCTGCGTCTCTGTATCCCCTCCTACCGCCCCGCGTCTCTCTGTCCCCTCCCTACCGCCCTGCGTCTCTGTATTCCCGCCTGCGTCTCTGTATACCCTCCCTACGTCTCTGTATTCCCGCCTGCGTCTCTGTATCCCCTCCCTACCACCCTGCGTCTCTGTATTCCCGCCCCGCGTCTCTGTATCCCCTCCCTACCGCCCCGCGTCTCTCTGTCCCCTCCCTACCGCCCTGCATCTCTGTATTCCCGCCTGTATCTCTGTATCCCCTCCCTACTGCCCTGCATCTCTGTATCCCCTCCCTACCGCCCCGCGTCTCTCTGTCCCCTCCCTACCGCCCTGCGTCTCTGTATTCCCTCCCTACCGCCCTGCGTCTCTGTATTCCCGCCGGCGTCTCTGTATCCCCTCCCTACATCTCTGTATTCCCGCCTGCGTCTCTGTATTCCCTCCCTACCGCCCTGCGTCTCTGTATTCCCGCCTGCGTCTCTGTATCCCCTCCCTATTGACCTGCATCTCTGTATCCCCTCCCTACCGCCCCGCGTCTCTCTGTCCCCTCCCTACCACCCTGCGTCTCTGTATCCCCTCCCTACCGCCCTGCGTCTCTGTATTCCCGCCTGCGTCTCTGTATCCCCTCCCTACCGCCCTGCGTCTCTGTATTCCCGCCTGCGTCTCTGTATCCCACCCCTACCGCCCTGCGTCTCTGTATTCCCGCCCGCATCTCTGTATCCCCTCCATACCGCCCCGCGTCTCTCTGTCCCCTCCCTACCGCCCTGCGTCTCTGTATTCCCGCCTGCGTCTCTGTATCCCCTCCCTACCGCCCTGCGTCTCTGTATTCCCGCCCCACATCTCTGTATCCCCTCCCTACCGCCCCGCGTCTCTGTCCTCTCCCTACCGCCCTGCGTCTCTGTATTCCCAGCCTACGTCTCTGTATCCCCTCCCTACCGCCCTGCATCTCTGTATTCCCGCCCCGCCTCTCTGTATCCCCTCCCTACCGCCCCGCGTCTCTCTGTCCCCTCCCTACCGCCCTGCGTCTCTGTATTACTGCCCTGTGTCTCTGTATCCCCTCCCTACCACTCTGCGTCTCTGTATCCCCTCCCTACCACCCTGCATCTCTGTATCCCCTCCCTACCGCCCTGCGTCTCTGTATCCCCTCCCTACCGCCCTGCGTCTCTGTATCCCCTCCCTACCGCCCCACATCTCTGTATCCCCTCCCTACCGCCCTGCATCTCTGTATTACCTCCCTGCATCTCTGTATCCCCTCCCTACCGCCCTGTGTCTCTGTATCCACTCCCTACCGCCCTGTGTCTCTGTATCCACTCCCTACCGCCCTGCGTCTCTGTATCCCCTCCCTACCGCCCTGCGTCTCTGTATTCCCTCCCTACAGCCCAGCGTCTCTGTATCCCCTCCCTACCGCCCCGCCTCTCTCTGTCCCCTCCCTACCGCCCCACCTCTCTCTGTCCCCTCCCTACCGCCCCGCCTCTCTCTGTCCCCTCCCTACCGCCCAGCGTCTCTGTATCCCCTCCCTACCGCCCAGCATCTCTGTATCCCCTCCCTACCACCCCTCTGTATCCCCTCCCTACCGCCCAGCGTCTCTGTATCCCCTCCCTACCGCCCCGCGTCTCTCTGTCCCCTCCCTACCGCCCTGCATCTCTGTATTCCCGCCTGTATCTCTGTATCCCCTCCCTACTGCCCTGCATCTCTGTATCCCCTCCCTACCGCCCCGCGTCTCTCTGTCCCCTCCCTACCGCCCTGCGTCTCTGTATTCCCTCCCTACCGCCCTGCGTCTCTGTATTCCCGCCGGCGTCTCTGTATCCCCTCCCTACATCTCTGTATTCCCGCCTGCGTCTCTGTATTCCCTCCCTACCGCCCTGCGTCTCTGTATTCCCGCCTGCGTCTCTGTATCCCCTCCCTATTGACCTGCATCTCTGTATCCCCTCCCTACCGCCCCGCGTCTCTCTGTCCCCTCCCTACCACCCTGCGTCTCTGTATCCCCTCCCTACCGCCCTGCGTCTCTGTATTCCCGCCTGCGTCTCTGTATCCCCTCCCTACCGCCCTGCGTCTCTGTATTCCCGCCTGCGTCTCTGTATCCCACCCCTACCGCCCTGCGTCTCTGTATTCCCGCCCGCATCTCTGTATCCCCTCCATACCGCCCCGCGTCTCTCTGTCCCCTCCCTACCGCCCTGCGTCTCTGTATTCCCGCCTGCGTCTCTGTATCCCCTCCCTACCGCCCTGCGTCTCTGTATTCCCGCCCCACATCTCTGTATCCCCTCCCTACCGCCCCGCGTCTCTGTCCTCTCCCTACCGCCCTGCGTCTCTGTATTCCCAGCCTACGTCTCTGTATCCCCTCCCTACCGCCCTGCATCTCTGTATTCCCGCCCCGCCTCTCTGTATCCCCTCCCTACCGCCCCGCGTCTCTCTGTCCCCTCCCTACCGCCCTGCGTCTCTGTATTACTGCCCTGTGTCTCTGTATCCCCTCCCTACCACTCTGCGTCTCTGTATCCCCTCCCTACCACCCTGCATCTCTGTATCCCCTCCCTACCGCCCTGCGTCTCTGTATCCCCTCCCTACCGCCCTGCGTCTCTGTATCCCCTCCCTACCGCCCCACATCTCTGTATCCCCTCCCTACCGCCCTGCATCTCTGTATTACCTCCCTGCATCTCTGTATCCCCTCCCTACCGCCCTGTGTCTCTGTATCCACTCCCTACCGCCCTGTGTCTCTGTATCCACTCCCTACCACCCTGCGTCTCTGTATCCCCTCCCTACCGCCCTGCGTCTCTGTATTCCCTCCCTACAGCCCAGCGTCTCTGTATCCCCTCCCTACCGCCCCGCCTCTCTCTGTCCCCTCCCTACCGCCCCACCTCTCTCTGTCCCCTCCCTACCGCCCCGCCTCTCTCTGTCCCCTCCCTACCGCCCAGCGTCTCTGTATCCCCTCCCTACCGCCCAGCATCTCTGTATCCCCTCCCTACCACCCCTCTGTATCCCCTCCCTACCGCCCAGCGTCTCTGTATCCCCTCCCTACCGCCCCACGTCTGTCTGTGTCCCCTCCTTACCCCCCTGTGCCCATACAGGGTCCATACCACCGGCTCCTGGATACCCCCCTGACAAACCCTCACCAGGAGGACAGGAGCCGTAACCCCCTGTGGTGCCCCCCGTAGTTACCGGTATATCAGTGATGCTCCGCTCTGCCGCCTCATCCTTATCCCTTACACACCAAGCGCAGGGCACAAGCCCAGCACCGAGCATATGACCGCGCTGCATAGCCATTGACCCTGGGAGCAGCGCCAGGCTCCGCACCCTCCTCCTACTGCACCTGAGGGAGACGCGCACATAGCAGAGGGAACTGGTGCACCTGAGCCCTGCGGCCGCGTGGAGGGCTCGCGTGCACAACATGTCCGCATCACTACACCTCAAGGATGGTACGGTGTAGAGAGAGGACACAGATGCCCCTGTTCCGCATTGTAGCAGCACTCCCCTCTGTGTCTAATGACACCATTTACCGCTTCATGCGGGTATTTCTATATCACATACATCCTTATCCGTGTCCTATATATTGTTAACAATAAAATTACATAGTTATAGGTCCCGCACCCCCCCCCACCTGCATCCACCCCCCTCCACCCGCAGCATCTACAGACTCCCTGCCTCATCATCGTGCCCTGCAGCCACTCTTCACGCCATCGCAAGGGACTACTCCCCCCTCACCATCGGACACCCTTTCGTCGTGCAATATTTAACCACTAACAAACCTAGGAAGGCAGGTAATACTCCATATAATACAAATATTGAACCCCAGCAAAGCGGCCTGGGGTGAAGGGGCATAGCCCCTTTCGACGGTGTGAAGAGCGCCCGTAGGGCGCGATGAAGCACCTAGTATATATATATATACATATATATATATATATATATATATATATATATACACACACAACAAATCTGAGGGCGCTAATGACTTATTAATCTATTACAGACAATTACAATGATTTAAAAACTTATTCATAAAACAGAATGCTATCTCCATTCATAGTGTCAATAACATTATCACCATACAGGATGGATATTCAATCAGACATGTATAGATTCCAATATGCACCAATTAGGTTTGATCAGATGTAGAACCCGACGCGTTTCGTCCCTTAGGACTTCCTCAGGGGTATTAGATCTGAACGAACAAAGAAGTACAGTAACTTAATAAAATCACAATACATATTAAATGAAACCATCCAGACCCATTGGTTAGATACAAAAAATAAAAATCCATAATTTGGACTAAAATATTAATTATATAGTGACTATTTCAATAGTACCGGAATATAGTGAGAATAGAGCAGGTGTCGTGGAATATGATATTATTTGATATACATACCAATAAATGTCTGAGGCTAATAACTCCAGACGAAATCCATATTTATAAGATCAAGATAAACCTACACCAATATTGGACCTATAGTGAGAATAATTATTTATTATACGTGGGAATTTTTCAGAATAATTCACCCATGTGGTAGTATTATAAACAATATACATACCGATCAGACTTATAGACCGATATCAAGGTGACAATTCTTTTTAACAATTTTTTAAAAAACGGTCAAAAAGGAGAAGGGTAGGTCTATAAATTTGTACCAGACCTACAATAGAAAAAATTATATTCAAGTAGGAAACTCACCAAGAATATAGAACCACCATTGTGAAAGAAGATAATGTTTAAATACATACCCATATACTGTGTGTTTATACACAACACTGGATAGATAAAAAATAGTTGGCCTCAAATCATGAGGTTTGAGTGCCTAAAAACATTATAGATTCATAATTAAAATTCTGAATTCATAATATATAACAAATTACTTTGTATCAAAAAACCAATAGGCTGAATTTACAATCTGTACATAATCTCACACATAGATATAATCCATTTAAACTACACACATTTTTCAAGCTATATAGAAGTATTGAACCCATAGAGCAGTATAACTTACTTCAATGCTGCCACCTCTCTCAAAATCCAGTGAATGACTGAGAATGGTGCTATGTCCACTTATTTATACCCCCTTACAGGTGACCTTATTTCCCCTCACTGCAGATTGGTTGATCTTCAACTACCAATTGACCTCTATTAGATACTTATGTGGGGAACCTAACTACACCCTCCATGTATTAATAAACACCAGGCGCTTTCCTGTTAAATATTAAGTATAATACCCACGTGGAAATGCATGTACACAACATGCGTTCCACGGCCGGGTATATACTTCCGTTTAGTGCGTTCCACCGCCGTCACTTCCTGGCTGGCGGGGGCGGTAGCGGACGTACGCCACAGAGACGGACGTCCACTACAACAGGGGGAAGAGCACGCTCCGCCGCGTTATGGGAGTTACCATGGCAACCAGTTTTGACGGTTGCCATAACAACCGTACGGCGCTGTTAGTGACAGCTTCGTCCTAAAGGTGGCTATGATTCCCTATAGTGCCGGTTGCCGTAGCAACCATGCAGTACATTTAATGATAGCCAGATGACTACGAAAAAAGTGCTTTTTATTATGCACTTTACCTAGCAACAAATAATAACAGTTGCCATACCCACTAGATGATATACATTCGTCAGCTATACGGCTCTACTGTAAACATCTATAAAACCCTATATCCAGATATTCTAAACCCAAACCTTTCTTATCATTAGGGCCTCTCATCAATAAGACTGACATATATAGGGGGCCCCTATACTATTAACTACTCAAAAAGTTCAATACTTCCATATTTACAAACTACAGATGACACTCGTAATACCATATTATACCCATATACAAAATACGTGTAACAATAAACCTGCATTGGCATAATCTCATATTTATACAGACAGCTGATGACACTCGTAATACCATTTTGTACCCATATACAATTGCCTATATATACTTCGCAATAAGCCTATACTAGCATGTTCTCATATTCACACAGGGAATAATTCAAATAAAAGAGGCGATGTCAATCCCTTCGTTTAAGCCAAAGGGCGTTAGAGAGTTAATTGTATAGATCCAGGAACTTTCTCGTTTTGAAAGAATTAATTCCCTACTACCCCCTCTTTTAGGTTCCTTAACAAATTCCAATACACTAAAGCTAAAATTGGTGGTTAAAACTTCAGATTTGTGCTTATCTGCGTAATGCCTCGGTAAACTGTGTGTCCTTACTTTATTTTTAATATTGCGCATATGCTCCTGTATTCTTATTTTCAATTGCCTCTTAGTTTTCCCTATATAAATTAAACCACAACTACAGGATATTTTATATATAACGAAACTACTAGTACAAGTGACTACTTCGTCTAACGAGAAACGTCTTCCCGTATCCAGTTTAAATTCAAACTTAGTGCGGTCCATAAATTTGCAGCATATACATTTCTGGCAAGGAAAACAACCCGATTTCTTGTCTACCAAAAAATTCTTCTTCTCCAAATTAAGTGTCTTATTTTTTTGTTGAAATCTGCTTGGAGCAAGTATACTTTTGAGATTGGTGGATCTCCGAAAGACCACCTGTGGTTTTGCTGGCAGATGAGGACCAAGTATGGGGTCTTTCTTGAGTATTCCCCAATGGCGATCAAGAACTTTTCTAATTAGATAATTTTCTTTATTATACTGTGTTAGAAACGGTCTATTCGACATCTTTTTCTCTATCTGAGGTTTAGGGGCAAGAAGATCCGGTCTCTCTCTAATAGAAGCTTTTTCTCTAGCTTCCTCAATGAAACGAGGATCATACCCTCTCTGTAGGAAACGATCGGCAAGTACCTGGGATTGGGACCAATAATCATGTAAATGACTGCAATTGCGTCTAACTCTTAAAAACTGGGAATATGGGACACTTTTTTTCCACATTGGGTGATGGCAACTTGAGAATGGGATATAACTATTAGCGTCTACTGAGTTGAAATGGGTTTTAGATAATATGTATTCTCCTGGTATACCTTTTAACTCCAGGTCCAAATACTCAATCTGTGTGTGGTCTTCTGAATGTGTGAAACGAAGATTGCGGTCATTATCATTAATATATAGAATAAACTCAGGGATTAACCCTGGGGTCCCCTCGCCATATAATCAAGATGTCGTCTATATAGCGTTTATACAGAACTATATTCTCCTCAAATTTCGAACCATAGATGTAACTCATTTCCCAGGCTGCCATAAAAATGTTGGCGTACGAGGGGGCAAATTTTGTCCCCATCGCCGTCCCCTGGGTCTGCAGATAGAACTTTCCGTTATATTCGAAGAAATTATGTTCTAATATGAACCTTATGCAATTCAAAAGAAACACTACCTCTTTTTCCTCCATTCCAGGGTTTGTAATTAAGGCTTTTTGTACCGCTTCCATTCCTTTAGAATGGGGGATGCTAGAATATAATGCTTGGACATCTATGGTAATCCACACCATATCTGAGGACCAAACTAGATCTTTGACAATGTTCAATATAGAAGCTGAATCTTTCAGATGTGATTTATTCAGTAAAACTAGAGGCTGTAGTTTTAAATCTATATAATGTGATAAATTAGCTGTCAATGAATCCACCCCCGCTACAATGGGTCTGCCGGGGGGGTTATTTTTATTCTTGTGGACCTTAGGGATATGGTAAAAAATGAGAATGATTGGGAATCTAACCAAAAGGTAATTATATTCCTCCATACAAATGCAACCATCTTTTAGACCTTTATTCAAAAGTAAGGACAGTTGCTCAAAAAACTCATTAGTAGGATTCCCATTCAGACTGACATATGTAGTTTTATCCTATTGGATTCATCCATATAGGTTTGAACATCTTGTAGGACTACAGCGCCCCCTTTGTCGGCCTGTTTGATGATCGTATTTTCGTCCTGTTTTAACAATTTGATTGCTTGTTTTTCTTGGGGATTCAAATTCCCCGTATATCTGGAATTGGTTAACTTGATATTACGGAAATCTTCTTTAACGGAGTCATAAAAAATGTCAATATGACTTCCTCGAGATTCTACAGGATAGAATCGCGAAGGTAAGGCCACCACAGGTTTAGACTTTTTCAAGGATGTGGGTTCAACACTAGGGTTTTTCAGAAAATGACGTTGAACTGTGAGACTACGTATGTATTTATTCAAGTCGATAAAGAGATTAAACTTATCGAGATGCTCATCAGGAGCAAATTTCAATCCCTTATCTAGAACCGAGAGTTCTGCTGTTGATAGTTCTTTTTGGGAATTATTGATGAACCCTGTGACTGGATGTTCTTCCTTTTTTTGGGGGACCTGTCGTCCACCTCTTGTTCCTCGTCTGTGCCAAATCCTCTTTTTTTGCCCTGAGGGGAATCTAACCTTGTGTGGAGCTCTTCCTTCCACTGACGAGGAGGAATATTGGGGCATCTTCCCAATCTGTCCTCTAAAAAATGACGCCTGACATTTATCTCTGGAGTGGGGGATCTAAATACTTCTGACTTTTCAGTGAACCTTTCTGGTCTCCAATTGGGAGGGGCCCTATTCCGTGGATTATTATATCACCCCGTATATTCCTCTCTTTGATGTACAGAATCCCAATACCGGGAAGATTGTTTCCTGGATCTGGGATACCATTTTCTTTGGTAGTCATCTCTATGAGATTCATACCGAGATCTCCTTCCTATATCCTCCCCCCTACGGGTATCTGATCTGTACCACCTCCCAGTAGGTTGATATTCAGCCTTTGGAGGATACCTCCTATTACCCTTCTGTGTTTCTATCGGATGTGAATCGTTGGCTCGATTATAAATCTGCCCACTTGCATAATCCTTCTTGTCCCTTTGAAACTTTTTTTGTTTTCTTACAATGATATCTTTTTCAAGATTATCAATCTTGTATTGCAAATCTTTCATATCTCTTTGATATTCTTCACTTTCATCGAACTTGGTTATAAAAGTCTCAATCTTAACAATTTCCTCCTGTATATATATATATGTATACATACACAGTATCTCAGAAATGCCATATAAACAGTGATAACCAGTATATTTGCACCATAATATATGACACATCGGCGTATCTAAATATATTTTGGGGTAAAAGGTAAAAAAGTTCCCAGACCCCTGCATTATAGAAACGGCAGTGTCACTCACATTCCCACGCCCAGCTATCAGCCAGTATTATAAGTCCTCAGTTTCAGATCTGCACTTCTCATGTGTGAACTTCCTGTTAGTATACAGCATTTGCATATACCCCTTTCACACTGCCAAAAATAGCCTAAGTTATTGTACGTGAACGCGCAGCAACCCGGGTTTTTGTAGTGAGAAAGGTGCCAGGGGAAATAAGCCAGGACGAGCGATCCGGTATGTCAACCCATGTAGCGAGCAGGGTTAAACACAAGTTCAACCCAGGTCACTGTGCAGTGCGAACAGGTTGCCGGGTTGAAGCGGCAACCTGTTAGCAACAGACGGCACTGCTGACATCAGCAACTCGGCAATATGACGGGACGCCCGTCTAAAAGGGGTCATAAGCGAGTCACACCCGGGAAGCACCCGTGCTCAAGTCCTGGGTGCGACCTGCTAAATGCGGTGTGAAAGGGGTAATAGTCTGCTGTGTTATATCCCTTTCACCAGTGGCGGAACTACCGCCAGTGCAAGCAGTGCCTTGCACTGGGGCCCGCCACTGTCCAGGGGCCCAAAGCCAGTGTAATGAGTCAAACTAACTCATTAGTAGTGGCGGAACTGCCGGAGACAATGGAGGCGGTTGCCGCTGGGCCCCAGCTCTGGAGGATGTCACCTCTCCTTCACTGGCCCTCATTCCGAGTTGTTTGCTCGTTAGATTTTTTCGCAACGGAGCGATTAGTCGCAAACTGTGCATGCGCAATGTTCGCAGTGCGCCTGCGCCAAGTAAATTAGCACAAAAGTTTGTTATTTCACTCACGGCCTAACGAAGATTTTTCATCGTTCTGGTGATCGGAGTGTGATTGACAGGAAGTGGGTGTTTCTGGGCGGAAACTGGTCGTTTTATGGGAGTGTGCGGAAAAACGCAGGCATTTCAGGGAAAAACGCGGGAGTGGCTGGAGAAACGGGGGAGTGTCTGGGCGAACGCTGGGTGTGTTTGTGACGTCAAACCAGGAACGAAACTGACTGAACTGATCGCAGTGGAGGAGTAAGTCTGGAGCTACACAGAAACTGCTAAGAAATTTCGATTAGCAATCCTGCTAATCTTTCGTTCGCACTTCTGCTATGCTAAGATACACTCCCAGAGGGCGGCGGATTAGCGTGTGCAATGCTGCTAAAAGCAGCTAGCGAGCGAACAACTCGGAATGAGGGCCCTTGTCCCCAGCTTTCAACATCCTCTAGCAAGAAGCACCCGCAGCGCTACCTCCTGTTCCTGCACTACATGCCCTGGTTGCTGGTGGCCCCCTCTGACAGTGACTGGGTCCCTCCTCTCTGCTTGTGCCGCCACAGTGGCATGCAGAGAGATGGGACCCGGTCACAGTCAGAGGGAGTCATCAGCAGCCAGGGCATGAAGTGCGGAAGCAGGAGGTAGCGCACCAGCGGAAGCTGCGGGTGCTTGTTGCTAGAGCTTCCCGGCCACTGTGGCGGCGCATGCAGAGAGTCGGGACCCGCTCAGTCAAAGGGGGACAACAGCAGTCAGGGCATGAAGAGCTGGAGTAGCGCTGCAGTTCAAGCTGCAGCTGTCTGGCTTCAGTGTTCTGGAACAGTAAAGCTTTTTTTCTGCTCTGCACACGTGACGTCCATGCTCTAAATGCAGTTCTGAGGAGCATTCCGCTGCTGATCTCCATGAGGAGCTGCAAGAAGAGGCCAGGTAAATTCAGCAGCTGCAGACAGGGAGGAGGGTGTTTGGGGCCGTTGATAGCATGCAGGGGGAGAGGGGGTTGCTGAGGCTGCATACACATGGGAGGAAAGATGCTATGCAGAGACACATTGGGGAGGGGGTTGTTGCTGCAGGTTGGGGAGGTGGAGGAGGGAGCCGCAGCAGCGCAATGTATTTGGTGGAGGCGCTGCTGCTGCTGTCCCTCTCCTTCCACATAGGCTGTCCTCCGTCGCTGTGAATGCTGGGATGCGCTTCCCTCATCACAGCGCCTCCACCAGTTACACTGCGCTGCTGTTGCTCCTGAGTCCCCCTCCCTCCTCCTTCTCCCCTGCCCGGGATCTGCGGCTGCCTGACAGTGACTGCCTGCACCGAGGAGCCTGACTGCCAGCGGAGACAGTAAGTGTCATCTATTCTTTCTTTCTATCTGTCTATCTATTTATTTATCTGTCTATTCTGTCTGTCTTAATGTGTAAAAAGGGGACGCTGTCTGCCGTAATGTGTAAAAAGGGGACGCTGTCTGCCATAATGTGTAAAAAGGGGTCGCTGTCTGTCGTAATGTGTAAAAACGGGACGCTGTCTGCCGTAATGTGTAAAAAAGGGGATGCTGTCTGCCGTAATGTGTAAAAAGGGGACGCTGTCTGCCGTAATGTGTAAAAAGGGGACGCTGTCTGCCGTAATGTGTAAAAAGGGGACGCTGTCTGCTGTAATGTGTAAAAACAGGACGCTGCCTGCCGTAATGTGTTAAAAGGGGACGCTGTCTGCCGTAATGTGTAAAAACGGGACGCTGTCCGCCGTAATGTGTAAAAAGGGGATGCTGTCTGCCGTAATGTGTAAAAAGGGGAATCTGTCCGCCGTAATGTGTAAAAGGGGCTCTACCTGGTGTAGTGGCGCTACTGTGCTGGGTCATTTGAATAATGGAGACTACTCTGCACCGTTATTTGAATTGGTATTATTTTGTGGCCACACCCCTTCCCCATGAAGCTACTCCCCTATATATTTTTACACGCGTCTACGGTGCGCACTTCCCCTGTTTTACATAGGTGGGGGGGGGGCTGGGGGCTCCGATGCCGTTTCTTGCACACAGCGCTAAAATGTCTAGTTACGGCACTGTTGCTAGGTATCCATTTCCCTGGCCCTGAGCAGGTCCCCCTCACCAAATCTTCTCCAGGGGTGAGGGGGTGGACTTGGATGGGATGAGGGGGGGGGCCCAAGACATTTTGTCGCACCTGGGCCCACCACTCGCTAGTTCCCCCAATGCCTTTCACACCGCACAAATAACCTGGTATCGACCCGGCATATTGTCGGGTCGACACATGTCAGCGTGTGGTGTGAAAGTGACATAGTCAAAATCCAGGGTTTCCTGACCCGGCAATTCAACCCGGGAATAAATCAGTGTTATTCCCGGGTTGAATATTGGGTCAGTGGCAGCGTAAATGGGCTCCCGGGTCGATGCGACCCGGAACCCGTTCACTACAACAGTGAGAGGCGGCGCAGAGATGGTCTCCCAGCGCCACCTCCGCTTCCGCCCCAACTGCCGGCTCCGTCCCCGACGCGATGGCAACCCACCCTGCAGTAGCGTCCAATGCCGGATCCCACCCGGGAAGGACCCGTTTCCAATTCCCGGGTGGGATCCAGCATTGGCGGTGTGAAAGGGGTATAATAGTGTAAACTTAGCTGGGTTATGTTATAGTCATTAGCCGAACAATCATACACTTTTCTTCCAACCCGGGTCTAAAAACCCCATTTGGACGCGTTTACACTAGGAAACACCTAGGAAAAACCGTGGTAGAGAGCAGGGTTGTGGTCATAGGACTTCAACCTGGGTTGTTTCTGTACACACATAGCAAAAACCCGGGTTGATGCATGTTCACGGACAAAGACCCAGGTTTTTGCTGTATGTCTCAAGTGGTATGAAAGGGGTATAAAATGCGGGTGGTATTCAGTTTGCCAGCAGTTGGGATCCCGGCGCTCAGTATACCGGCGCCGGAATCCCGACACCCGGCATACCGACACCTATTCTCCTCTTGGGGCTCCACAACCTCCCTGGAGGGAGAATAAATAGCGCTATCATGCCCGCAAGGGGCTCATTTGCGCTCCCCAGCTGTCGGTATGCCGGCGGTCGGGATTCCGGCACCGGTATGCTGGCCGCCGGGATCCCGGCCGCTGGCATATCATACTACACCCATAAAATGCATTTGCAGTCAGCTGGTAATCACTCAACTTTGAAAAAATTAGATTTGCATCCATCTCTGAATCAGGCCATAGCGCCCTCTTGTGGCAGAAAAAATGTGTTGCAGGACATTTCAATATTGCACTTTTCGTAAACACAAGAAGATGTTAGTAGTAAATGTTAAAGTCACAGTACCCAATATACTAATTTAACTGTCATAAACATACAAGTCACACGTTGAAAAAAAGATTGATAGAAACTTTAATACTCTTACAAGTCTTATTTTATTTATTTCAGATTCCTTCTTCTTTCTGGAACTACAGTAGTTATATAAATGAAACATGACAAAAAAAAGGTCCAGCTACAGCGCTACTGCCCACCCCTCAGTACCATCAGAAGTAAGCACTGCATAACTCAGTAGCTCTGTGTCTGGACTGTGGTTTTTAATAAATCCTAACATTGTGCTTATGTAATATACAATTAAATACAGATTTAAATACAAAATGTCTTTTTCCTTAAAAATAAAATCAGGGGTAGATTCAATTAAATGTGAGGTTCTCTCGTGCGATCTGCAGCTGAGCACATATGAGATTATTATAGTAGAAAAATTTAGCTAATTTTTAATGGCACCTCCGTGGGATGCATGAGTAAACAAACAAGGATTTCCTGCCAGATGTTTTGTGTTAGCACGCAAAGTTCTTTCCTAATAATTTATATGACCGGACAGATCAAGATACACACGAGCAATCAGAAGTGGCTGCCGATCGCACTAGTCAGTGTGTATTGTGCACAATGGGTTTGCATTCCCAATCCCCCCTGCTAAGGCAGATGGCAACACGCCATGTTTTGGGTCACAGCGGCTGCGTGGCGTCTCGCCTGCATTGTCCAGACCGCAACCCCCCCAACACCGCTGCAATGCCAACGCCTGCTTTGAGTGCCTTTAGATGCTTTACTAACTCTTGGTGAGTCCTTAGGCTTAGGCACAACCTTAGAAACATGCCCACTGCTAGGTGGCGATTCTCTGCATCCATGCTGCACGGGAATACGGGTACTCAGAAGTTCTCTGCACGCAGCCGATGGGACTTGCAAAGCCGCAAGTGGGCGCAATATAAATGCTGCAGAATTTGCATACTTTTGTACAGTCACTGCGTACTCATTCGCAGTTGCAGTGACATTAGCATATACCTCTGATTCAGGCCCTGTGCTAGACAAATGACAGCTAGAAGTTTGTTGGTCAGTCATTCACCAATCAGCATGCAAGAAGCTGCACAGATTGCCGATGGTAGAGAGGCAAACAGAGGATGCTTCCTGGATGTTCCATTTATTTTTATAAGAAAGCACAACTGAATGGCCAAGGATCATCCTCTACCCCAGGCACAGCCAGGAACTGTGTGAATTGTCCTAAAGCAGAACAAAATGTACTGTCCATGGGGCAGATGCTTCTTGGCCCAGGCCATCCCTATCTAAAAATAAGGCTGTAAATGGCAAAATTTCTTCCAGGACCAGGTAGAATGTTTAGTAATAAGAAGTAAGCAGTTGCCATGTGAAGGTCCCCAGTGCAGTATGCCTTACCACCTCTCTGGCTGAGAAGATTAAGTCTACCCCCGTTCTTAACCCTCAAGATGAGCAGGGAGCTGTGGGGGGAGAGCACCAGGACCAGCAGGTACATCTCCATTGGTCCTGAGTGTGCTCCCCACATTCTCATACCCACCTGTACTATGATCTTATCAAAATAATGTTACCTCAATTTTCCTTCTGCCACTGGTTACCTGAAATTGTTTTTTTTCCCCTGTCCCCCCCCCCTTTTTTTTTTCTTACTCTTCCACCAAATCCACCCCACTGTGTGCTTTTCCTGTAATGTGTACCTCCACTGATTGCACACCTTGCCATTGTGACCTACACTACTACACAAGTGCAGTTTTCCCATATATGCACTGGGCCCTTGTATGACTCACCTCCAACAGTGTAACCTTCGTAGTGTGCCCAACATGGCTGCCTCATCTGGTACGCTTGTGGATGGGATGAAAAATACATGGACCTTGTGGTTTTGTTGGAACCCTACTCTGAACTTTAGGACTCTGCAATCTCCCCATTTTGTGTCATCTCTTCTAGGGGTAGACTATTCCATCCTGGGTAATCCTACCCTGTGCGCCCAAGATGGCTGCCACACCTGGTACATTGTGAGGGTGGATTACACAACCCTTGGAAGTTATTACCCAAATTGTCTACACCAATCCGGCATTATGCTTACTGTGTGCTCAAGGTTTTCTTTTATGTCTGTGTGACTTGTGTATTGCTGTATTAATCTACTGTATTACATGCATTGTTTTTGATGTCTGTAAAGCACCTTAAGTCCTGTTGGAGAAAGAGCGCTATATAAATAAAATTATTATACACTATACCAGCCTCCATAACATTAGCCTACGCTTCTGAAATATTTAGAGAGACTCAAATTTCAGGAAGTCTTCCCATACACCCAAAAGAGCAGATCACCCTGCCTTCTTCGATCCACTTCCCTAGTAAAATGGACTTGAGAGTAATTGAGGTACCATGGGGTGGTGATGGTATAGTGTGTGCAGTGCATACAACTTGGAAGTACCTTGGTCAGCTTCTCATCTGAGAAACACACTCTTGCTGTACCACACCTCAACAGAGAGGTAAGGACAGTACCCAGGACAAACACAAAACTAATAATTCACATGGTATGTAAAAGCTGCAATATTTATTCTGCAACCAGTACAGTATGTCAGTAAAATCACTAATCAGTCACAGAAATACACTTTACTGCATATCTAGCAGTAGTATAACACTTTAAGGCAGACATCGTATTTATTAGTTGCAATGTTGTCACCCAAATGATATGTTGCTCAGTGTAAGACTCTTCCTCCAAATGCAGGCACAGCAATGACAATGGGTGGAGATCTGTGAACCCTGTTTATTACTATTCTCTCAGCCCTGATCCCCACTACATCCCATGGCTTTGCTGAAAGTCTCACTGTCAGGATTCTGATTTTGTCTGTCCCCGGCGGGGGCGCTAGTGGGTCAGTGTTGGTGTGACGTAATACACGAGGAGACCGAAGAATAGTCCTGCGCATAGGCGCTGATATTTATTATGTCACAGCGATCACAAAGCAATTGAATAATGCAAAACCAGAAATAACAGGAAATAAATATTTAAAAAAGTCACTGGTAACTATGATTGAAACAAACAGAACTCCGGTAATTGTAAAAAGCACACAGTCTCAGTATAACTCAGGATGAAATAACTTTGGAAAAACAGAACTCTGATAAATGTACAGTCTCTATGAAGCACAAGTCCAGATAGCCTAACGGGCTTAAGCAGGAGACAGTCTCTAAGCAAATAGATGTTAACTGCTGAGATGCACAGATGGTAACTGAAAATGAGTGCACATGTAGATAATGATAAAACACCTGAGGAGAGTCTTACTGCTGGTGGATTGTGGCTGGCTGTGGCTGGAGTTTGTAGTTCCACAGGAACAGGGAGATGACTTGGAGATGCCAGAAATAGAAGACTGCTGGAAACAAAGGATTGAAGACTGGAACGGAACTGGAACTGCTGGGACCTGTAGTTCCACAGGTCCAATACACAGGGGTATCTCTGCAGACAGAGGACTGCAAACAGGAGACGCCTGTTCACAGAATGTGACGTGTTGTCCAAGGCGATGAAACTGAGCCAGGAACTGGAGTTTATACACCTTGGTCTGTGATGATTGGATGATCTCTGTGAGAACACACCCTGCTGGATTAGGTGTTCAGATCAGCTGTGGGTTAGCTGAAGCACTGTGTACTCCAGGCTGCAGTAGACTGAAAACTGGAACAGAACTGAACTGCTGGAACCTGTAGTACCACAGTAGTGATGCGACGGAGAATGTAGATTCCTGACAGTACCCCCCATTTTATGGGTGGGCACCGAACACCCACGCTGAAACTTGGAAGGCTGAATGTCAATTGAAGTCTCAGAAGACAATGTAGGACACTTGAGAGTAGAGGACTGGAATAAGCATTCATAAGCAGGAGTAGAATCAACTTGAAATACTCTAGGGTGGAGAGAGGACGTCATCTCCAGAATTGACTGACAGGAGTTCATTACTTGACACACTGGAGAGAACCTCACCGGGTTCGGAGGAATCGGTAGGAACCAACGGCAACTTTGGACAGACGGATGGAACCGGATTGGGTCCAGAAAAGCTTGAACCGGTGGAGTCCTCGGACTGACGGATAGGACCGGATTTGATCAGAGGATGCTGGAATCGGCTGGAACCGAAGGAGGCTTACTGGAATCGGCTGGAACCGAAGGAGGTTTACTGGAATCGGCTGGAACCGAAGGAGTCCTCGGACTGACGGATAGGACCGGATTTGATCCGAGGATGCTGGAATCGGCTGGAACCGAAGGAGGCTTACTGGAATCGGCTGGAACCGAAGGAGTCCTCGGACTGACGGATAGGACCGGATTTGATCCGAGGATGCTGAAATTGGCTGGAACCGAAGGAGGTTTACTGGAATCGGCTGGAACCGAAGGAGGCTTACTGGAATCGGCTGGAACCGAAGGAGGCTGATCCAGACAGACGGATGGGACCGGATTGGGTCCGGAGACAGTTGAATCAGCTGGAACTGATGGAGTCAGAATCCGGTTAGAACCGGAATGAGTGGTGTCCGAGTGTTCAGTTAGACCATCCTGGATCTGGTCCATGCTGGATGCCAACAGGGTGGTGCTCTCTGAAGACAGCAAACAGGAGTTCATAACTGCATCTGTAGCACAAAAATTTCCATCTGGGAACTTGGCTCTGGATACTTCCCTTGGGGCTGAAATTTCGGTGACCCCTCCGGGGGTTGACGAATCAGACACCTCTCTCAGGGTTGTTTTCTCCAGCACCCCTCCTGGGGTTGACAGATCAGAAACTCCTTTTTGAGAAGACTCATATGCCCTTACTAGAGCTTGAACATTGGATACCCCTCCTTGGGCTGTAGACACAGACGCCCCTCCTTGGGCTGTAGACACCAAACTTTGGAGTGACCCTGACCCCACACTCTGACCACCATCCGGGTCCATGGGCCTTGGACAAACTGTCAGGATTCTGATTTCGTCTGTCCCCGGCGGGGGCGCTAGTGGGTCAGTGTTGGTGTGACGTAATACACGAGGAGACCGAAGAATAGTCCTGCGCATAGGCGCGGTTATTTATTATGTCACAGGGATCACAAAGCAATTGAATAACAGGTGCAATGGAATGCAAAACCAGAAATAACAGAAAATAAATATTCAAAAGTCACTGGTAACTATGATTGAAACAAACAGAACTCTGGTTTTTGTAAAAAGCACACAGTCTCAGTATAACTCAGGATGAAATAACTTTGGAAAAACAGAACTCTGATAAATGTACAGTCTCTATGAAGCACAAGTCCAGATAGCCTAACGGGCTTAAGCAGGAGACAGTCTCTAAGCAAATAGATGTTAACTGCTGAGATGCACAGATGGTAACTGAAAATGAGTGCACAGGGAGATAATGATAAAACACCTGAGGAGAGTATCTTGCTGCTGGTGGATTGTGGCTGGCTGTGGCTGGAGTTTGTAGTTCCACAGGAACAGGGAGATGACTTGGAGATGCCAGAAATAGAAGACTGCTGGAAACAAAGGATTGAAGACTGGAACCTGGAACTGGAACGGAACTGGAACTGCTGGGACCTGTAGTTCCACAGGTCCAATACACAGGGGTATCTCTGCAGACAGAGGACTGCAAACAGGAGACTTTTTTTTTTTTTTTTTTTTTTTTATTAAACCATTTAGGTTAGTAAACAATAGTCATCTACAATACAGATTTAGACAGTAAACAAATCATCAGCATGAATTTTTTTAAAAAACAGCAATTATTATTAACAAATCATCAGCATGAATTTTTTTTAAAAACAGCAATTATTATTATTTAAAAAAACACCTGTTCATAATCAAAAAACAATATACAACTTAACATACCCACAATATTAGGCTATCAATCTTCGTTAACATATCTAACCACATGCCTCCATTTCTTAACTTTCCAAACTCCCTCAGCATCAAGCTCTTTTCTTCCTTTCCTATCTCTCAGATAATAGACATATAACTTACCCAATACCATTCTAACACACTCATTCACAGACCAGCACTCACTCCTAAACACACACAGATTCCTTGCATTCCACAAAACTTCCATCACACAGCTCATGATCAACCACAAAAGTCTCTCTTTTCCTCTATCACATGCTCCCATACCAAATAATGCCACCTTCCATCCAATATACCTAACACCAGTAATCTCTCTACACAAGCCACCCAAACACTTCCATACATCTGTAGCCGTTTCTATTCATGTAATCTAAAATGTGGTGATATAGGGAATTGGTTACGCTTAATAGATGTATAGACCTACCCCTATATTCGTATAAATGTATATAGTTATATTTATCATTCCATTTATATATGGTTACAGTAGTGTCCTTATGTTATATGTTAATACAATATGTGATAAGGAAGAGTTGAGCATGCCATGAGGTATTTTCAGGACAATTATACCTCATGGTACATCAATTTTAGTTGATAAATATTACCGCTATCTGAAATGACCCCTTTCATCATTTAATATATATATATATATATGTGTATATAATCTGCGGTACAAATGGATCTTTATGGGGACTGTATATAGATTTTCTTTAACTATGGTAGTGCCTCATCAAACAGCAGGGCACGAGGAACTTTTGAAAACAGCTCGTGCTGTCGGCGGGAAAGAGGAGGCTTCACGAGGACTGGGACTGGTCTCGTGGCCCCTGGGGCTCCTGTATAAAAAGGGGAGCTGAAGCGCTGAAAAGGGACTTGTGTGTGCGCCTCTGAGGGAGACACAGCTGCCTCTCCCTGCCCGCCGCTAAGAGCTGTGCTGTAAACATTGGCGGCGCAGTGGAGATGGTGTGGCTCCCTAACGAGCGAAAGCACACTGAATAAAAGGAAGATCTCCAGCGGCTAGCGAGAGCCGTGAAGAGCGGAGATCCGAGAAACCTAAAGACCGGCACGGCTAGCAGAGCCGGAGAGCTGGGGGAGCAGTTACCAGTGCGGCTGATGATAGCCGTGAAGAAGCGGAGATCAGGGACATCAGTGACTGGTGACCGCAGCATCCGTGACCAGCAGAGCAGCGGCGGCCAGCGGGGCCGTGAAGATCAGAGGGATTCTGGTGAGCAGAGCCCGAGAGCCGGGGGAGCAGTTACCAGTGCGGCTGATGATAGCCGTGAAGAAGCGGAGATCAGGGACATCAGTGACTGGTGACCGCAGCATCCGTGACCAGCAGAGCAGCGGCGGCCAGCGGGGCCGTGAAGATCAGAGGGATTCTGGTGAGCAGAGCCCGAGAGCCGGGGGAGCAGTTACCAGTGCGGCTGATGATAGCCGTGAAGAAGCGGAGATCCGGGACAGCCGTGACTGGTGACAGCAGCGTCCGTGATCAGCAGAGCAGCGGCGGCCAGCGGGGCCGTGAAGAACAGAGGAATCCGGGTGAGCAGTGACCGTCCAGAGCAGCGGCGGCCAGCGGGGCCGTGAAGAACAGAGGAATCCGGGTGAGCAGTGACCGTCCAGAGCAGCGGCGGCCAGCGGGGCCGTGAGGAACAGAGGAATCCGGGTGAGCAGTGACCGTCCAGAGCCGCGGCGGCCAGCGGGGCCGTGAAGATCAGAGGAATCCGGGTGAGCAGAGACCTTCCTGAGCAGCGGCGGCTGGCAGAGCGGTGCAGATATCAAGTATCCGCAGAGCAGTATCTAGAGGCAGCATATAAGAAGTAAGGACCGGTCCACCAATGAGAGGCTATCTGGGCTATCCTCCTTTGATATTGTGAATGTCAGGAGGCATTCACGGAAGACACCAGAGGTCTGTAACGGTTAATTATTTATCAGCACTCATTTACTACAAACATTACTCCAGGCACACTATCCTACTATATAGATACTGGACAGGCACTTGACTTTAGTTATCATCTACTCTTAGTTATACTGCTCTGAACTAACTTAACTTTGTACATGGCAAATTCATACAACTGGCCATAACTAGTGGAGATAACATACCCTCTGTCAGGAAGATAAATATTTATAATTTTACTAACACAGATGGATGGCTCCTGTTATAATAGGTTCTTACTACACAGTTAGAACTATACCAGCTCAGGATGATTTAACTACAGCACAAATCAGACTTAAAGCAACCAAAGGCCACTGGCAAGTCTAGACAGAGAGGACACAGCTTGATTCTTTTATTGCAACTTTATTATAACGCATGTCTGCTGGATACTTTGTTTAAACCGCAAGAGGAAAGGCTTTATTAGTTTACTGCCTCATTGTACTACAGGGATTATTTAGCTACAGTTACAATATATTCTCTTAAAACAAGAGTGTTAACATAAACTGTATCATCAGAGTGTCAACTGCATTATTTTACAACAAAGAAGACAGGGAGATATTCAAAATACTACTACTACACTAACCTGGATATAATATATAATTGATTCTGTACAGAAAACAATCAGAAAACTGTTATATATGCATATATAAGTCACCAAATCTTTGCTAAAGGAAGAAGGACTTAGGATATCTAACATTTGCATTGAAAAGAAGCCAAAACTCTGATTGGACCATATTAAATTGTTTGCTTAGAATGGTATATATATATGTATGTGGTTATTTATGTCTATGTGTGTGTCTATAGATATATATATATATATATACATATAGATATAAGGTAAATGTACTTGACCTATTATATACTACAATGTTATGTATTTTTGTCAGTATATTTAATATAAAAAATTCTAAGAATGTATATGAAATATAAATTAATATTTATATAGTGTAGTATAATATTAATATAAAAATATATATATATATATATATATATATATATATATATTTTTATGTGAGTGGTTATTTATATATATGTAAACATTATAATTAATTGAAAATATGGAGTAAACTACTTACCTGCTAATTTGGTGTGATAATTGAGAAGTCGATTAACAACAGATCCTTTCCACCAATCTGCAACATAAAGAGAAATAATATATGAAGAAGCATTGTTTAATTAGTTTATTCAGATATAAATCATATAGACAGGGTGTTCCCAAGTCTACCCTGAGCCTAAATTCAATGTTATTGGATAGGAGAAATACTTGGGTGGAGGCACAACATTTTATGTAATATATATATATATATAGGAATAGATATAATTAAATAAAACCCCAATTGATCAGGGTTACATTTGGAGGCACTGCAGCTGAGATCGGAATCAATAGATGAAAATGGAGCTTATAAAAGGAGAAGATATATATAGCTGGTGTAGAAGCAAAGGTGTAGATGTACAGAAAAGTGTCAGCATTTTGGGAAATTTTATGGAAATATTAGATGAAGATATTGTCAGTGAAGTAAAGAAAATGTATGGAATCAAACAACCATATATAGTAGATAAATGGAAAGGAGTTAATGATGAAATATGTGCCATTTTAATTAGTAATGACAATACGCTGGATGCTTCTGTAATCCCAGCTAATATTTTAATTGAAAAGGCCCCTGGTAAGAAATGGAAAGTAATGTGGCCTGTGGAGAGATATGCGGAAGGAGGAGAGAAGGCCATAGTTAAGGAGGATAGTAAAGGAGAGAGTACTAGTGCGGGATGTTATAATAATAACAGTCAGACAGCTGGAGAAGAGTCTGGAAGTAAAGAGAAAATAGATCCTCAAGTTGAGAATGTGATGGATAAAGTGGTTAGTCATTTTGAACGCTGGCATTATGAAGGGGGTTATAGGAGATTGAGAATATTTTCGGGAGTAAGTCCTGTTCCTACAGGAGAAGAGAGCTATGAAGTATGGAGAGAGGCCGCTATACAACATTCAGAGGAATGGAGATGTCCAGAGCATATTAAACAACAAAGAATTGTGGAAAGTTTGAGGGGACCAGCAATGGGAATAATTCATGCTACCAGGAGGAGTAACCCAAAATCAACTCTGAAAGATTATTTTGAAGCCCTGGACTATTCTTTTGGAACTCTGGAAGATGTAGGGGACCTTTTATCTAAATTAAATCAATCTTATCAAGAGCCACATGAAACCCTCACCAATTATATTTACCGATTAGACAAAATTCTCTACAAACTTTTGGACAAAGGAGGGATTAATCCACATGAAATTGATGAGAGGAGATTGAAGCATATCTTGAGAGGGGCTTTGACTACGAATCCTGTCGCACAACGTTTAAGGTGTAGTTTGCCACGGGTGCCTGCCCCAACTTTAGGTGAATTAATAAAAGAAGTCAAACTAGAAGAAGTACAAATTGAAAACAGAGAGAAAAACTTAAAACGGGTTAAAGTGATTGTTCCTACCCCTGACGTTTCTTCAGTAAATGATCAATTATTAAAGCTAATAGAGGAACAAAATAAGAAATTAGATCAGCTTATTTCTTTACAAAATACCTCATCGGCCATGTCAAGAGTTCCCTCGTCTGGTCGGGGCAGAGGATTCAGTAGGAGACATGTGGATAATTCTAATATCACTTGTTTCAAATGTGGACAATTAGGACATAGGTCCTTTGAGTGTAGTCAAGGCAGAAATTTCCTTTCACTCCCAGATACCATTGATAGACATCAGCATGGACCGTCGGAAAACGTCGAAGGGAGGTCGATGAACCCCGCACCGACTCCCAACCTATAATAGTCTGCACAATGGGGAGTACTCAGTGGCCTACTCTTATTCCAGATGGAATGATGGGACAGGCCCCTCTGATGACTGTAGTAATAAATGGACAACCGTGTACTGCTTTGCTTGATAGTGGATCTCAAGTTTCCATTATTTTTGAAAGCTGGTATGCTCAATATCTATATGACGTTCCTTTGATGCCTTTTGATGGATTAACTATTTGGGGATTAAGTGAACAGAAGTATCCCTATCTGGGATATGTAATTACTCAAATAGAATTCCCTCAAAAGCACTCTGGTTCTAATGACCCCTTACCTTTTTTGGCATTAGTGTGTCCTGACTCCCCTGGAGATAAAGGAGTAATATCAGTAATTGTGGGCACTAATTCAAATTTGTTTAAAATGCTATCTGATTGGTGTTTGGCGCAACAACAGATATATACGCCAGCCTCAATTGGTGTCCATGAGCTAGATTCTGGGAAAGTACGCCGGGTGGAGTGTGATGTAAACCCCACTACATCAGTAATACCTGCTACTTTTTGTGAACCTGAAACGGAATTTATTAATAGAGTTTCCCAGTGTTTTCAGAACAGCGATATTACTATGGATGAAAAAAATCAATTAATTTTACAATTCCTAACTAGAAAGCCTGTTTTTTCTCTCCATGAATGGGATTTGGGCACCGCCCTTGGAATAGAACATCGCATACACCTGACCAATGAAGCCCCTTTTAGAGAAAGATCTCGCCGTTTGGCTCCCGCTGATTTTGATGACGTCCGGCAGCATTTGAAAGGGTTATTGGAAAATCAAGTCATAGCTGATTCGGATAGTCCTTATGCATCTCCCATTGTAGTAGCTCGAAAGAAGAATGGAGATATAAGATTATGCGTGGACTATCGAACATTAAACAATCGTACCATTCCTGATCAGTACACCGTACCCAAAGTGGAGGAAGCTTTAGATTGTTTGCAGGGGAGTAGATGGTTTTCTGTTCTGGATATGAGAAGTGGTTATTATCAGATACCGATGCATCCTGATGACCAATCTAAAACGGCTTTTATTTGTCCCATTGGCTTCTTCGAGTTTCTAAAGATGCCACAAGGGATAAAGGGAGCCCCGGCCACTTTCCAGAGAACTATGGAACAAACAGTCGGGGACATGTGCTATAGAGAAGTCCTTGTATATTTAGATGACCTTATTGTATTTGGACGAACTCTGGAAGAACATAACCACCGATTGTTGAAAGTTTTAGACCGGCTACAGAAAAGAGGCTTAAAATTATCTGTTGATAAATGCAAATTTTGCCAAACCACCGTGAAATATCTGGGCCATGTGGTTAGTCGTGATGGAATATCAACTGATCCTGATAAGGTTGCGGCTGTACAGAATTGGCCGCGACCCAATACTTTAAAAGACCTTCGATCCTTTCTAGGCTTTTGTGGGTACTACAGGAGGTTTGTGCCACAATATTCCAGAATTGCTCGTGCTTTAAATGATTTAACCAAAGGGTACCCATCTAAACACCATCGACCACCCAAGGATACTGGAAACAATCCAAAAGACTATCACAAGCCAAAAGAAGTTTTCGGTGATAGATGGACGCCGACATGTGAGGAGGCCTTTGAAAAATTAAAATTTCATCTAACACATTCTCCTGTTCTGGCTTATGCAAATCCTGAACTGCCGTATGAATTACATGTTGATGCCTCATTTGAAGGAATAGGGGGAGTTTTGTACCAACTACAAGAAACTGAGTTAAAACCCATTGCCTATGTTAGCCGTGGTTTATCCACTAGCGAGAAAAACTATGCTGTCCATAAATTAGAGTTTTTAGCGCTAAAGTGGGCGGTAGTGGATAAGTTCCATGATTATTTGTATGGCGTACATTTTACTGTGCTCACCGACAATAATCCTTTAACATACATTAATACTACGGCTAAATTGGATGCCACCGGGCATAGGTGGTTAGCCGCTCTTTCTAATTACCAGTTCTCATTAAAATATAAACCAGGCACTCAGAATATCGATGCTGATGCTCTATCCCGACTTCCTCATCCTCTTGTTGTGAGTACAAATGATGATTGGGTGGAAATACCGGCTCCTGCTTTTCAAGGATTGTGTCATCAAATTAGGTTGCTACCCAGTAGTTCTTCTGGAGCAGTACACTCATTGGGAGCCACTGAAAATTCAATTCCTTCCATGTATTGTAGGATTAACACTCCTGAGTTAGAAGATTTACCACTCATTTCTAAAGAACAACTGAAACAAGATCAACATCAAGACCCAGATATTGCTATTGTAATGGAATATTTAAAAAATTCTAAAAGAATCTTGGGAGATAATGTTTCTTTCATAAGCAAAGCTCTCCTGCGGCAGAGAAGGAGATTAGTCTTCAAGCAAGGAATTCTATTTAGAAAAACTATTACCAGAGAGGGGTATGATAAATATCAACTGGTTCTTCCCAATATTCATATTCCTATGATTCTCCATTCGCTGCATGATAAACATGGACATTTGGGTATGGATAAGACATTACACTTAGTACAAGAGAGAGTATACTGGCCTTATATGAGTAAGGATATTGAATACTATTGTAAAACTTGTAAGAATTGTGTTCTGAGAAAAACATTACCTACCCCTACAGCAGCTATGGTCAATTTAAGTAGCTCTGGGCCTATGGAATTGATTTGCATTGACTATCTATCATTAGAAGGGCCCAATGGGAGGGAAAGTAATATTTTGGTAATCACCGATCATTTCACACGTTATGCACAGGCCTATGTTACTCGGGATCAAAAAGCGTTGACAGTAGCCAAGACTCTTTGGGATCATTTCTTTGTGCATTATGGACTTCCTGCCCGCATTCATACAGATCAAGGAAGGGACTTTGAAAGTAAGCTGATTAAAGAGTTATGCATCTGTTGCGGGATAAAGAAGTCAAGAACATCACCTTATCATCCACAAGGGGATCCGCAACCGGAGCGATTCAACAGAACGCTGCTCAATATGTTGGGAACCTTGAATCCCAAACACAAGTTTCAATGGAAACGTTACATCAATCAACTTGTTCATGCCTATAATTGTACTCGAAATGAATCAACTGGGTATTCACCTTATTCCCTTATGTTCGGACGGGAAGCACGATTGCCTATAGACATTTCTTTAGGCCTTTCTGTATCATCAAAGAACCCGTCTACTTATAATACTTATGTCAACAATTTAAGGAAGGAGTTAAAAGCTGCTCATGAAGTTGCTCAAAGAGCATCTCAAAAACATGGTGATAAGAATAAACAGCGGTATGATGCTAAAGTTAAAGAACACGTGTTAATTCCTGGTGATCGAGTTCTCTTGAGACGACTGGGGACTCCTAGAAGACAAAAATTATCTAATCGATGGAAAGAAATTCCCTACAGAGTACTAAAGCAATTACCTAACATTCCGGTTTATCAACTGGTACCTGAGGATAAAGATGGGCCCATACTAACATACCACCGTCAACATTTGTTACCCATAAGTCAAGACATTTCTTTCACTGTGGAACAAGAGATTGTGAAACCTAATGAAATAAAAGAATCAAGTTCTACAGTCTATCCTTCTACTGAGTCCCCACTACCGGAATGGTCTGAAGGATCAAGACAAGATCCAGGATTCTTCTATCAAGAGGTTCCCGTTATCTCAAGTGGAGGCAGAGGGGATACCCGAGATAATCCTCCTAAACCCTCTGAATCTATAATTAATTTGAGAACAGAGCCATGGAATATAAATGAACCCGATGATCCTCCATGGGAGGATGATTCTCCTTATAACAGCCCTGAGGTTGAAGTACCTACTCTTTTTGGTACTATGGAAATTGATGAACACACCCGACCACGAAGGGAATGTAAACCCCCTATGATCCTCACTTATGACCAGCTGGGGCATTCATGTAATGAGCCTAGAGTAGTTTGTCCTAGCATTATATCTACTTGGCCTTACTTTGGGTACTTGGGAAGTCAAACAATCCCTATGTTTTAAATTTTAATGTGGTTATTCGAATTTATAGTACCAATTAATTCGGATTACCAGGGGGAGAAATGTAGCCGTTTCTATTCATGTAATCTAAAATGTGGTGATATAGGGAATTGGTTACGCTTAATAGATGTATAGACCTACCCCTATATTCGTATAAATGTATATAGTTATATTTATCATTCCATTTATATATGGTTACAGTAGTGTCCTTATGTTATATGTTAATACAATATGTGATAAGGAAGAGTTGAGCATGCCATGAGGTATTTTCAGGACAATTATACCTCATGGTACATCAATTTTAGTTGATAAATATTACCGCTATCTGAAATGACCCCTTTCATCATTTAATATATATATATATATATATGTGTATATAATCTGCGGTACAAATGGATCTTTATGGGGACTGTATATAGATTTTCTTTAACTATGGTAGTGCCTCATCAAACAGCAGGGCACGAGGAACTTTTGAAAACAGCTCGTGCTGTCGGCGGGAAAGAGGAGGCTTCACGAGGACTGGGACTGGTCTCGTGGCCCCTGGGGCTCCTGTATAAAAAGGGGAGCTGAAGCGCTGAAAAGGGACTTGTGTGTGCGCCTCTGAGGGAGACACAGCTGCCTCTCCCTGCCCGCCGCTAAGAGCTGTGCTGTAAACATTGGCGGCGCAGTGGAGATGGTGTGGCTCCCTAACGAGCGAAAGCACACTGAATAAAAGGAAGATCTCCAGCGGCTAGCGAGAGCCGTGAAGAGCGGAGATCCGAGAAACCTAAAGACCGGCACGGCTAGCAGAGCCGGAGAGCTGGGGGAGCAGTTACCAGTGCGGCTGATGATAGCCGTGAAGAAGCGGAGATCAGGGACATCAGTGACTGGTGACCGCAGCATCCGTGACCAGCAGAGCAGCGGCGGCCAGCGGGGCCGTGAAGATCAGAGGGATTCTGGTGAGCAGAGCCCGAGAGCCGGGGGAGCAGTTACCAGTGCGGCTGATGATAGCCGTGAAGAAGCGGAGATCAGGGACATCAGTGACTGGTGACCGCAGCATCCGTGACCAGCAGAGCAGCGGCGGCCAGCGGGGCCGTGAAGATCAGAGGGATTCTGGTGAGCAGAGCCCGAGAGCCGGGGGAGCAGTTACCAGTGCGGCTGATGATAGCCGTGAAGAAGCGGAGATCCGGGACAGCCGTGACTGGTGACAGCAGCGTCCGTGATCAGCAGAGCAGCGGCGGCCAGCGGGGCCGTGAAGAACAGAGGAATCCGGGTGAGCAGTGACCGTCCAGAGCAGCGGCGGCCAGCGGGGCCGTGAAGAACAGAGGAATCCGGGTGAGCAGTGACCGTCCAGAGCAGCGGCGGCCAGCGGGGCCGTGAGGAACAGAGGAATCCGGGTGAGCAGTGACCGTCCAGAGCCGCGGCGGCCAGCGGGGCCGTGAAGATCAGAGGAATCCGGGTGAGCAGAGACCTTCCTGAGCAGCGGCGGCTGGCAGAGCGGTGCAGATATCAAGTATCCGCAGAGCAGTATCTAGAGGCAGCATATAAGAAGTAAGGACCGGTCCACCAATGAGAGGCTATCTGGGCTATCCTCCTTTGATATTGTGAATGTCAGGAGGCATTCACGGAAGACACCAGAGGTCTGTAACGGTTAATTATTTATCAGCACTCATTTACTACAAACATTACTCCAGGCACACTATCCTACTATATAGATACTGGACAGGCACTTGACTTTAGTTATCATCTACTCTTAGTTATACTGCTCTGAACTAACTTAACTTTGTACATGGCAAATTCATACAACTGGCCATAACTAGTGGAGATAACATACCCTCTGTCAGGAAGATAAATATTTATAATTTTACTAACACAGATGGATGGCTCCTGTTATAATAGGTTCTTACTACACAGTTAGAACTATACCAGCTCAGGATGATTTAACTACAGCACAAATCAGACTTAAAGCAACCAACGGCCACTGGCAAGTCTAGACAGAGAGGACACAGCTTGATTCTTTTATTGCAACTTTATTATAACGCATGTCTGCTGGATACTTTGTTTAAACCGCAAGAGGAAAGGCTTTATTAGTTTACTGCCTCATTGTACTACAGGGATTATTTAGCTACAGTTACAATATATTCTCTTAAAACAAGAGTGTTAACATAAACTGTATCATCAGAGTGTCAACTGCATTATTTTACAACAAAGAAGACAGGGAGATATTCAAAATACTACTACTACACTAACCTGGATATAATATATAATTGATTCTGTACAGAAAACAATCAGAAAACTGTTATATATGCATATATAAGTCACCAAATCTTTGCTAAAGGAAGAAGGACTTAGGATATCTAACATTTGCATTGAAAAGAAGCCAAAACTCTGATTGGACCATATTAAATTGTTTGCTTAGAATGGTATATATATATGTATGTGGTTATTTATGTCTATGTGTGTGTCTATAGATATATATATATATATATATATACATATAGATATAAGGTAAATGTACTTGACCTATTATATACTACAATGTTATGTATTTTTGTCAGTATATTTAATATAAAAAATTCTAAGAATGTATATGAAATATAAATTAATATTTATATAGTGTAGTATAATATTAATATAAAAATATAGATATATATATATATATATATATATATATATATATTTTTATGTGAGTGGTTATTTATATATATGTAAACATTATAATTAATTGAAAATATGGAGTAAACTACTTACCTGCTAATTTGGTGTGATAATTGAGAAGTCGATTAACAACAGATCCTTTCCACCAATCTGCAACATAAAGAGAAATAATATATGAAGAAGCATTGTTTAATTAGTTTATTCAGATATAAATCATATAGACAGGGTGTTCCCAAGTCTACCCTGAGCCTAAATTCAATGTTATTGGATAGGAGAAATACTTGGGTGGAGGCACAACATTTTATGTAATATATATATATATATAGGAATAGATATAATTAAATAAAACCCCAATTGATCAGGGTTACACATCATTTGCAAAACCACAATTCCACATTACATGCATCACTGTTTCAGTATTATAACAATTGTCTCTCGGACAGACATCTGAAGCTACCAAGTCTCTTTTTTTCATAAACACTCTCACTGGCAACCCCTCATGCATACACAACCATACAATCTCCTTTTGTGTATTTGACATGCCATACGAACATAGCCTCTTCCATATAATCACAGCTTCACTTGAGCGCATATAATTGATATTACAAACTATCTCTCTATCTTTTATAACTTTCATAACCTTCTTTCTGTCTTTAAACCCACTTAAAGAAATATTCAAAAGATCTTTCTTTTTAATGAAAACTTCAATTACATTGTACCACCACGGACTGCTAAACGCCACAGGTACCTTCAGGTCCCTTTTGATCCACCCTAAACCATACCAAGTCCACCCAGCCATATATCTCACCATACAGGCAGTTTTACTCCCCTTCCCTATTAACTCTACTATAACACGAATATAATTAACATACAAAAAGATTTCAATATCAGGGAAATCCAACCCACCCTTCTCTCTTGCCTTTATCAACACTTCACGTTTCAAACGTTCCATCTTCCCACCCCAAACAAACATGAAAAGAACTCTGTTTATTTTCTTGATCTCCAGCACAGACGGAGGAAAAACACATGCCAGAAACAATAAAATAGGTAACACCACACTTTTAATCACCAACACTTTCCCAAACACTGTCATCTGTCTCATCTTCCAAAAATCCACCTTCTTCTGTACCCTCTTACTACATTCTTCCCAACTCACACTCCCTTTCAAATCATCCTCAAACACCACACCTAATATTTTAATCCCTTCACTCACGCTCATAATCCCTTCCACACTGCAACTTTCATCCCCAAAGCACTTCAATTTTGTTTTACACCAATTAACTTTAAATGCAGAAGCACTGCAAAAGAAACTAACCAGTAATTTAACTCTTCTCAATTCTGCAACACTCTTACTCACAACCGCAACATCATCCATATACCCCAATACTTTCACCATCCTACCTCCACTACCTGGTACCAACACCCCCCCTACAACTTTATCTCTCCTAATCATCTGTAATAATGGTTCAATAACACAAATAAACAAAATAGCTGACAATGGACATCCTTGTCGTACTCCTGACCTAATCACTACATTCTTACTTATATTCCCATTCACCAAAAACTTACTCACAACAGAATCATATAACCCTCTCACACATCTTACAAATTCCACCGGGAACCCCATACGTACCAATACTTTAAACATAAAATTGTGAGACACGCGGTCATACGCTTTTTCAAAATCTAAAGCTAATAACATACATACTCTCTTCCTTTCTCTGCAGTCACCCAACACATCTCTCAGCAAAATCAGATTCTGTTATCCTTCTACCAGGCACACCACACACTTGATCATCACCCACCACATCCCGCATCCTATTTGCCAATATTTTTGCCAGAATTTTATAATCTGAATTTAAAAGCGTAATAGGTCTCCAATTTTCTAACAAACCCCTATCACCTTTTTTATGCACTAACACCCCAATACCTTCTTTCATACTATCACATAATCTTGCATTTCCAAACATAAAAGCACACAAATCACACACATCCTTCCCTATGACATCCCAAAAACAACTATAAAACTCAATCGGCAACCCATCCATACCTGGAGTTTTATTCCTTTTAGCACTATCCACAGCTCTTTTCACTTCATCACCTGTTACCTTATCCATCAAAACCGGCAAATTTCCCTCATACACTCTCTCAGACAAACCACACAATACTTCTTCTTCCATATCACTATCTACTTCCTTCCTATCATACAACTTTCCATAAAATTCTGTAATCACATCCATCATTCTTTCACCACTCACTTCCTCTCCATCTTTATCTAACACATACTTTATCACATGCTTATTTTTCAAGCTTTTTTTGAAAAAAAACCTTGTACATCTTTCATTTTCCTCTAATACCTCCACCCTAGACCTAAAAATAATTTCTTTACCTCTATTATTCAAACATTTACTAACCTCAGATCTTGCTTTAATAATATCATCATTCACATCCACACCTTCCTCTCTTAATTTATAAAGAAAACTAAGCCTGCTATTCCACAGCTGATACTTATTCCTCTCTCTCACAGCTTTTCTATATCCTGCTCTCTGATAGAACTTCTTAACCCTTTCCTTAACCCAGTCCCACCATTCCAATATATTGACAAACTCATTTTTCCTACTTTGCCAGAAACTATATTTCTTACAGAAATCTTTGAATAACACCTCATCTTCTAAAAGCTTAACATTTAGTCTCCACAATCCTTTCCCATATATTGTACTAGACTCACAACAAACATTGCAACATAAAGAAACATGATCTGTAAAAGGCACTTTCTCCTGTACAAACTCTCCAAACATCACATCTTTAGAACATAGTAAATAGTCTATACGAGACATTACCCCTCCTCTGTCCGCAAAAAAGGTATTTGGGACAGGCTTACCCATACTTGTCTCTGCAATATCAACAAAACCAAAATCCAGAATAATATCCTTCAGGATTTTCCCAGTAATATCAACAACTACCTCCCCTCTCCCACTCCTACCTTCCTTCTCTAGAATACAATTCATATCACCTACAAGCAATGTAGGAATTCTTCCAGACAAAAAAAACTTTAATTTTTCAAAAAAACATTTCCTCTCTTTCTTCTCTGCTGGAGCATAAACACAAAACACCCTAAATCTCCAGCCTCTATATTTAGCACTTACAGAGATAGCTCTCCCCTCATCTATCACCAAATAACTTTCTATATTAATTTCTTTATTTTTAAACAAAATACCCACCCCTGCATTCCTGTTACAGCTAGAACCAGACCATATAGCCTCCCCATAGCCCCATTCCTCTTTTTCCGGTATATGAGACAATCCACATTCCTGCAAACAAATAATATCAGCATTTCTTGCTGCCACATATTCTAATACTGCCGATCTTCTGGCTTTACTTGTGATTAATCTCACATTCAGCGAGAATATTTTTAAATTAAACATTTGAAACAAAATAAAACAAACAGACAACAAAAAAAATAATAATAAACTTTGTAAAACAAAAACATTAGACATCCACTATGCACTGTTAGCATCACAGCACGTAAACAGAAGTTCACCCTAAAAAACATCAGGGAACTAATTAAGCAGCCCAAGGTACAGCACAAAAAATAGCTATTTTTGACCACCATCTCTTTAGCTGAGATCTAAAGCAGTTCTTCCTCAACAGCTTTGCAGTCCTCCTCACCCTATACCTTGCGGCCCCTTGTAAGAGGCACACTTCTTTACATTTGGGATAACATTTCCCCCATCTAAAAAATAAGCCGATGCCTCTTGTGATCTATCGCCATCCTCCTCAGCAGAGGACACATCTTCTATACCTTCAGTATTATGTCCTGTTGTATTCTCCATCCGTGGCTTCTTAGCTCTGCGCACCTGTCGTTCAGCTTTCCTAGCCACTGAGCCAGACTCCTCAGGCCCACTGCTGAACTCCTCCACTCTAATAGAGTCCCCCGATGGTACAGGACTCTGACAGTCATCTATTACCAGACTAAGAGCTGGACTCTCCACACAGTCACTTGATGCTTCCACCACATCCTCCATTACATCAGCAAACTCCTCTTGCTGTCCCTCATCTGCAGCCACACATGCAGGCTCATTAGACCGAACAAGCTGTTCCTCGTTATCAGCACTGGGTCCAGACCTAGCCTGCTCTTCACTAGTGGAATTCCCACCAGGCACAGACTGTTGTATATTAACCCCACGATCTGCAAAGTTTTTTGCTCTCATCTCAGCATCAAGCTCTTTAAACATTTGCCTTCGCATACTGACTTTAGCAGCAGGACAGTTTCGGACACTGTGTCCTACCTCTCCACAGATATCACAGCTTTTTGCCATTGGGCAATTGCCAGCCTCATGATCTTTTTGCTTGCAATTCCTACAAACTTTGCCTGTGGAACATTCCTCCTTAGTGTGTCCATACATAAAGCACAGTCTGCAGAAGCTTGGCTGTCCAAAATAGTACAAGAATCCCCTATTACCACCAATGCAGAAACTAGCAGGGGGATGCTTAGTACCACCCACATTATCTGGGTCAGGTTTTAGTCTCACCCAGAACCGTATTTTGCCATTGAAAATTCCCAGGGCATTTTTTTGTTTTACTCCACCCCGCACATTAGAACAGGATTGCAGTAGGAAGGCTTTTAACAAGCTCACCTCTGTGTATGGGTTATAAACATGAACAGTAATTGAAATTTCTTCAAGGGCAAAAAGAGGTTTCATTCTCACCAACCTCATTGCAGGCTCATGTTCCTTGCCCCTTAAAACCTCATACACATTGAGGCAGAAGCCATTTGAATGAAATGTCACGTCATAAATACCTTGTTTAGGGAAGTCTTGAATACAATAAAGGTCACTCAGAGTCACTTTCCCTAGCTTCTCCAGTATCTCATGGAAGACAAATTTCAGATCATTCTGCGATGAATCCTTTTCCAACTCCAAACGAATAGTATTCTTTACGCCAGACATTTCCAATCAGGGAAGATGTACCCAAGGTACTAATGCAGAAGTGTGCACCGGTGTGCGATCACCACTCAAAGCCAGGGGCTCCCCGCAAGGGGAAGACCCCAAAAGGCCCCTGCCCCAGACCAGGCAAGCCGGTCGTTCAGGCAGGAAAGTTGTATAATATCACCATCCATACAGGAGCCGCCTGTTCACAGGATGTGACGTGTTGTCCAAGGCGATGAGACTGAGCCAGGAACTGGAGTTTATACACCTTGGTCTGTGATGATTGGATGATCTCTGTGAGAACACACCCTGCTGGATTAGGTGTTCAGATCAGCTGTGGGTTAGCTGAAGCACTGTGTACTCCAGGCTGCAGTAGACTGAAAACTGGAACAGAACTGAACTGCTGGAACCTGTAGTACCACAGTAGTGATGCGACGGAGAATGCAGATTCCTGACACTCACTCTGTAAAGGTTTTCTGCAATGACTCCTGTATTAATCTCAAAGTGCCTTCGCTCATCCCTGATATCTCCACCTCAGAAGATGGCTGCCACTGCAGTTCTCCTTCTTAAGGGGGGTACACACGGAGCGATGTTTAGCTTGTTTCTAAGCAAACTGACTAGATTGCTTAGAACATCGCTCTGTGTGTAGGGGTGCCGGCGACAGCGATGCGCGGTCCCGCGCGTCGTTATCGCAGGGGCTAGATTGGCCTGCATGCAGGCTTAATCTAGTGGGTCGCTCACTTCAGCGCTGTGTGAAGTGAGCAACCCCCGTGTCCGTCCCACCCCTCGCTCAGCACATCGCGCAGTGCTGAGCGGGGGGAGAAATGTGTGCTGAGCGGTCTGTGCTAGACCGCTCAGCACACATTTTTGGGAAAATCTCCCCGTCAGTTTGGCCCCTTAAGGTGGGTACACACTATTAGATATATCTGCAGATCAATTGATCTGCAGATATATCTATGTACGGATCGGGCAGTGTGTTGTGCATACACACAGCCCGATCCGTCGGGGGACTGACGTCATGAACTGGGCGGGCGGGCGCGAGCGCCCGCCCAGTACACCTGTCAATCACCGCCGGCCGCCGCAGCATGTGTACGGGCGGTCGGACGACCACCCCGTACACACACAGCGACGGGCCAATATATCGTTAGATATATTGGCTGTCGGCTGTGCTGCGCGGCCGACGCGATACGTCTGTGAACGACGGAGTTCACAGACGTATCGCCCGTACACACTGGCCGACGGTCCCGCGATGTATCGGCCGTTCAAGAGAACGGCCGATACATCGACCAGTGTGTACGGGCCTTTACACTTCTCAGACCATCTGCTGCTCACCGAGTGCCGTTCATCAACTGCTGCTCACCAAGTGCTGGTCATCAACTGCTGCTCAACAACTGCCTCTCATCAACTGCCACTGACCAACTGCCCCTCACCAACTACCACTCACCAACTGCCACTCACCAACTGTCACTCACCAACTGCCACTCACCAACCTCCTTTCATCGTCTCTCAGCTGTCCCCAGCCTTCCAACTGACATCTCGCAGGGCCTCTTGTAGTTTTAATACCAATTTGTCACAAAGGTCCATGCAGCCTGCGTCAGGGTGTACGCCTGCTATCCACTCTTGGAGAAGCCTCCACAAACTACATTTGCTTGACAGGTGCCATATGCAGAAGTGTAGATCTAATATGAAAGTTAAAGTTCTTACAACTACTTTTAAGCTTTTTGTTTCTTCCTACAACGCTGCTCATTTACATCCTAGGTTAATCATAAGAATGATGGGTTGTAGTCCTGTCTTTATTACACCTCGTAACATTTTATTACAATGCAACTATGAAATAATTACGTAACCCATCCCACACACCATATGCCGCCCCAAACCCCTCTTCTCTCGCATTTGGCACTGACTGGATGCATCTCCCCTATGAGTACCCCTGGAGGGGAGATAAGGGTGGCATATATACAGCATTTTTAAGGATATTCCAATCTGTGAACAGCCATTCGTACAAATGTTCTTGGATTCTGTATCAGCATAGAGATAGCAGAGATAGGTTCTTGTCCTATTCTTTTTATGCAACGAAACATGGTCAGCACACTTAAATTGTTTCAAAATTGCGCCAATCTCCACGTTTTGTCAGATCTATCCCATGATAGAGAAACCAGGAGCATCAGCCAGTGTGAATACAAGTTCTAGGTTAGAAATCATAGGGTTGATGTTTGTACAGTACACTGTTATTTATTAACAGTCTGCCATGACGGCTACTGGCTTCACAATGAACAATACACAGACACTTCCCTACCTGCCTTGGCTAATTGAGATTGGGCTCGCTAGACTGGCAATCCTGCCATCTACTGGCCCCACAGTAATAGACATCAGTCCACAAAAACGCATCACTTTAATAAGTAACTCAGGGGGACATCTACTAAGCAATGATAAGAGTGGAGAAGTGAGCCACTGGAGAAGTTGCCCCATCAACCAATCAGCAGCTCTGTATAATTTTATAGTATTCAAATGATAAATATTACTTCATTGCTGATTGGTTGCCATGGACAACTTCTGCACTGGCTCACTTCTCCGCTCTTATCACTGCTTAGTAAATGTCCCCCTAGGCGGCCTATTTAACACCATCTGCATCCAAGGATGCAGATGGCATGTGATAAAATCGCCCATATTCGCACTGCAATAATTGATTACATCGCACGGATGTATCAATTATTGCATGCAGGGACAGAGATTGCGAGCAAGTACTGTCCCTGCGATGACACACCGCAGCATCATTGGCGTATTTCTACATCGCGGGTCCTCCCCATGGTGAATATACTCACCAGTCCAGGGAGCTGGTCATCTGTGCTCCTGCAGGGCTGCTGGGGCGCCGGATCCTGTGCACTGCTGTGACCCTCAGTGCTGTAAAGTGAGCTGCCGTTTTGCAGCATCACTGTACTGCACTGAGGGTCACAACACAGCACATTAAGGACCCGGCGCCCGGCAGCCCACACCGGAGCACCAATCACCGGCTCCTGGACTGCTAAGTATGGTTTTTATTTTTTTTAACTTTATTTAAAAATTTGTTTTAAGCAGTGATCAGCTTGTGTGTCCATTGGATACACATAGCTGATCACTGGAGCCCGGTCCCTGCACATCCTCAGGGGGCAGAGAAAGCTGGGCAAAAGCTGCAGATTTTAGTAAATTTGGCCCTTTAATACATTCATTGATACTAAAATAATGTGAAAAGGGTGTGAAAACACCCAGAGCCAACTTAACAGCAATGTAGGCCCCTAAGCACAGCAATGCACTGGGGCCCCTACCCACTCATCAGCGGCAGGGGTGGGGGGTGCTATTAGTGGCAGCTTTGATGTCCTGCGTGCGGTAGTTCTGTCTTCTGCTCAGCATGTAAGACCTGGAGCAGTTATTTCTGCTAATTATTCCTTTACTGCACAGATGGGGCGGGAGGGAGAACACTAAACTGCAGAAGGGGGCATTGTGCTGAATGAAGGGGCCCCAGTACATGACTTCCAGGGTGGTAGGGGGTGTTTAATACATAGGGAGGGTCGATAGTGGAGTGGGCTTAATATTCATAATTTTCTGGTGGGAGGGCAGCTTGCTTGACTGCAGGATATCTCCAGTTCCTGGAAACAGATTTCTTAGTTTTAATGGGATAAAAAAAATGAGAGAGTCCCACCTTTCAGAAGGGACTGGGGACTTGGGGATCAGAGTTCAGTAGCCAGAGCAGTGGCGTAACTAGAAATTTTTCTCCCCCATAGTAATGCCCAGTATACATTATTCCACATACTGCAATGGCCCTTAGACATTATTCCACACACAATAATGCACATGACACAATATGCACACACTGTAATGCCCCAGACACATTATGCCACACACCGTAATGCCTGTGACACATTATGACAGGAATCGCAATGCCCGTTATACATTATGCTACACACTGCAATGCCCCTGATACATTATAGCACATACAATGTCTGTGACACAGTATGACACACACCACAATGATCCTGAGACATTATACCACATACCACAATGCCCGTGATATAGTATACAACACACCGTAATGCCTGATACATTATGACACACACCGCAATGTCCGTGATACATTATGCCACACACCATAATGCCCATTACACATTAAGTTCTACAGTAAGGCTTCTAATTACTTTTAAATTACCTGCTCGTTGCCAGGGGTTTCATGCTCTTGGTTCCATGCACGGTGCCAGGGGTTTTCATGCTCAGAGTGTCATGCTCGTTGCCAGGGGTTTCATGCACTGGGTGTCATGCTCGTTGCTAGGGGGTAGTGCTTGTTGCTAGGGCCATGCTCCCAGTGCCACATATGCCCCCAGTGCCAGATATTCCCCCACAGTGCCAGGTATATGCCCCTAGTGCCAGATATTCCCCCACAGTGCCAGGTACATGCCCCCAGTGCCACATATACCCCCCCCCCCAGTGCCACATATGCCCCCTCAGTGCCTGCTCCCCCCAGTGCCAAATATTCCCCCACAGTGCCACATATGCCCCCTCAGTGCCTGCTCCCCCCAGTGCCAAATATTCCCCCACAGTGCCAGGTATATGCCCCCAGTGCCAGATATTCCCCCACAGTGCCAGGTATATGCCTCCAGTGCCAGATCTTCCCCCCACAGTGCCAGGTATATGCCCCCAGTGCCAGATCTGCCCCCACAGTGCCCGGTATATGCCCCCAGTGCCAGATCTGCCCCCACAGTGCCAGGTATATGCCCCCAGTGCCAGATCTGCCCCCCACAGTGCCAGGTATATGCCCCCAGTGCCAGATCTGCCCCCCACAGTGCCAGGTATATGCCCCCAGTGCCAGATCTGCCCCCCACAGTGCCAGGTATATGCCCCCAGTGCCAGATCTGCCCCCCACAGTGCCAGGTATATGCCCCAAGTGCCTGCTCCCCCCCCCCCACAGTGCCAGGTATATGCCCCCAGTGCCAGATCTGCCCCCCACAGTGCCAGGTATATGCCCCCAGTGCCAGATCTGCCCCCCACAGTGCCAGGTATATGCCCCCAGTGCCAGATCTGCCCCCCACAGTGCCAGGTATATGCCCCCAGTGCCAGATCTGCCCCCCACAGTGCCAGGTATATGCCCCAAGTGCCTGCTCCCCCCCCCCCCATGTGTTGGAGGGACACGGAGCGCATCGCGCGTCTCTCCTGCGTCCCTCCTGGCTCTCCCCCGCTGGTCTAATAAAGGAAGTGCCGGTTCGTGAGCCAATCAGAGCTCACGAACGGCACTTCCTTAGACCGGCCGGGGGAGAGCCAGGGAGGGACACAGGAGAGACGCGCGATGTGCGTTCCGTGTCCCTCCAACACAGCAGGGAGGGAGAGGAGACCGCAGAGTCAATCTGTATCTAAGTCAGTGGCGCCCCCGCAGCCCCTCGCCCCCAAGCCACCGCGAGGACTGCGGGGGCAGTAGTTACACCACTGAGCCAGAGCAATCAACCAACGAAAATATAAAATTGCATACCAGGGGGTATATTTACTAAGCTCCGATTTTGACCGAGATGGTGTTTTTTCTTCAAAGTGTCATCTCGGGAATTTACTAAACTAAAATCACGGCAGTGATGAGGGCATTCGTTTTTTTATTACGGCTGTGTAGTAAAAATACGAATGAATACACCATCGGTCAAACGCGGCTGTTTAGGTATTGAACACGGTCATTTACTAACCATTCGTATTTGAAATCTCTTGCGTGAAAATGCATGTGTGGCCGTGTAAAAATACTAATCGTACAAAAAGCCTAAAAAAAAGTAGACCTGCTTTTGAGAAGTGTGTTTACATGTGTTGCCGGGTGGTCTTCAGTATGCCGGCGGTCGGGCTCTCGGTGACCAGCATACCGGCGCCGGGAGCCCGACCGCCGGCATACCAACACTTATTCTCCCTCGTGGGGTCCATGACCCCCCTGGAGGGAGAATAAAATAGTGTGGCGCGCTCGCCACACTGTCGGTAAGCCGGCGGCCGGCCTCCCGGCGCCGGTATGCTGGTCGCCGGGAGGCCGGCCGCCGGCAGATCATAGTGAACCCGTGTTGCCAATTCTACATTAGTCACACCTGACTTTTTGGACCTTTAAAATGGACCCCAGTGCCGTTTCTTGCGGCGGGCGAGCCGTGCAACCGCACGGGGCGCCCGCCGCGGCACTTCTTCGGCACTTTGAATCCCCCCTCCCCTCTCCTCCCGAGTGCCCAGCTCGGGGGGCGGGGTTTCGCGGAATGACGCGTTTGCGTCGTGACGTCACGACGCAAACGCATCATTCCTCGAAACCCCGCCCCCCGAGCTGGGCACTCGGGAGGAGGGAGAAGGGGGAGCCGCGCAGACGAGGGAGAGCCGCTTCAAATGTAAGTCAGCCCCTCTCCCTCTCTCTCCCTCCCTCCCTCCCCCCCACCACCACCTGCCTTAATGTGTAAAATGGGGACACTTGTCTGCCAGAATGTGTAAAATGGGGTCACTAGCCTGCCGTAATATGTAAAATGGGGACTCTTGCCTTGCGTATTGTGTAAAATGGGGACACTTGCCTGCCGTAATATGTAAAATGGGGACTCTTGCCTGCCGTACTGTGTAAAATGGGGGCATGTGCCTGCCGCAATGTGTAAAATGGGGACACTTTCCTGCCGCAATGTGTAAAATGGGGGCACGTGCCTGCCGCAATGTGTAAAATGGGGGCACGTGCCTGCCGCAATGTGTAAAATGGGGACACTTGCCTGCCGTGCTGTGTAAAATGGGGGCACGTGCCTGCCGCAATGTGTAAAATGGGGACACTTTCCTGCCGCAATGTGTAAAATGGGGGCACGTGCCTGCCGCAATGTGTAAAATGGGGACACTTTCCTGCCGCAATGTGTAAAATGGGGGCACGTGCCTGCCGCAATGTGTAAAATGGGGACACTTTCCTGCCGTACTGTGTAAAATGGGGGCATGTGCCTGCCGCAATGTGTAAAATGGGGACACTTTCCTGCCGCAATGTGTAAAATGGGGGCACGTGCCTGCCGCAATGTGTAAAATGGGGACACTTGCCTACCGTGCTGTGTAAAATGGGGACACTTGCCTGCCGTGCTGTGTAAAACGGGGTCGCGTGCCTGCTGTAATGTGTAAAATGAGGACTTTTTTTTTTATCCTGTGGTAGTCGTCATGATGAGATCAGATGAGGCCACGCCCATCGTAACAATGCCACGCCCATGTTAACGAGGCCACGCCCCCTTGCCGGGAGCATGCTTTTCCTCTTTATATCTATGGGGGGAGCATTTTTTCTTATGTGAATGGGGAGGGGGGGGGCGCGCATTTTTAAATCTCGCACTGGGAGCCAAATTGGCTATAAATGGCCCTGATGGGCCCCAACACATTTTTCACCACTCTCAATCTGAAATGGCTGCTACTGTGTGTAGTACTGCTTTCTTGTTTGCTGGGGGATACCTGACACTGCTCCATGAGGCTACAATAAACCCAGGCCAGGAAAATCAACAGGGTCAGCAGGTTGTACATGTTCCACGTAGGCTGGCCATGGCTTGTTGTTTTAGTGGGCATTTAAACCATAACAAATTTGCTGATGAACATGTTATACAGGTGCTCCAACTAAATGTAAATAACATTTTCCCTCTGTATGACCTTGTCAAACTGAACCTAGACCCTGAGACAGCACGCTCTTGCTCTGTCTCAGGCCTGCACAAACTCCTGCCTGTGTTGCACTTTATGGCTACTGGCAGCTTCCTGCCTGTGACTAGCGATGTCATTAGTATCTCACAGGCCACCTTTTAGAAATATGTAATTCAGGTGAGTTAAAACATACATACACGTCTATGTCTAAGTGGTGCTTCTGTAATGTAATAGAACACAGTATTGTATTGATTACAGGTCATGACACTCACCTTTAATTTTGGAATGTCCACTCAGGTTTTGGATGTCTTGGATGGCTACATAGATGCCTCTCTCTGCTTCCCTACCCAGGAGTCGCAGTGGCATGCAGTCAGGGTAGCTTTATGTGATCTTGCTGCCATGGCCAATGTGCTGGGTGCCATAGATTAGACACACGTTGAGCTGAGGACACCTAGGGGCAGGCAATATATTTATACCAATACACATCTGGCCCAAGACACTAATGTGGAGGTGGTTTGTGGAGCAAATTAAACAATACACATATTCCGTGTAACAATTTATTTTTTTAACACACGAATTTATGAACAAAAAAAACCAAAACATTTTAATGGTCACCATATTCTGTGCACGCATTATTATTTGGTTTTTTTTTGTGTGCTGGGTGCCGAGGATTGTGCTGGCTCGTTGGTGCGGGTTCGACTTGAGCGTCGAACTGGGGATTGAACTGGGGTGTGGCTTGGTGTAGTTGTCCCGGAGCTCGATGTCACATGGTGTGATGCCAACACACTAAGGCTTTGACTGAGATTGTTCAAGCTTGCTGTGAGCTGCGTATTAGCGGCAGTGTTGTTAGCTATTATGCATGATAGGTTGTCATTGATCATTTGGTTATGTTGGATGATCTGGATGAGTGATTGTTGCTGCCGCTGTTGTTCATCCAAGATGCGTTGGAGGTTTGATTGCATTTGGCTGTTGTCTGCCCTCATCTGCTCCATGGAGTTTGCGATTCTGCCCACCTGCACTATAAGTCTGCCTGAGTTGCGACTCAGTCTAGGCAGATGATGGGGCAGACTTGACAGGTATTGGCTGTGGGTGTTGAGGCTTGCGCAGTATTGCGCCTGTTGTGTGGACCAACGGGTCCAAAACTCAGGGCCCATTTGTATGTCCACTTGTGTTGTGGTCAATTGGGGGCTGTGTGATGTTTGGGGTGGTTGGGGTATGTCCTGCGGCGTGGTTGGCTGGGTCGGATCGATGGGCTACAGGTGGAGTGTGAAGGTCTCCTGGTCACGTTCCTGCTGGGCATCCTCGGTGATGATGGGTGGGTCAGTATGGGGTTGAAAACAGCCACTATTTAGTAAATATGTAGCATTGGTCTTACTATAGCTTTACGTCAACATGCATTACTTCTTAATATTAATGTTGTAATTGCTAAATAGATTGTGGCCTCAACTTAACTATGTTGTTCACCTTTTTTAAAAAATATGTGGCTTCTAACGTTCACTACTCATTTGGTTAAAGTTTGTGGGACTAGTTGGATTCTGAGCCATAATTAATGTTTAAACACGAAGAACTCTAACAAATACAAATTACTACATTTACATATTGGGTATGAAGCTTCCTTTGGAACAACACACACAATACAATAAATGTGTTTGCCAATACACTCATACATTGTTCAAGCCAGTCAGTGGTCTGCCCAAAACGTTAACAAATATAGTGGTTTAAAATGTACACATTAACAATGGGTGAAAAAGTATTAAGGTGTCCTATGTTTAGAACTGGTGATGTTGGCCATGCCAAACAATTGGATGAGACTTAACATTTATGTTTGGTTTTTTTCGCAAAAATTTATGTCAAACAAATGTGTTGATATGGCCAACATCACATCTGACAATTAACCATCTAAAAATACCTTAACACCATGTGGTTGTTGTTGTTGTTGATTATTGCAAGGATGACTGGTCATTTGTGTAATATTTTTTGCTCTGCACTAACAGTGGTGCAGATGTATAAACCTGGAGAAGGCATAAGGGAGTGAAAAACCAGTGATATGTGCAAGGTGATAAAGGCACAAGGCAAACAGCTCCAATATGTAAATTAACATTTGTGTTTATTTTGTACTGCTGCCTTTATCACCTTGCACATATCAGTGTTTTTTTCACTTCCTTATGCCTTCTCCAAGTTAATAAATCTACACCACTGTTTTTTAACTTATTTACACGTAATTGTTATGTTTACTCACCAGACAACTGAGGGGATTGTGGTTCCTCACTTTGTGGGCTGGCCAATAGAGCTAGTGGTGGCATGGCCGACACTGCGGAGATGCGCCGTTGGGGTGGTGATGCTGGTGCTGGAGCTTCTGCCTTAAGACGGCGTCTCTTGGGTGGCCTCGTAGCCACAGTAACCGAGCCCTGTGATGGGCGCCTTAGTGGAGGGGGGTTGGCAGAAGAAGAACCTATGTGATAAGATAAACATTAACATTTTGTGTTTCTATGTGTTTGCAGAATATGTGTTTACAGTAAAATCTTACCTGCATTGCCACCATCTGCATCTCTTGGCAGTGTGGGATGTGGCCTGGCTGTGCTGCTTCTCTTGTGTACTGTAGAAATATGAAGAATGTACTTATTAACATACTATTTTGTTGATATGTTTATGCAAATTCCTTATTGTGATGTAAACATATGTGGTACCTGATGAGAAGTAAACTAAACAATGCTTATGCTTTTCTGCCTGACTTCATTGGGTGTGTATCATTTAAATTTGATAAAAATTTGCTATTTAATCCATACACTAACGCTAATAATTTAAAAAAAAATACTACTTAAAAACCAAAACGTCGTAGCTTGACACGACCACAATATTGCACGCTAAGCACCCAAATTTTGATGCTAACAATAAAACACTAGCCACAAATATCTGCGAAAACTTGGAAACATCACAACCAAATATGCATGAAAAAACACAAAGGACAACCCAGAACAACACACAATAAACATAAATGCTATGAAATGTATTTAAAAAAAAAATCACACTTCTTTAAAATACACCTACAAACATTTACTTTTGGCATAAAACACCAGAAGAAGGACAAGGCAACCACAAAAAAACAACCATACAAAGGTTTAAAAAATACATAATTGAGAATAACACTACATCAGGCCTGGCCAACCTGTGGCTCTCCAGATGTAGTGAAACTACACATCCCAGCATGCCCTGCCACAGTTTTAGCATTCCCTAACAGCAAAACTGTGGCAAGGCATGATGGGACTTGTAGTTTTACAACAGCTGGAGAGCCACAGGTTGGCCAGGCCTGCACTACATCCCCAACACATTAGAATAATGAACAAACTGACAACCACAATTAGCTAGAAGACATTTCAGACAACTAAGGACAAAGCACAGATGTTTATTTTTATTAAAAAATAAAAAAAACTCACCATCCTGCCTTGGCCGATCCGAATCCCGGACATAAGTGGCACCAATCACTTCTGGCGGAATGAGTGCACGCACAGGCTCCTCCCAATCATGGTAAGATGCACGGAAGGGGTGTCCACCCCCGGTTTGGCGGGCTGATTTAGCCTCCTTGGCCATCTTCGCCTTGACACAGCGCTTTATGTCATAGAAACGCTTACGACACGTGTCCTCGGTCCGCCTCACCACACCCTCACTATTCACAGCCGCAACTACCTTCCCCCACAGAACACTCTTCCTGCGTGACGACACCTTTGCAGCATCATGGCCAAACAACTGCCGATGATGCCTCATCAGCTCCCGCACCAAAGCCATATTTTCAGCGTAGCTGAATTTTACATTGCGGCCAGTCTTTGTAGTGGTGCGTGGCTGCGGAGCCACAACACCATCACTATCACTGGAGGCCGCAGCAACAACCTCCCCCTCCTCCTCACTAACCTCCTCCACCTCACTAACCTCCTCCCTCTCACTCACCTCCTCCACCTCACTCACCTCCTCCACCTCACTCACCTCCTCCACCTCACTCACCTCTGACTGGGACATAATCAGGACAAACAACAAATAACACTGAGAAAAAAAACAGTAAACAAACTCCTCCACTACCACTACACACCACACACCAACACACACACACACACACACACACACACACACACACACACACACACACACACACACACACACACACACACTCACTCACTCACAAACAATGACAATAGACGTGAAATAAAAAACAATGACAAAAAACTAGACAGACTTTTAAATAACTACACAACAAGTATGACAAGACTACTTACACACACAGTACAGCACTCAACAATCACAAAGAACCTCCTCAAAACCGCCAAAAACTCCAAACAACTCACCAACTCCTAACACACCTTCCTCTCACCTCTCCACTAGCTAAACCCACGAGGTTCGGACGGTTTGGGGCGTTTTTATAGTAATGTGCACAGACACTCCTCCATCACGAATCAAACCAATCATGGACGAGTGACAAAAACGAAACTTAGGTAAAAAAACGCGTCCGTGAACGGACAAACACTGCCGTAACCAAAATGTGACGCAGTCGTAAAAAAAAACCTCATAACACGGCCACAAAACCACTAAATCGGCCGCATTCTACCTTACAAAACCACGAATGACATCGACATCGTAAAACACGAAAAATACAAATACGACAGCTTAGTAAATGAGGCGTAAAATTTTCAAAAAGTTGAAAATACACACATTGATTCGATGTCATTCGTGATGAATCTCCCTCCAAATCGGGACTAATACGAATTTTAGTAAATATACCCCCAGGTGTGTGGAGCTGGAGCAGGGACCAGCTGCTTGAAGGCTGATATCTCTGGTTCTGGGCATAACAGAGACAAGCTGCCAGTGTCCACTAAAAGGGGAGAGTCACAGCTTTTGAAATATACCCTCAGAAAAACTCTAAGTCAGACAGAACCCAAGATTTCTGTCTGGGAAGAAAAATTAACAGGCTTGGATGGGGACCACTACTTTGAAGTCGGATATCTTTGGTTCCCCAGGGCTGATTTTCAAAAATCTGGTACCCCTGGAAAGAGGGGACCCTCAGCTATCAGCCTATGGCCCTTTTACTCCTGGGGCCCTTGGGCAAGAGCCCATTGAGCCCATACGAAAAGACGGCCCTGAAAACACCCTTTTTCACATTATTTTAGTAAAAATAATGTTAATACATAGGCCTAAGGGAGAAATGCATTACACCTTCTAAAAAGTGGAGAATTAGAGTAGAGATATTGGGCCTAATTCAGTAAGGATAGCAAATTCTGCTAATTAGCAGAATTTGCAATCCTTTGGATCGCATGCTGGGGGCTGCCTATCGCTGGGCAAGGCCGCCCAGCATGCTGATAGGAGCCTCCCCCTGTTGAACAAGCAGAAATTGCGAACGCATCGCAATTTCTGCTCGTGAGCAGAAACTAAGGAACTAAGGAAGCCTCCTACCGGAGGAGGTCCACACCATATTCCCGATCGCGGCGGCTGCGTGTGATGTCACGCAGCAGCCCTGATCATGCCACCGACACACCCATGTTTGGCCACCTCCTCCCCCCTTTCGCGTAGCACTGCCTCCGCAATGCTCCGTCTCCTCCCCGGAAACGGAGCTTTGCCTGCCCCCCCCTGATTGACAGGCAGAGGCCAGTAGTGGCTCTTGCCATGGGCAAGCAGGCTTTTTGCCCGGGGCGCCGCTGTTCTGAGGGTGCTGCTGCCGCGGCAAGAGCCGCTACTGATGCAGTGCGGAGTGCCTGACGTCATCTCGCACCACACGGCATTGTGGGCGTGGCCACAGACGCTAGAAGTCATAATTGACCTCAAGGGCCAAATGTAATAGAGTTTCAGTGAGAGATTTGGTAAGGTTTTGCAGTTTCTTTAAAAAATGGCAATCATTTACACAGCAAGATCAACCTGATTTTGCAGTGTAAATGATTGCCACTTTAAAAAAAACATTACCAAATCTCTCACTTTCTGAAACTCTCACTCTATTACATTTGGCCCCTAGGGTCTGTGCAGTGTGCGTAAAGTCTCTCCCATAGTCCAAGGAGTGTTGCCGGAGACGGAGGCCAGCAGCAGCGGTTGGGAAGCAGGAGCGTGGCTGGTGAGTATTTTTTTTTTCTACAGGGGGGCACATCTACTGGAGGCACAACTACTGAGGGCAAAGCTACTGGGGGCAAAGCTACAGGGAGCACATCTACAGGGGGCACAACTACTGAGGGCACAGCTACAGGGGGCAAAATTACTGTGGGTACAGCTACAAGGGGAAAAACTACAGGGGGCACAACTACTGAAGGCAAAACTACAGGGGGCACAACTACTGAGGGCACAGCTACAGGGGGCAAATCTACTAGGGGCACAGCTACAGGGGGCAAATCTACTGGGGGCACAGCTACAGGGGGCAAATCTACTGGGGTCACAGCTACAGGGCACAGCTAAAGGGGGGCAAATCTACTGGGGGCACAGCTACAGGGGGCACAACTGTGGCCAAGCCCCTTCCCTATGACCTACTAACCCTGTTTTGTCTATTGGGCGCCAAAGGAAACTTTCGCCCTGGGTGCCACAAGGTCTAGACCCGGCCCTGGCAGAGGCGATCGCATTTTCTGCACCCCCCCTGCAGAAAATGCGGGTGCATGCGCAGGACAGATGCTGTGCATGCACCCGCATCTTTTTCTCAATATTTGCAGTTGATTCGGTTACTGCAATCCAACCTGAATTAGGCCCATTGTCCATAGCAACCAGTCTGCTTGTACCTTTAATTTTACAGAATGTATTTGACAAATACTAGCTTCTGTAAAAGATCACAAAGAGGAGTCTTGGGTGCCCCTGGTTATAACTGTTTTGCTTCATTCATAGTGTGCGCATACTTGCCTACTATCCCGGAAGAGTAGGCAAGTCTCCCACTACCCCCCTGCAGCTTACCACAGCCAACCGCATTACCCTGCACATCCTTCCGGAGCTGTCATGTCTGGGGGTCCGATGATGCAAATCGCGTCATTGTGGCTCAGCCCCCTGCCTAGCAATGCCGGTAACCTCCGCATTGCGTAGCGGGGCCACAATGACGTGGCAAAGCTGTCGCGCCCACGGGTCCACCCCCTTTCAACATCGGATTGCCCGCTACACCCCTCGCAGTGCTGACCTGGCTGCTCCCTCCCGGAGGGGGCAGCCAGAGAGTCGGCATGTATGAGTGTGCGAGTGTGTAAATAAGATTTTACTCACCGGTAAATCTATTTCTCGTAGTCCGTAGTGGATGCTGGGGACTCCGTAAGGACCATGGGGAATAGACGGGCTCAGCAGGAGACTGGGCACTCTAAGAAAGAATTAGGAATACTGGTGTGCACTGGCTCCTCCCTCTATGTCCCTCCTCCAGACCTCAGTTAAGGAAACTGTGCCCGGAAGAGCTGACATTACAAGGAAAGGATTTTGGAATCCAGGGTAAGACTCATACCAGCCACACCAATCACACCGTATAACTTGTGATAACTTACCCAGTTAACAGTATGAACAACAACAGAGCATCAGATCAACCCTGATGCAACTATAACATAACCCTTATGTAAGCAATAACTATATACAAGCATTGCAGAAGAAGTCCGCACTTGGGACGGGCGCCCAACATCCACTACGGACTACGAGAAATAGATTTACCGGTGAGTAAAATCTTATTTTCTCTAACGTCCTAGTGGATGCTGGGGACTCCGTAAGGACCATGGGGATTATACCAAAGCTCCCAAATGGGCGGGAGAGTGCGGATGACTCTGCAGCACCGAATGGGCAAACACAAGGTCCTCCTCAGCCAGGGTATCAAACTTGTATAATTTTGCAAAAGTGTATGAACCCGACCAAGTAGCTGCTCGGCAAAGCTGTAATGCCGAGACCCCTCGGGCAGCCGCCCAAGAAGAGCCCCCTTTCCTTGTGGAATGGGCTTTCACTGATTTTGGCAGCGGCAATCCAGCCGCAGAATGAGCCTGCTGAATCGTGTTACAGATCCAGCGAGCAATAGTTTGCTTTGAAGCAGGAGCACCCAGCTTGTTGGATGCATACAGGATAAACAGCGAGTCAGTTTTCCTGACTCCAGCCGTTCTGGCTACATAAATCTTCAAAGCCCTGACTACATCTAGTAACTTGGAACCCTCCAAGTCACGAGTAGCCGCAGGCACCACAATAGGTTGGTTCAAATGAAAGGATGACACCACCTTTGGCAGAAATTGCAGACGAGTCCGTAATTCTGCCCTGTCCATATGGAAAACCAGATAGGGGCTTTTACATGACAAAGCCGCCAAATCTGACACAGGCCTAGCCGGAGCTAAGGCCAATAGCATAACCACCTTCCACGTGAGATATTTTAACTCCACGGTTTTAAGTGGCTCAAACCAGTGTGATTTCAGGAAACTCAACACCACGTTAAGATCCCAAGGTGCCACTGGTGGTACAAAAGGGGCTGAATATGCAGCACTCCCTTTACAAACGTCTGAACTTCAGGAAGAGAAGCCAGTTCCTTTTGAAAGAAAATGGATAGGGCTGAAATCTGGACCTTAATGGACCCCAATTTTAAGCCCAAAGTCACTCCCGACTGTAGGAAGTGAAGGAAACGGCCCAGCTGGAATTCCTCTGTAGGGGCATTCCTGGTCTCACACCAAGCAACATATTTGCGCCATATACTGTGATAATGCTTAGCCGTCACGTCCTTCCTAGCCTTTATTAGCGTAGGAATAACCTAATCCGGAATGGCTTTTTCTGTTAGGATCCGGCGTTCAACCGCCATGCCGTCAAACGCAGCCGCTGTAAGTCTTGGAACAGACAGGGCCCCTGTTGCAACAGATCCTGTCTGAGAGGCAGAGGCCATGGGTCCTCTGTGAACATTTCTTGCAGTACCGGATACCAAGTCCTTCTTGGCCAATCCAGAACAATGAGTATTGTTCTCACTCCTCTTTTTCTTATGATTCTCAGCACCTTGGGTATGAGAGGAAGAGGAGGAAACACATGACTGGAACATCCACGGTGTCACTAGTGCGTCCACAGCTATCGCCTGAGGGTCTCTTGACCTGGCGCAATACATTTGTAGCTTTTTGTTGAGGCGGGACGCCATCATGTCCCCCTGTGGCAGTTCCCATCGATTTGTAATCTGTGTGAAGACTTCTTGATGAAGTCCCCACTCTCCCGGGTGGAGGTCGTGCCTGCTGAGGAAGTCTGCTTCCCAATTGTCCACTCCCGGAATGAACACTGCTGACAGTGCTTGCACGTGATTCTCCGCCCAGCGAAGAATTCTGGTGGCTTCTGCCATCGCCACCCTGCTTCTTGTGCCGCCCTGGCGGTTTACATGAGCCACTGCGGTGATGTTGTCTGACTGAATCAGCACCGGTTGGTTGCGAAGCAGATGCTCCGCTTGACTCAGGGCGTTGTATATGGCCCTTAGTTCCAGGATATTGATGTGCAGACAAGTTTCCTGACTTGACCACAGCCCTTGGAAGTTTCTTCCCTGAGTGACTGTCCCCCATCCTCGGAGGCTTGCATCCGTGGTCACCAGGACCCAGTCCTGTATGCTGAACCTGCGGCCCTCGAGAAGGTGAGCACTCTGCAGCCACCACAGAAGAGACACCCTGGCCCTGGGGGATAGGGTGATCAGCCGATGCATCTGAAGATGCGATCCGGACCACTTGTCCAACAGGTCCCACTGAAAGTTCCTCGCATGGAACCTGCCGAAGGGAATGGCTTCGTAAGACGCCACCATCTTTCCCAGGACTCGCGTGCATTGATGCACCGACACCTGTTTTGGTTTTAAGAGGCCTCTGACCAGAGTCACGAGCTCCTGAGCCTTCTCCGCCGGGAGAAAAACCTTCTTCTGGTCTGTGTCCAGAATCATGCCCCGGAAGGGCAGACACGTCGTAGGAATCAGCTGCGACCTTGGAATATTCAGAATCCAGCCGTGCTGTTGCAACACTTCCCGAGAGTGTGCTACGCTGATCAGCAACTGCTCTCTGGACCTCGCCTTTATGAGGAGATCGTCCCAGTATGGGATAATTGTGACTCCTTGCTTTCGCAGAAGCCCATCATTTCTGCCATTACCTTGGTAAATATTCTCGGTGCCGTGAACAGATCAAACGGCAACGTCTGGAATGGGTAATGACAATCCTGTACCACAAATCTGAGGTACGCCTGATGAGGTGGATAAATGGGGACATGAAGGTATGTATCCTTTATGTCCAGAGACACCATAAAATCCCCCCCCTTCCAGGCTTGCGATGACCGCTCTGAGCGATTCCATCTTGAACTTGAACCTTTTCAGGTATATGTTCAGGGATTTTAAATTCAATATGGGTCTGACCGAACCGTCCGGTTTCGGTACTACAAACATGGTCGAATAGTAACCCTTTCCTCGTTGAAGGAGGGGAATCTTGACCATCACCTGCTGAAGATACCATTTGTGAATTGCAGTTAACACTGTTTCCCTCTCGTGGGGGGGAAGCCAGCAGGGCCGTCGGTGAGGTGGCATCTTCTCAAAGTCCAGCTTGCATCCCTGAGACACAATATCTATTGCCCAGGGATCTAACAGGGAGTGAACCCACTTGTGGCTGAACTTACGCAGGCGTGCCCCCACCGGGCCTAGCTCCGCCTTGTGGAGCCCTAGCGACATGCGGTGGATTATTGTAGAGGCCGGGGAGGACTTCTGTTCCTGGGACCTAGCTGTGTTGTGCAGCTTCTTTCCTCTGCCCCCGCCTCTGGCAAGAAAGGACGCACCTCGGACTTTCTTGTTTCTTTGTTCTAAAGGCTGCATTTGATAATGTCGTGCTTTCCTAGGCTGTGCAGGAATATAAGGCAAAACAACAGAATTACCAGCTATAGCTGTGGAGACCAGGTCCGAGAACCCTTCTCCACACAATCCTCAGCCTTCCATATGCCTCTTAAGTCGGCATCATCTGTCCATTGCATATTCTACAGGACACGTCAAGCAGAAACCGACATAGCTTTGTCTCTAGGACCCAGTATACTCATGTCTCTTTGGGCATGTTTTATATGTATATATATATATATATATATATATATGAAAAAGACAAAAGAAGGAAGGCGCAATAGTGAGTAAAAATTGAAATTCTTTACTAATAAAAGAGTACAAGCTCACGTACATCAAGGTAAAATAATACCGGCTCCCATCTCCAAGCCCCCACAGCAATGCTTCCGGATAGCACCTAGCAGTGCTTTCAGACAGGGAGTCCACAGCGGCTCTTTATTCGGCTGTTTAGACCACCGCGGCTCTCATTCGGCTGCTCGTTGTATGCGGCTGTTTGTCCAGCACTAGGCAAAAGCGTCCCGACCGGTTTCGTCACGGTTGACTTCGTCAGGGGGTGTGGCCAAGCAGAGTATCCCTGCAGCATTTATAGCACATCTAATCCACTATATTTTACCATAAAAATAATTTTTATCTTTTCACAATCTCATCATAACAACATTTTTTCACCATGGATCATTACAATCTACAGATATTACTGCAATTTATATTTATAACATTTTTAACATCAAAGGGTAATTCAAAAAACACCAGACAGTAATTAGCTCAGTGTTTTCACTGGTAATTAGATCAGCTGTACCTCATCAAGATCTCAACTCATAGATAGGTCTTTTACTTTTAATCTCCACATGAACACATTTTATTTTTACGTCCGTCTGTTTAGTTCATTATCCTCTGATGCCACATTTTTTCTAAAACCAATTTAATACAATAAATCCAAATCAATAACCATCATAAAAAGCAATACAAAAAGCAATATAATTGCCCTATTAATGTCACAGTTTTTTGTAATTTTAAAATGTATCTATTACCATCTAATTTATACACTCTCATTAAAGGCACAAATAAGGGGAACAAAAATATATATAAATATATATGCATATATATATAGAACCATGCGCATATATGTATCAAATCTAATCAGTAACATTAATACTTGATATCGTTGGACATTGAATATTGAACCATGTTATGCTTCTCACCGCACACCCTATCGATGTCACTAGGGGGTGATAACACCCAACATGCAAAGTGACATCAGTGTGCAGGATCATCCACATTACATTAGTGCAAAAAAGGGACAATGTCGAATGTTTCATTAAGTCCATTAGGACTCAATGTTTTAAGTTTGTGAATCCAATATGTTTCCCTTCTTCCTAGCTTTTTTAGAATGTCACCACCTCTATCATCTAACGTGACATGTTCTATAGGTTTAAAGGAGAAATTATTCAAGTTCCCCCTGCACATTCCAAAAAATGACGGGGTACACTATGATTAGTTAGTTTGTTAGTTATACTTCTCATATGTTCTAAAATTCTAAAATTCTAGTTTTTAATGTTCTTTTTGTTCTCCCTATGTAGCTAACCCCACACCTACATTCTAGCTGGTATATCACGTGGGTGGTTAGGCAGTTTGCAAAACCTATTATTTTCCAGGATTCTGTTGGTTCCTTATTCCAAACTAGCTTTCTGTCTTTACTCATAAATTTGCATACTTTGCAATGACTACAAGGTGCACATCCATTTAGGTCTTTTAACCAATTATTCCCCTCCTCCATACGTAAATTACTCGGGGCTAAGGCTGCCTTAAGTGTTTTAGCTCGCTTAAATATCACTTTTGGTTTGTCTGCCAGTACTTTATTCAGGATGGGATCTAACATTAGGACATCCCAATGTTTATATAAAATATTTTCAATTTGTTTATTTTTAGTATTGAAATTAGTGATAAAGGGAACCATCTCTTTATGTTTCACATCATACTTATCTTTCTTCCTATATCTCAACAGTTCCTTTCTATCTAGCATATCTGCTCTATGTTTACATTTTTCAATAATTTCTATGGGATAGTTTTTTTCCTTAAATCTCTCTGTATATAATGCAGCCTGTTCCTCATATGTTGCTTTCTCTCCACAATTTCTCCGTAATCTTAGAAACTGGGAATAAGGGATATTTCTTAGCCAATTTCTTGAGTGACAGCTGTCATAATGTATGTAACTATTGCTATCAACTTTTTTTATATGAGTATATGTACTAATTTTCTTGCCAGGAGTCCATCCACTCCTGGGTGGATGGACTCCTGGCAAGAAAATTAGTACATATACTCATATAAAAAAAGTTGATAGCAATAGTTACATACATTATGACAGCTGTCACTCAAGAAATTGGCTAAGAAATATCCCTTATTCCCAGTTTCTAAGATTACGGAGAAATTGTGGAGAGAAAGCAACATATGAGGAACAGGCTGCATTATATACAGAGAGATTTAAGGAAAAAAACTATCCCATAGAAATTATTGAAAAATGTAAACATAGAGCAGATATGCTAGATAGAAAGGAACTGTTGAGATATAGGAAGAAAGATAAGTATGATGTGAAACATAAAGAGATGGTTCCCTTTATCACTAATTTCAATACTAAAAATAAACAAATTGAAAATATTTTATATAAACATTGGGATGTCCTAATGTTAGATCCCATCCTGAATAAAGTACTGGCAGACAAACCAAAAGTGATATTTAAGCGAGCTAAAACACTTAAGGCAGCCTTAGCCCCGAGTAATTTACGTATGGAGGAGGGGAATAATTGGTTAAAAGACCTAAATGGATGTGCACCTTGTAGTCATTGCAAAGTATGCAAATTTATGAGTAAAGACAGAAAGCTAGTTTGGAATAAGGAACCAACAGAATCCTGGAAAATAATAGGTTTTGCAAACTGCCTAACCACCCACGTGATATACCAGCTAGAATGTAGGTGTGGGGTTAGCTACATAGGGAGAACAAAAAGAACATTAAAAACTAGAATTTTAGAATTTTAGAACATATGAGAAGTATAACTAACAAACTAACTAATCATAGTGTACCCCGTCATTTTTTGGAATGTGCAGGGGGAACTTGAATAATTTCTCCTTTAAACCTATAGAACATGTCACGTTAGATGATAGAGGTGGTGACATTCTAAAAAAGCTAGGAAGAAGGGAAACATATTGGATTCACAAACTTAAAACATTGAGTCCTAATGGACTTAATGAAACATTCGACATTGTCCCTTTTTTGCACTAATGTAATGTGGATGATCCTGCACACTGATGTCACTTTGCATGTTGGGTGTTATCACCCCCTAGTGACATCGATAGGGTGTGCGGTGAGAAGCATAACATGGTTCAATATTCAATGTCCAACGATATCAAGTATTAATGTTACTGATTAGATTTGATACATATATGCGCATGGTTCTATATATATATGCATATATATTTATATATATTTTTGTTCCCCTTATTTGTGCCTTTAATGAGAGTGTATAAATTAGATGGTAATAGATACATTTTAAAATTACAAAAAACTGTGACATTAATAGGGCAATTATATTGCTTTTTGTATTGCTTTTTATGATGGTTATTGATTTGGATTTATTGTATTAAATTGGTTTTAGAAAAAATGTGGCATCAGAGGATAATGAACTAAACAGACGGACGTAAAAGTAGCAAATTATACTTACCGATAATTTCATTTCTTCAAGATACTCCATGGCAGCCATTACTCTGGGATTTATCCCTACTCCTAGATTTTAGACAGGAAGTTTTTTCTATTTTAGGCTCCGCCCCCTCTGGGAATATAGGTCCGTCCGCCTCTGGCTTCCCCAGTCTTTTGAGTGTCTCTTTGACGGAGCCTAATAAAAAACAAAGATATATTGAGGTGGGAAAACTAGGCTGCCATGGAGTATCTTGAAGAAATGAAATTATCGGTAAGTATAATTTGCTACTTTCTTCTACGCTACTCCATGGCAGCCATTACTCTGGGATATACCAAAGCATACTAGTAGGGAGGGAAATAAACCACACAGAACCCAGATGATGCTTAAAGTAAATTTTATGCAGTTGCTTCCTTCAGTACTGCTTCTCCAAAGTGACCACCAGAGACATCCAAGCCATAGTGTCTGGTGAATGTATGGATGGACGGACGACCATGTCGCTGTTGCACATATCTCTTTAACCGACACCTGCGCTTTTCTTGCCCAGGATGTAGCCACAGCCCTCGTAGAGTGTGCCTTAATGTGGTCTGGAACTGGTCGCCCATTTTCTTGATAGGTGAATGCAATCAATTCCTTGATCCACCTAGAAATCGTATTTTTAGAAGGCGATTCGCCTTTTTTGACTCCGGAGTGTAGAACAAACAAATTCTTAACTTTCCGAAAGTCTTTGACTCTCTCCAAATATATAGAGACTGCCCGCAGAACATCCAGCATATGTAGCCTTTCTTCGTAATCATCCGTTGGGTACGGAAAGAAAGATGGTAGAATGCTTTCTTGACTCATATGGAAGTTTGATACTACTTTTGGTAGAAATTCAGGATTATTCCTCAATATTATTCTGTCTGGAAGAATATTCAGGTAGGGCTCCTCAGCCCAAAGAGCCTGTAGTTCCCCAACCCTTTTCGCTGAAGTTATTGCCGTGAGGAAAACTACCTTCCAGGTAAGCAACTTTAAAGGGATTTCCCGCAGAGGTTCGAAGGGTGAATCCATAAGTGCGTTCAGAACAAGGTTCAGATCCCAGGTTGGCATAACTGATCTGACTCTGGGACGTTCCCTCTTGATGGCTTGACAGAATCTCTGTATCAGGTTATCCTCCGACAACTTCCTATCCAGCAATACACTTAACGCTGATATTTGTACCTTGATGGTTGATACTGCCAAACCCATCTGGAAACCTTCGCTTAAGAACTGCAGTATCTGAGGAACTTCAACCTTAGAGATTTCGACATCATCTCCCAGCCAATCTCCAAATTTTCTCCACACTCTGTAATAGGATTTCGAAGAGGTGCTTTTCCTTGCCTTCATAAGTAAGGTGACAACCTGTTCTGAAAGGCCTTTAGTTCTCAGGATTGACCTTTCAACTTCCACGCCGTCAAATGAAGACTCTGTGGGTTTGGGTGAAAGACTGGTCCCTGACGTAGTAGCTCTGGTTCTACTGGTAAGACCCATGGACCCTGTATTGCCATTCTGAGTACCGTGGGAAACCACACTCTGTTTGGCCAGTGAGGTAGAATTATTATAACTACCGCTTTCTCCTCTCTGATTTTCCGTAGAACTCGGGGTATCATTGGCAGTGGAGGGAACACATAGCTGAGGCTGAAGTTCCACCTCTGGGAGAGAGCATCTGTCCCGTTGGCATTTGGGGACTGGTACCTTGAAAAGAAATGCTCCACTTTCGTATTCTGGGATGTAGCCATCAGGTCTATCTGAGGGTACCCAAACCTCTGTGTTATCAAGTGGAACACTTGAGGATTTAGCTCCCATTCTCCTGGTAATACCTCGTGTCTGCTCAGGTAATCCGCCACTAGATTGGATTCTCCTGGAACATGAAGGGCTGTTATGGACTTTAGATTTTGTACTGCCCAATTCAAGATCTTCGCTACTTCCAGCCCTAGATCTCGACTTCTGGTGCCTCCTTGTCGGTTTAAATATGCCACTACTGTCACATTGTCCGAGAACACCCTCAGATGAGACTGTACCAGCAGCATCTGAAAACAACATATTGAATTCCACACTGCTCTCATTTCTCGCTTGTTGGAAGACATGAGTTTTTCTTGGGTGGACCATGACCCCTGGCATGTGTGGCTTAACAGATGACCTCCCCAACCTGTGGCACTTGCATCTGTTGTTAAGACAGCGTACTTGGGTTGTGCTAAGGACACCGACCTCTGCCTCAAACTCTGGTCCATCCACCAATCCAGGGACTTCCTTGCTCCTTGAGTAAGGATTATCTTGTGGTCTAGGTCTCTGCCTATACGGACCGCTCTGATTATGTCCCACTGGAACGTTCTCATTTTCCACCTGGCCCAGGGTACTACATCTATTGTAGAAGACAACATCCCCACAAGACGCAGACCCAGACGAAGTGAAATGCTGTCCTCTACCTGAACTAGAGATGAAAGATCTTGAATCTTTTTGCATCGGTCTTCTGATAATGCCACCGTGTACTTCTTCGAATCTATCCAAACACCTAGGAACTGCAGCCCTTGTGTTGGATCTAGCTTGCTCTTCTTCCAATTTACTAGCCAACCATGAGCTTGAAGAATCTGAAGAGTCTTCTGTACGGCTATTATCAGAGTTGCTTTTGTGTTCGCACAGATCAGCAAGTCGTCCAGGTACGGCCATAATGCTATGCCCATCACTCTCATATGTGCTACTAGAGCTAGAAGCACTTTCGTGAAGACTCTTGGTGAGGAAGACAGGCCGAACGGCAGGCAGGTAAACTGAAGATGTTCTCCAAGGACGTGAAACCTTAGAAACTTCTGGTCGTCCCGGTGAATTGGCACATGAAAGTATGCATCCTTCAGATCTATAGAGGCCATAAAGTCTTCCTGCTTTATCCCTAATAATATGGTCTTCAATGTTTCCATGTGAAACCTTTTCTTTATAAGGAATTTGTTCAAACTTCTTAAATCCAGAATGGCCCTGAATTCGCCTGATGGTTTCTGAATCAGGAACATCCTGGAATAAAAACCTCTTCTCTCTTCTGCCCTCGGCACCTTCACGACTGCCTGTGTTTTGATGAGGTTTTCTATAATACCCTGAAAGGCTATTATCTGTTCTTTTGATGTTAAGCTTTTTGACTTCACAAAATTCCGTCCTACCGGCTTCTTTATGAATTCTATATGGTAAGCCTGGGAGATTACCTTTAATACCCAGGCTTCTTGAGTTGATTCCTGCCACTGACCTGCAAATTTCATTAATCTGCCTCCTACTGGTGCAGCATTCTGGGGCACTTTCTTTTCTCTCATATAGTCAGAATTTTCTATTTCCTCTTCTGCCAGACTGACGAAAGGACTGCCTGGTGGTTGTTGAATTGTATCTGCCATACTGCCTACCTGGTCTGTATGACCTGGCCTCTTTAAACTGTTGTTTAGGTGAAGAGGCCCTAAACTTTGTTTTCCTATCAAATGGCAGTTTTGCGGATTTACCGCCTGACATTACACTAATTATGGACTCTAGCTTACTTCCAAAGAGGCGAGATCCTTCATACGGAAGAGCTACCAACCTATTTTTTGAGTGGACATCTGCTGTCCAGGTACGCAGCCACAATGACCTTCTAGCCGCAACACCTGCCGCTAATGACTTTGCTGCATATTCTACTACCTCAAGAGAGGCCTCACACAGGTACTCCACCGCCTTCATCATCACAGCCAGGTCTTTCTGCAGGTGATGTCTGGATACCTGATCCTCCAAGTCACGGTGCAGATTGTTCCCCCATAGCCTTAGGGTCCTGGTTGTTGACGCCATCGCTACCCCGGCCTTCAGCGTCACTGCTGATGCTTTATGGACCTTTTTCAAGGAACTCTCAACCTTCTTATCCATCGCATCCTTAAGCACCGCACCGTCTTCTAACAGAATTGTGGTTTTGGAAACTACTTCTGCCACAGCTGCATCCACTTTAGGTAATTCACACCACTTAGTGAATTCTACATCTTGTATCGGAAACATACGCTCCAACCTCTTCATATAATTGAGACGCTTGTCAGCAGTCTGCCACTGCACTGACATGATCTCCTTTAACACCTTATGTACCGGAAAACACCGGCTTTTCTTAATTCTGTCCTCAAATAAAGGATCTTGAGCGCCATCCTCCTGTGCTTCATCCTTAATATTTAAAGCTCTATACATATGCTTTAATAAGCCATCCACTATATCCAGATTAAATGATCTATCTGGCTCCTGAGCTTCCTCTGATTCTGCCGGCGAGGGACTATCAGCATAATCTAATACAACAAGACTATCTGAATCCTCAGCAGCATCTAGGCTGGTCTGTGACCTGGATCTTTTAGCCCCCTGAAGCTCCTTTAATTCCTCTTTTGTCACAAATGATTTTTTCATCCATTCCATTAGATCCTGAATCTGCTTGGATTGGCCCTGGGATGCTTCACAATCCTCGCATAACTTGCTATGTTTATTTCCAGATAGACTCTTTCTACAGCCAGAACAAGTCAAATGATGTTTCTTTTTATGTGTTCTCTTCCTAGGCACATCAGACACACTGCAACCAAAGCAGATGATACACTAAGCACCCTAACTATATAAAGTAATAATAAGTGCCCTAAATGAGGCTGCTTACCATTCCTGGGCACATGTAGGCGTGGAGGGGGACATCTCTTTGTCCATGTCTGCAGAATCCTCAGAATCCTTTCTCCAATATTGCTTTATTCCTTTGTTATTAGTAATAATCCACACTGCTCCTCTCTCACTCTCAGCGGTGGACCGCGCCATTTTTATCCTCCCTTGACTCTCAGCCTCCGGGCGGCGCATGCGCAGACCGATACGCGGCACTTCCGGTTTTCGGCCGCGCACTTCCGCCCGCCGCGTCCAGCGCTGCCCTCCAGGCTCAGCGCGACTTCCGCCCTCCAGTCTCCGGCGGTCACCAGCGGCAACAGGCGGGGGAAGCTCACCATAATCACCCAGGTACCTCACACTGCCACCAATGCAATATACTCCGTGTCCATGAGTGTTCAGCACATAAAATCAGTGCTTTTCCATATTTATACTGCCACAGGCAGCAATTATTATGGTTTTCCTTTTCTTCTAGCATTTGTACTGCCACAGGCAGTAATACAATGCTCCTCCATGGGTCCCGGGTGCCAAACCCCATCCAGCCGCGGCTCACAGAGGCGCATTAGGCCGGGAAAATTCCTGGTAAGCCTCATATTTGAATTTAAAATAACAAACGACTACACTGTCACTATCTAAGGAGACAGGAAAAAGACTGGGGAAGCCAGAGGCGGACGGACCTATATTCCCAGAGGGGGCGGAGCCTAAAATAGAAAAAACTTCCTGTCTAAAATCTAGGAGTAGGGATAAATCCCAGAGTAATGGCTGCCATGGAGTAGCGTAGAAGAAAATAAAATGTGTTCATGTGGAGATTAAAAGTAAAAGACCTATCTATGAGTTGAGATCTTGATGAGGTACAGCTGATCTAATTACCAGTGAAAACACTGAGCTAATTACTGTCTGGTGTTTTTTGAATTACCCTTTGATGTTAAAAATGTTATAAATATAAATTGCAGTAATATCTGTAGATTGTAATGATCCATGGTGAAAAAATGTTGTTATGATGAGATTGTGAAAAGATAAAAATTATTTTTATGGTAAAATATAGTGGATTAGATGTGCTATAAATGCTGCAGGGATACTCTGCTTGGCCACACCCCCTGACGAAGTCAACCGTGACGAAACCGGTCGGGACGCTTTTGCCTAGTGCTGGACAAACAGCCGCATACAACGAGCAGCCGAATGAGAGCCGCGGTGGTCTAAACAGCCGAATAAAGAGCCGCTGTGGACTCCCTGTCTGAAAGCACTGCTAGGTGCTATCCGGAAGCATTGCTGTGGGGGCTTGGAGATGGGAGCCGGTATTATTTTACCTTGATGTACGTGAGCTTGTACTCTTTTATTAGTAAAGAATTTCAATTTTTACTCACTATTGCGCCTTCCTTCTTTTGTCTTTTTCACATGTATCTAGCCGGTGGATCGGCTTTTTAGGAATTGGCAGCAAATACATCTATTAAAAAGGACTGATTACATTTTATCTGGAATTGGACGGAGAGAAATATCCTATGCGCAGTTAAATAATTGTATTGTACATATATATCTCCTATATAATAGCCCAGATCTGTGATTTTGTGATTCATTTGCTAACGCTGGCCGGAGTCACAACAGTGGGCGGAGTTAGTCAAATGAGTCACAGATCTGGCCAAATCTATAGGACACTAGGAGCAGCTGCAGAAGCAGATAGTATGGACATGGCACAGGCAGGGGTGCATACCTCCCAGCTTTCTTCATGAGCTTTCTTCAGGCAGAAGGAGGGACACACACACACACACACACACACACACACACACACACACACACACACACACACACAGCGAAAAGGGGGCGTGGCTTCACGGGAGGGCCCCCGTTTTCGTCAATGAGGGGGCATGCCCAGCGCTCTGTGAGCTGCTGGCATGCCCCCAGGGGCTGATTATGAGTCCAGGGGGCACAGGGTACTTGAGACAGGGGAACCCTATCTCATTGCTGTGTCTGCTGTGGGATTGGGGGCGTGGCCTAATCGCGCCCACGAGGCCACGCCCCCTCATGCAAATTCCGTTTTTTTATTTTTTTTATTTTGGCCCCTCAGCTAGGGCTAAATCCAGAGGAGGTGGTCGCTCCCCCTACACACCCGCACAGGCAGAAGAAAGCAGGGAGACTGCTGCCTCCCTGCAACACCACAGACCTGCCAACACGCAGCAGCGTGTGCTGACTGGAGTACAATGCTGCCGTTGTTGCTAGGGGAGCTTCTGAGCTGGGACAGAGCTACTCGAGCCGGGGGGACCCCTAAAACTGTGGGGCCAACGGTACGTACCGCCTGCCCCCCCCCTTAATCCGGCTCTGCTGCTGGAACCCCCCCTTAATCCGTACCACCTGATGCCCCCTCTCCCTCTGTCTCCACTATTCACCGCTGCTCTGCTAAGCAGAACAGCGAGTACAGGCGCTTTCCAACTGCCCCCCCACCGCAGGACACTGCGACCCGCGGGTGGGACAGCGGGACAGACCCCAAAAAATGGGACTGTCCCGTGAAAATTGGGACATTTGGGAGGTATGGGGGTGTGTGAGGGGGTATGCCATACTTGACCCCCCACATCAGCATACTCAGTAGGGTCTCTCTGGCGCGGAGGAGCGTCACTTTCTGGCACACTCCACGCTTCTTAGCTGTAGTTTTGTGGGTCACCAGCCGCTGTGCACTTTCCGTACTGCCTCTGTTATCTCCAGCCCCGGCAACCCCACCGCTAGCTGCAGCGCTGCCACCCGCAGTGAGGTGCGCCCAGCTCCTTCACACACTTTAGCCGGCGGGTAGTGCTGCAGAAGTCCGCGCTGCTTGCAGGCTCTGACCCCCTCCTCCCTCCAGCAGCAGCGTCTCCTGGGAGCTAACCAGTCACTCCCAGTCTCCCCTTACCATAGTGCCCAGCAGCCGTGAGGTCCGCGCCACGTGCATGCTATGACCCCCTCCTCCCTCCACCCGCAGCATCTCCTGGGGGCTAACCATTCACTCCCAGTCTCACCTTACCACAGTGCCCGGCAGCTGCGCGAGCTCTGCAGTGTGTGACTGAGGGGGGAGTGATGCGGACGGGCAGAGGAAGCAGGACTACAGCCTAAGAGAGTCAGCCATGCCAAGTCTCCACCAGCAGCAGATCCCAACAGGTTGGAGTGGAACAGCAGCAGCCAGCAGCAGTGACTCCGGTAAGACACATCTGTCTGTCACCACTGTTCTGTCCCTAATACCAATCTCTCCCGTGCCCTGTGTTCTGTCATGTCCCTGTCACCCCTGGCCTTGACCTGCCACCCTTATCCTGGCCCTTTCACCCTTATCCTGGCCCTGTCACCCTTATGCTGGCCCTGCTACCCCTATCCTGGCCCTGTCACCCCTGTGCTTGCCCTGTCAACCCTATACTGGCCCTGTCACCCCTGTCCTGGTCCTGCCGCCCCTACACTGACCCTGTCACCCCAATCCTGTCCCTGTCATTTCTGTCCTGGCCCCGCTGCCCGTGTCCTGGCCCCGTCACACCTGTCCTGGTCCCCCGTCACCCCTGTCCTGGTCCCCCGTCACCCCTGTTCTGACCCTGTCACCCCTGTTCTGACCCTGTCACCCCTGTCCTGGCCCAGTCAACCCTGTTCTGACCCTGTCACCCCTGTCCTGGCCCTGTTACTGCATACCCTCCAACTACCTTTTTGGCAGGTACAGTACCCGCAGAACCTCCAGACCTCTCCCCAATGCACCACACCTCCGCACCTTCCCCTCCACCACATGCGGCACTCCACCCCTCCCCCACATGCTGTGCCTCCAGACCCCCTACACCACCCGCGGCTCCCACTCCTCCGCCCCTTCACCACCCCCAGCAATCTCCAGGCCCCCTCCACCATTCACCCCCCTTATATGTCTCCCCCACACCTGCCTCCCTCCACCCGCAGCATCTGCAGACACCCTCCTCCATCCGCGGTCCCCCCCTCACCCACCCCTCCCCCACCAATGGCACCCCCGCACCTGCCCCTCCACCACCTGCAGCACCTCCGGACCTCCTTCCCCATCCGCCGCAACACCCGTACCTACCCCTCCCCTACCCATGGCGCCTGCGGACCCCTACCCCGCCAGCGGCACTCCCGCCCCTTCCCATCCCACAGCACCTCCGGAACCCTTCACCCATCTGCAACATCCCCACACGTGCCCCTCCCCCACCCATGGCACCCCTGCCCCTCCCTCACCTGCAGTGCCTCCGGACCCCTCCCCCATCTGCATCACCCACTCCTCTGCCCCTACCCCACCCGCAGCACCTCCCAACCCTTCCCCATCCGGGCCCCACCCCCACTTCCGCCCCCCCCTCCATCCGCAGCATCTACAGACACCATCCGCAGTACCCCCCGCACCCGCTACATTCTGTACATTGTGGCCTGCAGGTGCTGTTCACGCCGTCGCAAGGGGCTGCGCCTCCTTCACCATCGCACACCCTTTCATTGTGCAATATTTAACCACTAACAAAGGAATGCAGGTGATACTCCATATAACACAAATATTGTACCCCAGAAAGGCATGCAAGGGTTAAGGGGGCGTAGCCCCTTGCGACGGTGTGAAGAGCGCCCGTAGGGCGCGATGAAGCACCTAGTATATATATATATATATATATATATAAAAATCTCTTAAGACAGCATTAATATATATATATATATATATATATATCTCTATATATACATATATCTATATATATCTACATACTAGGGTCTCAATTTCTGCTGATAAGGTACCTGTCCACGCTGCCCCAGCGCTATAAACCCATGCTGACACAATCGCCGGTCTGAGTAGTGTACCAGAATGTGCACGCTATCTGCAGGATCCCTGAGAATAGCTGTTACGTCAGGGCTACCTTTTGGGCAAACGTGACACCCTAGGGGAAGATTCCCATCGTATCCTGGCCCTAGTGGGGAAAGGATACTGCCTGAGAATTCTTTGTGGGAAACTGCAGTCTCTTGTCTGGAGATTCCCGCTCTTTTTCCTCATGAGAGGAGGGAAATTTACCTCAGCTTTCTTCCCCTTAAACATGTGTACCCTTGTGTCAGGGACAGATGAGTCATCAGTGATATGCAAATCATCTTTTATTACAATAATCATATATTGAATACTTTTCTGCCATTTTGGCTGTAACTTTGCATTATCGTAGTCGACACTGGAGTCGATCTCCGTGTCGACATCAGTGTTTATTATTTTGGATAGTGAGCATTGAGAGACACTGAAGGTCTCTGCGACAGAGTGACAGACATGGGTAGATTTCCTGTCTGTTCTCTAATCTTTTGTGCAATAAATTCACCTTAGCACTTAATTACACATATCCAATAGGTGTCGGCGTTGTCGACAGAGACACCCTCACACACACATATTTGCTCTATCTCCTCCTTAGGGGAGCCTTTTACCTCAGACATGTCGACACACACGTACCAACACACCACACACACAGGGGATGCTCTATTTGAAGACCGTTCCCCCACAAGGCCCTTTGGAGAGACAAAGAGAGAGTATGCCAGCACACACCCCAGCGCTATATGACCCAGGTATCACACAGTAACGTAGTGTTAACCCAGTAGCTGCTGTATATATTGTTTTTACGCCAATTTATGTGCCCCCCCTCTCTTTTCACCCTCTTCTTCTGCAGGGGAGAGCCTGGGGAGCTTCCTCTCAACGGAGCTGTAGAGAGAAAATGGCGCTGGTGAGTGCTGAGGAAGAAGCCCCGCCCCCTCAGCGGCGGGCTTCTGTCCCGCGATTTTGTGTAAAAATAATGGCAGGGGCTCATGCATATTACAGTGCCCAGCTGTATATATGCTGCTTTTTGCCAGGAGGTACTCAATTGCTGCCCAGGGCGCCCCCTCCCCCTGCGCCCTGCACCCTACAGTGACCGGAGTGTGTGGGTTAGTGTGGGAGCAATGGCGCACACCTGCAGTGCTGTGCGCTACCTCATATGAAGACTAGAGATGAGCGCCTGAAATTTTTCGGGTTTTGTGTTTTGGTTTTGGGTTCGGTTCCGCGGCCGTGTTTTGGGTTCGAACGCGTTTTGGCAAAACCTCACCGAATTATTTTTGTCGGATTCGGGTGTGTTTTGGATTCGGGTGTTTTTTTCCAAAAACACTAAAAAACAGCTTAAATCATAGAATTTGGGGGTCATTTTGATCCCAAAGTATTATTAACCTCAAAAACCATAATTTACACTCATTTTCAGTCTATTCTGAATACCTCACACCTCACAATATTATTTTTAGTCCTAAAATTTGCACCGAGGTCGCTGTGTGAGTAAGATAAGCGACCCTAGTGGCCGACACAAACACCGGGCCCATCTAGGAGTGGCACTGCAGTGTCACGCAGGATGTCCCTTCCAAAAAACCCTCCCCAAACAGCACATGACGCAAAGAAAAAAAGAGGCGCAATGAGGTAGCTGTGTGAGTAAGATTAGCGACCCTAGTGGCCGACACAAACACCGGGCCCATCTAGGAGTGGCACTGCAGTGTCACGCAGGATGGCCCTTCCAAAAAACCCTCCCCAAACAGCACATGACGCAAAGAAAAAAAGAGGCGCAATGAGGTAGCTGACTGTGTGAGTAAGATTAGCGACCCTAGTGGCCGACACAAACACCGGGCACATCTAGGAGTGGCACTGCAGTGTCACGCAGGATGTCCCTTCCAAAAAACCCTCCCCAAACAGCACATGACGCAAAGAAAAAAAGAGGCGCAATGAGGTAGCTGTGTGAGTAAGATTAGCGACCCTAGTGGCCGACACAAACACCGGGCCCATCTAGGAGTGTCACTGCAGTGTCACGCAGGATGTCCCTTCCAAAAAACCCTCCCCAATCAGCACATGATGCAAAGAAAAAGAAAAGAAAAAAGAGGTGCAAGATGGAATTATCCTTGGGCCCTCCCACCCACCCTTATGTTGTATAAACAAAACAGGACATGCACACTTTAACCAACCCATCATTTCAGTGACAGGGTCTGCCACACGACTGTGACTGATATGACGGGTTGGTTTGGACCCCCCCCCAAAAAAGAAGCAATTAATCTCTCCTTGCACAAACTGGCTCTACAGAGGCAAGATGTCCACCTCATCTTCACCCTCCGATATATCACCGTGTACATCCCCCTCCTCACAGATTATCAATTCGTCCCCACTGGAATCCACCATCTCAGCTCCCTGTGTACTTTGTGGAGGCAATTGCTGCTGGTCAATGTCTCCGCGGAGGAATTGATTATAATTCATTTTAATGAACATCATCTTCTCCACATTTTCTGGATGTAACCTCGTACGCCGATTGCTGACAAGGTGAGCGGCGGCACTAAACACTCTTTCGGAGTACACACTTGTGGGAGGGCAACTTAGGTAGAATAAAGCCAGTTTGTGCAAGGGCCTCCAAATTGCCTCTTTTTCCTGCCAGTATAAGTACGGACTGTGTGACGTGCCTACTTGGATGCGGTCACTCATATAATCCTCCACCATTCTATCAATGTTGAGAGAATCATATGCAGTGACAGTAGACGACATGTCCGTAATCGTTGTCAGGTCCTTCAGTCCGGACCAGATGTCAGCATCAGCAGTCGCTCCAGACTGCCCTGCATCACCGCCAGCGGGTGGGCTCGGAATTCTGAGCCTTTTCCTCGCACCCCCAGTTGCGGGAGAATGTGAAGGAGGAGATGTTGACAGGTCGCGTTCCGCTTGACTTGACAATTTTGTCACCAGCAGGTCTTTCAACCCCAGCAGACCTGTGTCTGCCGGAAAGAGAGATCCAAGGTAGGCTTTAAATCTAGGATCGAGCACGGTGGCCAAAATGTAGTGCTCTGATTTCAACAGATTGACCACCCGTGAATCCTTGTTAAGCGAATTAAGGGCTGCATCCACAAGTCCCACATGCCTAGCGGAATCGCTCCGTGTTAGCTCCTTCTTCAATGCCTCCAGCTTCTTCTGCAAAAGCCTGATGAGGGGAATGACCTGACTCAGGCTGGCAGTGTCTGAACTGACTTCACGTGTGGCAAGTTCAAAGGGCATCAGAACCTTGCACAACGTTGAAATCATTCTCCACTGCACTTGAGACAGGTGCATTCCATCTCCTATATCGTGCTCAATTGTATAGGCTTGAATGGCCTTTTGCTGCTCCTCCAACCTCTGAAGCATATAGAGGGTTGAATTCCACCTCGTTACCACTTCTTGCTTCAGATGATGGCAGGGCAGGTTCAGTAGTTTTTGGTGGTGCTCCAGTCTTCTGTACGTGGTGCCTGTACGCCGAAAGTGTCCCGCAATTTTTCTGGCCACCGACAGCATCTCTTGCACGCCCCTGTCGTTTTTTAAAAAATTCTGCACCACCAAATTCAAGGTATGTGCAAAACATGGGACGTGCTGGAATTTGCCCATATTTAATGCACACACAATATTGCTGGCGTTGTCCGATGCCACAAATCCACAGGAGAGTCCAATTGGGGTAAGCCATTCCGCGATGATCTTCCTCAGTTGCCGTAAGAGGTTTTCAGCTGTGTGCGTATTCTGGAAAGCGGTGATACAAAGCGTAGCCTGCCTAGGAAAGAGTTGGCGTTTGCGAGATGCTGCTACTGGTGCCGCCGCTGCTGTTCTTGCGGCGGGAGTCCATACATCTACCCAGTGGGCTGTCACAGTCATATAGTCCTGACCCTGCCCTGCTCCACTTGTCCACATGTCCGTGGTTAAGTGGACATTGGGTACAACTGCATTTTTTAGGACACTGGTGAGTCTTTTTCTGACGTCCGTGTACATTCTCGGTATCGCCTGCCTAGAGAAGTGGAACCTAGATGGTATTTGGTAACGGGGGCACACTGCCTCAATAAATTGTCTAGTTCCCTGTGAACTAACGGCGGATACCGGACGCACGTCTAACACCAACATAGTTGTCAAGGACTCAGTTATCCGCTTTGCAGTAGGATGACTGCTGTGATATTTCATCTTCCTCGCAAAGGACTGTTGAACAGTCAATTGCTTACTGGAAGTAGTACAAGTGGGCTTACGACTTCCCCTCTGGGATGACCATCGACTCCCAGCGGCAACAACAGCAGCGCCAGCAGCAGTAGGCGTTACACGCAAGGATGCATCGGAGGAATCCCAGGCAGGAGAGGACTCGTCAGACTTGCCAGTGACATGGCCTGCAGGACTATTGGCATTCCTGGGGAAGGAGGAAATTGACACTGAGGGAGTTGGTGGGGTGGTTTGCGTGAGCTTGGTTACAAGAGGAAGGGATTTACTGGTCAGTGGACTGCTTCCGCTGTCACCCAAAGTTTTTGAACTTGTCACTGACTTATTATGAATGCGCTGCAGGTGACGTATAAGGGAGGATGTTCCGAGGTGGTTAACGTCCTTACCCCTACTTATTACAGCTTGACAAAGGGAACACACGGCTTGACACCTGTTGTCCGCATTTCTGGTGAAATACCTCCACACCGAAGAGCTGATTTTTTTGGTATTTTCACCTGGCATGTCAACGGCCATATTCCTCCCACGGACAACAGGTGTCTCCCCGGGTGCCTGACTTAAACAAACCACCTCACCATCAGAATCCTTCTGGTCAATTTCCTCCCCAGCGCCAGCAACACCCATATCCTCCTCATCCTGGTGTACTTCAACACTGACATCTTCAATCTGACTATCAGGAACTGGACTGCGGGTGCTCCTTCCAGCACTTGCAGGGGGCATGCAAATAGTGGAAGGCGCATGCTCTTCACGTCCAGTGTTGGGAAGGTCAGGCATCGCAAACGACACAATTGGACTCTCCTTGTGGATTTGGGATTTCAAAGAACGCACAGTTCTTTGCGGTGCTTTTGCCAGCTTGAGTCTTTTCAGTTTTCTAGCGAGAGGCTGAGTGCTTCCATCCTCATGTGAAGCTGAACCACTAGCCATGAACATAGGCCAGGGCCTCAGCCGTTCCTTGCCACTCCGTGTGGTAAATGGCATATTGGCAAGTTTACGCTTCTCCTCCGACAATTTTATTTTAGGTTTTGGAGTCCTTTTTTTTCTGATATTTGGTGTTTTGGATTTGACATGCTCTGTACTATGACATTGGGCATCGGCCTTGGCAGACGACGTTGCTGGCATTTCATCGTCTCGGCCATGACTAGTGGCAGCAGCTTCAGCACGAGGTGGAAGTGGATCTTGATCTTTCCCTAATTTTGGAACCTCAACTTTTTTGTTCTCCATATTTTATAGGCAGAACTAAAAGGCACCTCAGGTAAACAATGGAGATGGATGGATTGGATACTAGTATACAATTATGGACGGACTGCCACGGTTAGGTGGTATAAAAAAACCACGGTTAGGTGGTATATATTGTAATACAATTATGGATGGACGGACTGCCTGCCGAGTTCCGACACAGAGGTAGCCACAGCCGTGAACTACCGCACTGTACACTGGTTGATAAAGAGATAGTAGTATACTCGTAACAACTAGTATGACTGACTATGACGGTATAAAGAATGAAAAAAAAACCACGGTTAGGTGGTATATATTGTAATACAATTATGGATGGACGGACTGCCTGCCGAGTTCCGACACAGAGGTAGCCACAGCCGTGAACTACCGCACTGTACACTGGTTGATAAAGAGATAATAGTATACTCGTAACAACTAGTATGACTGACTATGACGGTATAAAGAATGAAAAAAAAACCACGGTTAGGTGGTATATATTATAATACAATTATGGATGGACGGACTGCCTGCCGAGTGCCGACACAGAGGTAGCCACAGCCGTGAACTACCGCACTGTACACTGGTTGATAAAGAGATAGTAGTATACTCGTAACAACTAGTATGACTGACTATGACGGTATAAAGAATGAAAAAAAAACCACGGTTAGGTGGTATATATTATAATACAATTATGGATGGACGGACTGCCTGCCGACTGCCGACACAGAGGTAGCCACAGCCGTGAACTACCGCACTGTACACTGGTTGATAAAGAGATAGTAGTATACTCGTAACAACTAGTATGACACTATGACGGTATAAAGAATGAAAAAAAAACCACGGTTAGGTGGTATATATTATAATACAATTATGGATGGACGGACTGCCTGCCGAGTGCCGACACAGAGGTAGCCACAGCCGTGAACTACCGCACTGTACACTGGTTGATAAAGAGATAGTAGTATACTCGTAACAACTAGTATGACTGACTATGACGGTATAAAGAATGAAAAAAAAACCACGGTTAGGTGGTATATATTATAATACAATTATGGATGGACGGACTGCCTGCCGACTGCCGACACAGAGGTAGCCACAGCCGTGAACTACCGCACTGTACACTGGTTGATAAAGAGATAGTAGTATACTCGTAACAACTAGTATGACACTATGACGGTATAAAGAATGAAAAAAAAACCACGGTTAGGTGGTATATATTATAATACAATTATGGATGGACGGACTGCCTGCCGACTGCCGACACAGAGGTAGCCACAGCCGTGAACTACCGCACTGTACACTGGTTGATAAAGAGATAGTAGTATACTCGTAACAACTAGTATGACACTATGACGGTATAAAGAATGAAAAAAAAACCACGGTTAGGTGGTATATATTATAATAATACAATTATGGATGGACGGACTGCCTGCCGACTGCCGACACAGAGGTAGCCACAGCCGTGAACTACCGCACTGTACACTGGTTGATAAAGAGATAGTAGTATACTCGTAACAACTAGTATGACACTATGACGGTATAAAGAATGAAAAAAAAACCACGGTTAGGTGGTATATATTATAATACAATTATGGATGGACGGACTGCCTGCCGAGTGCCGACACAGAGGTAGCCACAGCCGTGAACTACCGCACTGTACACTGGTTGATAAAGAGATAGTAGTATACTCGTAACAACTAGTATGACTGACTATGACGGTATAAAGAATGAAAAAAAAACCACGGTTAGGTGGTATATATTATAATACAATTATGGATGGACGGACTGCCTGCCGACACAGGTAGCCACAGCCGTGAACTACCGCACTGTACACTGGTTGATAAAGAGATAGTAGTATACTCGTAACAACTAGTATGACACTATGACGGTATAAAGAATGAAAAAAAAACCACGGTTAGGTGGTATATATTATAATACAATTATGGATGGACGGACTGCCTGCCGACTGCCGACACAGAGGTAGCCACAGCCGTGAACTACCGCACTGTACACTGGTTGATAAAGAGATAGTAGTATACTCGTAACAACTAGTATGACACTATGACGGTATAAAGAATGAAAAAAAAACCACGGTTAGGTGGTATATATTATAATAATACAATTATGGATGGACGGACTGCCTGCCGACTGCCGACACAGAGGTAGCCACAGCCGTGAACTACCGCACTGTACACTGGTTGATAAAGAGATAGTAGTATACTCGTAACAACTAGTATGACTATGACGACGGTATAAAGAAAGAAAAAAAAATACCACGGTTAGGTGGTATATAATTATACAATTATGGATGGACGGACTGCCTGCCGAGTGCCGACTGCCGACACAGAGGTAGCCACAGCCGTGAACTACCGCACTGTACTGTGTCTGCTGCTAATATAGACTGGTTGATAAAGAGATAGTATACAACAATATACTACTATACTGGTGGTCAGGCACTGGTCACCACTAGTCACACTGGCAGTGGCACTCCTGCAGCAAAAGTGTGCACTGTTTAATTTTAAATTAATATAATATTATGTACTCCTGGCTCCTGCTATAACAACCTGCAGTGCTCCCCAGTCTCCCCCACAATTATTATAAGCTTTTATACATTGATGTGCAGCACACTGGGCTGAGCTGAGTGCACACAGACTGAGTCACACTGTGTGACTGCTGTGTATCGTTTTTTTCAGGCAGAGAACGGATATAGCAGAGAACGGATATATTAAATAAAAGTTAACTTAACAACAACTGCACTGGTCACTGTGGTAAACTCTGTCTGCACAATCTCTCTCTCTCTCTCTCTCTTCTAATCTATTCTAATGGAGAGGACGCCAGCCACGTCCTCTCCCTATCAATCTCAATGCACGTGTGAAAATGGCGGCGACGCGCGGCTCCTTATATAGAATCCGAGTCTCGCGAGAATCCGACAGCGTCATGATGACGTTCGGGCGCGCTCGGGTTAACCGAGCAAGGCGGGAAGATCCGAGTCGCTCGGACCCGTGAAAAAAAAAGTGAAGTTCGTGCGGGTTCGGATTCAAAGAAACCGAACCCGCTCATCTCTAATGAAGACAGGAGTCTTCTGCCGCCGATTTTGACGTCTTCTTGCTTCAACCCGCCGGCTTCTGTCTTCTGGCTCTGCGAGGGGGACGGCGGCGCGGCTCCGGGAACGGACGACCAAGGTTAGGTTCCTGTGTTCGATCCCTCTGGAGCTAATGGTGTCCAGTAGCCTAAGAAGCGCAACCTAGCCGCAGTTAGTAGGTTTGCTTCTCTCTCCTCAGTCCCACGTAGCAGAGAGTCTGTTGCCAGCAGAAGCTCTCTGAACATAAAAAAACCTAACTAAAATACTTTCTTAATAGCAAGCTCAGGAGAGCTCACTAAAATGCACCCAGCTCCTTCCGGGCACAGATTCCAACTGAGGTCTGGAGAAGGGGCATAGAGGGAGGAGCCAGTGCACACCAGTAGTCCTAATTCTTTCTTAGAGTGCCCAGTCTCCTGCGGAGCCCGTCTATTCCCCATGGTCCTTACGGAGTCCCCAGCATCCACTAGGACGTTAGAGAAAAGGGATTTTTAGAGTTTTTGCTTTGTCCATTTGGACTAGGGCGAATCAAGAAATAACGTTTATTATTCAAGCTATAATGGATCAAGAAAGAACAGAATATTTGATTCAAAGTGCTAACAAAAGGTTTTTATTCTACTAAAAGCTTTTTTTTAAAACTGTGTTCCATTTGTGTTTCATCCTACTACTTATGGGCCCTACACACTGGCCGACATCACTGCACGATATGAACGATCTCGTTCATTAATGAACGAGATAACGTTCATATCGTGCAGTGTGGAGGCACCAGCGATGAGCGATGCATGCAGGCCAATATGGACGATCTCGTCCATATTTGCCTGCAGTTCTATGGAGCCGTGTGATGGGGGGAGTGAAGTAACTTCACTCCCCCCGTCACTGCCCCCCCCCCCCGCCGCCGGGTCGCCCGTCTGCCGTATCGGCTGTCGGGCAGCTCGGCGGCACATCGGTTGAAGGCCGATATCCAACACCACACTTATCAGCTGGGGCTCGCTATCATTATGACAGGTAGGCCACAAACTCTTTATATAGTGAAAACACAGCCAAAGTCAGCCTGGTGGAGTATATTTTCACTAAACAGTGCACTGTGTAGGACTACTGTATTACAGGTGGCCAGAGCAGCCATGAGAATTGTGGGGCCCAGGACTGACAAAGTAGGCAGGGCCCCCCCTTATGCCTACACAAAATAAATCATGACAAAGACTTTCTGAAAAACAACAGACCTCATACACTCCTGATGTCAAGTAGCCATGGGTTGGGTATGGCCTACCTGCGGGATCCCGGCAGCAGAATGCCGGCGGGGGGGAGAAGAGGGGTTGGGTGAGAGCAACAAAGCCCATTGCGGGCACGCTGCACTTGCCATGCTGCGCTCGCCACAGGTTCTATTCCCTCTCTATGGGTGTCGTGGACACCCACGAGTGGGAATAGTCCCTGCTAGTCAGCATGCTGACTGTCTGGATTTAGAGGGGGGCGGGATGTAGGCGTAGGTATTGTGCCGCCACACTATGTTTATATTGCTGGCCCCTCACCCGCTGGGGTAACTAGCCACACTATGTATGTATTACTGACCCCTCACCTGCTGGGGTAAGTAGCCACACTATGTATATATTACTAAACCCTCACCTGCTGGGGTAGGTAGCCACACTATGTATATATTACTGTCCCCATCATTCACTGGGGTATGTATCAACACTGTGCATATACTGTATTACTGGCCCCTCACCCACTTGGGTAAGTAGCCACAATATATTTAGCTTACCTCTCAGTCCCATGGGTTAGTTGAGATAGTTAGATGGATGTGTGACTGGCCCTCGCCCCCAGCCTTCCTAGTGGTCAGGAAGTCCCCCATACACAGTGTGGGCCCAGCCTGACCAGGTCACCGCTGGTCATTAACCATCTGTGATGGGTCCCTATGGCCAGCTCAAGGTAGTACCCTATCCTCGAGTCCCCCTCCAGGTTGTCCATTATCGCCACGAAGTTGATTTAGCCACTGGGGTCTGAGGCCAGCGAGAGCTGCACTATGTCCGGGAAAACTGGCCGGGCTGGCTGACCTGATCTGGGGAGAAGATGGCGGAGGTGCAGCATGGAGCCCCCAGGAGCAGCACTAGGGTCACAGGCAGCAGAGTCTGCACAGCCCCCATCATCATGCTGCATCCCGGGACTCACAGGGACTTGGTGACCGGCGAGCACATGTCTCCTATTGGTTCTGCAGATCCACCATGCTTTGGTCACAGAGTCCTGTCCTCACCACCATGCAATAGCCAGTGCCCGTGCCTGACAGATGGACATAACCGGGAGGAGTCCCGGGAAAGTTCTGCTAATTACCTATAGCAAAGTTCTACAGAGAGGACAGAAGGAGTGCTCGGGATGCCCCCTCCTAGCGGCCAGTACCCAGGCATATATATATTTTCTATATGGCTGGGACACATCCCTAATCGCCGGAGCAGCACCAGCATCATGACTCAGAGATTAGCCTGTTACTCTGTATAACCAGATGCCGGCTTCTCCTGCTGCTGCTCTGTCTCGAGTTCTCTCCCTGTGTGCATTATTCCTGCAGCCTATGACCGTGTATAAGGAAGGCGGCGGGAGCTACAGAGCACTGACTATCGCGGACCCCCTCACTGTCCGGGCCCAGGACGCTAGTCCCAGCAGTGCCCCCCTGATGGTGGCCATGCAGGTGGCATTTTTTTTGTATGTATTACAATATTTGGAGTGCAAATTCAAAATGAGCTTCAATGTCTAATGAGTCTGATTAAAATATAAGATGAGATCTCATCCTTTAGTGGAAACGTACATTTTGCTGCTCATGCGATCAACCTGACGCCGCCTATGGGGGAGTGTATTTTAGCATAGCAGGGCTGCGAATGCTTGTGCAGCCCTGCTATGCTAAAAAAGTTTCAAGTAAAACAAGACCAGGGCTGTAGTTACTCACCCAGTGCAACGGATCCAGCGACGAAGGTCCCGGTCCTGACGTCAGACATCCGCCATCCAAACGCCTCGACATGCCTGCGTTGGACTCACTACGCCTGGAAAATGGTGAGTATCCGCCCCAGAATGCCTCCCGCCTGTCCATCTTCTTGCGATCGCCGCTGCGATCACATTCCTCGCTGGAGGTGTCGTTGCCCGTCAACGACGCACGTGCGCAATGCGTCCACCACCCATGTGCATTTCTGACCCGTTCGCACCGCAGCGATGAACCGCTGCGAGCGAACGGGTCGGAATGACCCCCAATGTATGTGAATGTGTGAGGGTAACTGTTTCACAGACAATGCTGTGAAGATTGTGTTTTCCCTATTCTTCAGGTGATGTTTCTTCAAATATCCTCTCAATCAGGCGCAATTAGCTATGTTATACTATGGACTTGAATGTTAGAAACGTGTACAAATGTAATCTTTAATAATTCGACAAGCAAGTTTAGGTTTTCGTCACCTTTAAATATGTACCACTAGATGGTGCTGTAGCCTAATTCATTCTGTTTAGTATAGTCATTGGCTACAAAGTGTGTTCAGTAATATGTGGCATCACTAGTAGTGAGTTCCATGGAAATTTGGGGGCCATGGTTGAAGTACAACAGGTTATAAATCAGAGAATAACAGCTGGAACTATGGTTGAAGTTTAGCGTGTCAGAAAGAGAATAATATCAGAGGTGTGGTAGGACCTTGGCACATACTTGCCTACCTGACCCTCTCTCCATGAGGGAGAAAATGCTCTGTTCCTGGACTTTCCTGGTAATGTATGATTGCCATCACCTGTGGTGAGCTAGTTAATCGATAAGAAAGGTGTTTCACCACAGGTGATGGCAATCATACATTACCAGGAAAGTCCAGGAACAGAGCATTTTCTCCCTCATGGAGAGAGTCAGGTAGGCAAGTATGCTTGGCACTGTATAACACATAGAAAATGACCAATATGGCAGCCGCATAAGGTGGTAAAGAGCTGGCGGCCGCAGGTGAAGGGTCAGTGGTTTAAAGGCAGCTCTGTGTTCACCTGTTACCCATCACTGGACTTTAGGATCTGAGGCTTTTTTAAAAATTGGATCAGGTGGTTTGGAAATCCTAATAAGATTGTGTGCGCCTCATCTATGAAAATATATTTTTATCTTTGTGGATGATCTCCAAGAAGTGGTTACACTGACTGAGAGATCCAATTATGTATGTGGGTGGCCAATCAGATTGCAGGAAGATGACATTGTTCCCATTCAGGCAGATTGTTTATTGAACAAGATCCTAATTTATGTTAATACGCTAATGCATTCACAGCCTATACACAAAATTAATAAATTGTCAGTTAGTTGTCTGATAACAGGGATGTTACTTTCTCAACCATATGCTCAGCGCTATAAAACAAATTGATGTCTGCCTGCTCTAAAATAAACGGGACAATGAGCTTGTGTCACCTGTAGGAGGCGCAAGTACCTTACGTAACAGCAATGACAGACTAGGGCTGCAGCCATTATTTCATTTACATGTCCTTTACATAAACTAATAAAGTACCGTTGACGTGATTCTAATGGTGGGTACACACTATATGCTAAACTGGCCGACTTGCGATCCGTGATGGCTGAAAATGATTATTCAAATTCATCAAATCCACCAAATTCATTGTTTGATGAATTGTGTGGTCGCATCGTCACATCTCATGTGCTGCACCTGAGATAGAATGATGCCATGGATGACGTGGTGTCATTACATTAAGGATGCAACAATGCTATATTTCATGTTGATGTACAGCAGATTGTGTAGTCTGTACGGAGATTCACCACAACTTTTAGGCAGTGCCACCAGCAGGGGGTGTGGGGTGTGTGTGGCGGGTACTAACTATCCGGGCCCAGGTTGGAGGGGTCCAGTGGGGGAATGGGTCTACCCTCTCCCCCAGAGCATACTTACCTTGCTCTAGCAAATGCGGTGCCATTTTCCTAGTGACATCTTCGGGAAGATGGTGCTGTACATTGCAAGCAAGGATCGACACTGTGCCAGATAGTTTGCTCTCAAGTGCACATGCAAAGTATTCACAAATATCATAGGCGTGCGCAGCTAATTTTATTAGGGGGTGCACCGCTGGAAGGGCGTGTGTAGCACTGCCTTTTTGGGGCATGTCTAGAACCGCCCTTTGGGCATATCTAGCACCACCCAGGGACATGTCTAGCACTATTTTACATTCTCTCAGTAAAATCACATAGCTTAATCTAATTTCTACCTAGCTCCTAATAATAAAGTAGATAAAATACACCCCAGAGATATAAAATTAAACATAGTGGTGCGACCACCAGCTGGTACTGCCTGCCAATATGGCATAGTCCTGAGTCCTAGCTGCTGCTTACACTTTCTCAACTTATCCCTGACCCAGTGGCGGAACTAGAGAGTGGTGGGCCTAGGTGCAAAATTCACATTACGCCACACAGTATGAGCCGAAATTCACAATACGCCACACGGTATGAGCCGAAATTCACAATACGCCACACGGTATGAGACGGAATTCACAATACGCCACACAGTATGAGACGAAATTCACATTACACCACATGGTATGAGCCGAAATTCATAATACGCCACACGGTATGAGCCGAAATTCACATTACGCCATAAAGTATGAGTCAAATTCCCATTACGAAACACATTATGAGCCAAAATTCACATTATGCCACACAGTATGAGTAAAATTCACATTATTCCACACAGTATGAGTCGAAATTCACATTGCGCCACATGGTATGAGCCGAAATTCACAATATGCTACACAGTATGAGCCGAAATTCACGTTACACCACACAGTATGAGCTGTCACTACTGTTGAACAACTGCTGGCTGATTCATTAAGTCAATGAATTTGATTGAATTTGTGCTCCTCTGGCTCCGTCCTAGGAGGAACGCTGTATGCTGCTCCTCCACAGTGGCGTTGGTGTGGCACACGTGGAGTGAGAGCGTGGGTGGACGGGAGGACGCAAGGTGGGACAGCATTACTTCACATTGCGCAGTTAGAGGTGGAGCCAAGAGGTTTACATGCACCCATGATTAACCCGGGCGTCTGGCCATCCGTCGGCCAGTAATACAGTACTGACTGTCAGGACCGGCAACAGAAATCTTAGAGCCCTATACACACATCGTTTTGGGGATCCCATCCCTTCCTTGCAGATACATGTGAATACTATAGCACCAAAGAAAACATGCTCAGATTATCCACGCTGTAACTCATACAGTGTGTCAACTACACGTTATATGCCACACTGCGCCCCCCAAACACATTATGTGCCACACAGCACCCTCCAGACACATTATATGCCACACAGCGCCCCCCAAACACATGTGCCACACAGCACCCTCCAGACACATTATATGCCACACAGCGCCTCCAAACACATTATGTGCCACACAGCGCCCCCCAAACACCAGGGCCGTAACTACGTGTGTGCCAAGGGGGCTTGGCACACAGCGCAGTTGCCCTGAGGGCGCAACGGCCAGCGGCATGTAATGAGTCAAATTGACTCATTACATGCCGCCGAAGTCTGCGCCGTGCGCCCCGCTGTGTAGGGAGAAGAGGACCAGCGCCGGGCAGCGGAGAGAAGGAGGAGGGAGGGGGAGCAGAGAGCCGCAGCAGCGCTATTTGATTGGTAGTAAGCGCCGCTGCAGCATCCCCCTCTCCTCCTGTATTGGCTGCCCGGCGCTGCTAAGGATGCTGGGATGCGGTTCCCCAGCATCCACAGCAGCGCCAGGCAACCAATACAGGAGGAGAGGGGGATGCTGCAGCGGCGCTTACTACCAATCAAATAGCGCTGCTGCTGCTCCCTGCTCCCCCTCCCTCCTCCTCCTTCTCACCTCACACAGCCTGCACCGAGAGGAAGCTGCACGAGGAGCCTGTCAGCGGGGAGAAGGTAAGTATATCCCTCTCTCTCTCTCTCTCTCTCTCTCTCTCTCTCTCTCACCGTCTGCCGCAATGTGTAAAATGGGGTCTCGTCTGCCGCAATGTGTAAAATGGGGTCTCGTCTGCCGCAATGTGTAAAATGGGGTCTCGTCTGCCGCAATGTGTAAAATGGGGTCTCGTCTGCCGCAATGTGTACAATGGGGTCTCGTCTGCCGCAATGTGTAAAATGGGGTCTCGTCTGCCGCAATGTGTAAAATGGGGTCCCGGCTGCCGCAATGTGTAAAATGGGGTCCCGGCTGCCGCAATGTGTAAAAAGGAGGCCTGGCTGCCGCAATGTGTAAAAATGGGGACTGGCTGCCGCAATGTGTAAAAAGGGGGACTGGATGCCGCAATGTGTAAAAATGGGGACTGGCTGCCGCAATGTGTAAAAATGGGGACTGGATGCCGCAATGTGTAAAAAGGGGGACTGGCTGCCGCAATGTGTAAAAAGGGGGACTGGATGCCGCAATGTGTAAAAAGGGGGACTGGATGCCGCAATGTGTAAAAAGGGGGACTGGCTGCCGCAATGTGTAAAAAGGGGGACTGGCTGCCGCAATGTGTAAAAAGTGGGCCTGGCTGCCGCAATGTGTAAAATGGGGTCCTGGCTGCCGCAATGTGTAAAATGGGGTCCTGGCTGCCGCAATGTGTAAAATGGGGTCCTGGCTGCCACAATGTGTAAAAAGGAGGCCTGGCTGCCACAATGTGTAAAAATGGGGACTGGCTGCCGCAATGTGTAAAAAGGGGGACTGGCTGCCGCAATGTGTAAAAAGGGGTCCTGGCTGCCGCAATGTGTAAAAAGGGGGCCTGGCTGCCGCAATGTGTAAAAATGGGGACTGGCTGCCGCAATGTGTAAAGAGGGGGACTGGCTGCCGTAATGTGTAAAAAGGGGGACGCTGTCTGCTGTAATGTATAAAAGGGGCTCTACCTGGTGTAGTGGCGCTACTGTGCAGCGTAATTTGAATAATGTAGACTACTGTGCACCGTAGTATGAATTGCTGTTATTTTGTGGCCACGCCTCTTCCCTGTGAAGCCACGCCCCTATAAAAAAATTTGCGCGCCTGCGGCGCGCACTGCCCCTGTCTTACATGGGGGGGGCGCCACTGTCATTTCTTGCACACAGCGCTAAAATGGCTAGTTACGGCACTGCCAAACACATTATGTGCCACACAGTGCCCCACAAACACATTGTGCCACGCAGCGCCCCCCAAACACATTGTGCCACACAGCACCCTCCAAACACATTATATGCCACACAGCACACCCAAACACATTATAAGCATCAAAGTGCCCCCAAACACATTATGTGGAAATTAATGCTCCACAAACACTTTATATAATACACATTATAAAGTACATATATAATACATTAGTTCTGTGTGGCTCACCGCTGAGCGCTTCTCAGCTCCGGCCACTTCATATAGACAACGCCTCCCTCCTTCCTGGATGGCTTGTTTATAGGTCGCGTCGGTTCCTCCTGTATAGAGACTGAGAGTGCAGCGCTACATCTGTCCTCCTGTCGCCGGGCCTGCTGACCAGGACCAGTGAGGGAGAGTTGGCGGTAGCGAGTGGGGGGGAACACAGGAATAGATTGGCACGCTCGCTGATCACTTGCAGTTGCCAACGTCTGTGAGGGGTGCCGCACATTAGGGGGTGCCTGTGCGCACCAGGCACCCCCCGTGCGCACGCCTATGACAAATATCACTGGGAAGATGGCACCACTAGGAAGGAGGGTACCGCTTGCTGGAGTCAGGTAAGATCACCCCTCTAAAGATCTCCCCCTGGCAGAGGGGCAACGGCGCTCTCCCTGTGCAGTGCGTGGCACAGGAGCCGCATATTATTATTATCATTTATATGGCACCACAAGGATTCTGCGGCGCCTAACAGAGTACATAAACAAATGAGCGAAACAAGAAAACAATGACTTACAGTACAAGAACAATGTAGGACAAGTACATGGTATAAAAACATAGGGACAGATGTATTAACCTGGAGAAGGCATAAGGAAGTGATAAACCAGTGATAAGTGCAAGGTGAAAAACGCACCAACCAATCAGCTCCAATAGGCAAATTGACAGTTAGGAGCTGACTGGCTGGTGCATTTATCACCTTGTACTTATCACTGGTTTATCACTTCCTTATGCCTTCTCCAGGTTAATACATCTGCCCCAATGTTACATCAAGGAACAGGACACTGAAATAATCATCAGGGTGGCAGAAACCGAGGGTTAGGTGCCGTTATAAAGAGTGCGGAGTAAAAAATACTCTAAGAGAGGGAATAGCACATGAGGGGAGAGGGCCCTGCTCATGATAGCCTACATTCTGAATGGGAGGGACAGACAGACAAGGACACAGAGGGGTAGAAGTGAGCATGTCACTTTTATATGTATATATATATATATATATATATATATTTATTTATTTATTTTTTGGGGGGGGGGGCAGGTGACGTGGCCACGCCCCCATAGTATCTGGGGCTGGAAAGCAACTTTATGGCCCTGCTCTGAGGTGGGTCCAAGCTTAAGTCAAACTCCTTGTAATGTAGTATATCACTATAATAGTCACTTATATACAGTCTGCACCCTGTTTTAATCTAATTATATTATTAATCGATTGCTTCCATTTCCATATAGATGTGTAAGTATGATCTAAATGACTTACTATCAAAAAGTAACAATATTATTATTATGACTGATTTAATTATATGTGGTGCAAATTGTGCGCTGAAAGACATCAACCAATCAGTATCAACCTTTAGTGTCTAATATGTGCTATTTAATGAAAGAAGCTGTTTGATTGGTTTCTGTGGTTTAATGTTAAGGGCCCCATACACTAGAACGATAATGCCCGATTTCATCCGATTTCGAACTTTCGGGCCGATAAATAGGATGAAAAGTGGCAAATGGGATGTGTTTTACATCCGATCCGATGCGCGGTTCCGTGAGCATCGGATCGGAGCCCCTAGGCCGTTAGTGCTGCACTCGTGATATGTCGGATCCTGCAGACATGGATGGGATCGCATACGATACGTCGTATACAAAAGGACCGCATACGATGTATCATATGCGATACTGTTGCCTGGGAAGCTGCCAGGTGGTACAAGGGAAATCGCATCCTACTTTAGCCTCCGACATGTCGCTGTAGTGTATGGGGCCCTTTAGACTTGATGCTGTGAATAAAGATTTTGATCTTATTATGTGGCAGCAGTCTGTGCTACACCGTCACATAACTTTATCCTTGCATGTGGGCATCACGCTGGTTATCTCTTACTGTACATACAGTATGACATATACTTACTGGAAATCGGACCTGTCACTTGGAGAACAATAGCACAATTTGCAGAAGTACGTATAATTTGTTGGTGGGATTCCTTTTCTTTTCGGTCTTTATGTTGTGATCGTAACTACTTTGTACAATCTGTTTCAAAACATTGGAAAGTAATATTTCCAAATACTTTGAGTCCTAGGTATTTCAATATGTTTCTTAGTAAAATGTATGACAGTAAGTTACTGTACTTTCATGTAACAGTTAAACAAGCTATTATTCAATAGTACAACCAGTCTTTTGTTACTCACACGCTGTATGACCTTCTATGTTAGCCAATAAGGAGAAAAACACTTATTTAGGGTTCTGGTTATTAAAGTGCAATATTGGCCAGTCCCAGGTCTACAGGCGCCCTGTGTGAGAATTTTGTGTGTGCCCCCCTTCCCCCCCCAAACAAAACACCCCATACACATTGGCTCCCACAGTGGGAAAAAACACATACACATTGGGCCTAACGGGGGAGAGGGGACGGACATTGGCCAAGACAGGAAAACACACATTGGAACTGACAGGAGGAAGAAAAACACGCATTAGCTACCACAGGGGGAAAAACACTTGGCCCTGCAAGGAAAATACACATGCATTGGCCCAGGCAAGAAAAAAAAAAACACATTAGCCACTACAGGGCAAAAAAAACACACTTTGGCCCTGATAGGGGAAAAACACACACACGCACACACACACACACACACACACACACACACACACACACACACACACACACACACACACACACACACACACACACACACACACACACACACACACACACACACACTGGCCCCTACAGGAAAAAAAAAACACAGATTGGCCCCTACAAGGAAATAAAATGCACATTGGACACTACAGAGAAAAAAACAGACACATTGGCCCCCACAGGGACCCCCCTCCCCAAACATTGGCCCCAACAGGGAATAAAACACACAATGACCACCACAAGAAAAAAACAATACATTGGCCCCCAAATGAAACCCCCACACACAAATACTGCAATTGTACTTTATGCCTCAGAGCCCCCTTCATGCACGCCAGCCAGCTCCCTCTCATGTCCAGTCCAAAGTATTATAGGGACCAGGGACGTAACTAGGTTAGTCCTGGTGATGCCTTGCACACAGTGCATATGCACTGCATTTGCTCTATGGGTGGAGAACCGGCCGGCTACACCCGCGCCACAGTGTGCTGCTATTGTCCTCCTCGATTTCTTTCATGCCCTGCTGTCGCTAGCTGCCTGCTGTGATGTATGTAAATATCTAAGTTCGATGCCTACCCAATGCCTCGGGTGGATGAACTTTATGAAAGATTAGGAACAGCAAGGTACTTAGGCACTCTAGACTTAACGAATGGGTATTTGCAAGTGCCATCAACTAAGAAGGCCAAAGAAAAGACAGCTTTTTCTACACCAGAAGGGTTGTTCCAATACAAGATGTTGCCATTTGGATTACATGGGGCACCTGCCGCCTTTCAAAGGATGATTGACCAAATTCTAAGACCCCATAAGACAGTCTGCTGCTACTTATGATGATGTAATCACTATAGTCCTGATTGACAGTCTCACTTACCAAAGTACAAGCAGTGTTGGATTCCATCCATAAGGCAGAATTTACAGCCAACTCAAAAAAAATGTTGTCTGGGGATGGAAGAAGTAAAGTGTCTTGGATACACCAATGAAAGAGATTTCATAAAGCCCCAACTTAATAAAAATTGAGGCAATACAAAATTGACCACAACCCCTAAATAAGAAGAGGGTGAGAGCGTTCTTAGCAATCATGAGGTATTATAGAAGGTTTATACCCAATATTGCCACCATTGCAATCCCACTGATAGACCTTACCAAGGGCAAACAGAAGGTTATGGTTAAAAGGAGTTGAAGGTAGAATTGTGTACCCAATCAGTTCTGATGACACCTTTTACAGGGAATTTGTGGTGCAAACTGATGCATCAGATGTAGGGATAGGTGCTGTCTGTCCCAGAACTAAGAGGGTGAAGAACATCCTCTCATTTACTTAAGCAGAAAGTTAAATATACACAAGAGAAACTATGCCACTGTCGAGAAAGAAGCATTGGCAATAAACTCATTAGAAACTCTCAGGTTCTACTTGCTGGGAAGAAAATTCAGGTTGATCACTAATCATGCCCCATTGAAATGGATGGCTGAGAATAAAGAGAGCAATGGGAAAATAACAAGGTGATTCTTGGCATTGCAAAACCAGACGCTTTGTCTTGTGTGTTTTGTGTGGGGGCTGCAGTTGTTCCCCCCGCAGGTCAAAACGGGAGTGGGAGATATGTGATAGAATCACTGGTAAAGTGATAAATGTGAGTCATGTTTGTCTCAGGTTTCTGGCCTTTGTGTATTTGAAACCTCCCAGGAAATGTCTGTTTCTGCTAAACAGACTTGATTAATGTTTGGTCTTTTACTAAAAGCCAAATAAGGGGTCCTGGGAGTATGGGTGTGAGAGAGAAGAGAGGGCTCCACCCATAAAGCCAATTTTGGGTTTTTAGGCCTGTAGCCTGACAGCAGGCTAATTAGTGCCCGCACCTGTAAGAGACTGATATGTGTCAGGGCTTCGCTAAGAGTCTCACTACCTGGGGAGACAGGCAGCAGGCCTGTTATGATCCACTGTGATTTACTGACTGTAAGTACTGTGCATATACACCTCTTTCCTTGTATTCATAGCCTTCAAGCTTTAAAAGTTATAATTTATTGAAACTGGAAAACAAACAAAAAAACAACACATCTACCACATTCAACGGACATGACATGAGGGTCATCTGAGACAATATTCAGCTTTTTTTTTTAAATTCATTACTTTTTTATTGACATTTTTTTCACAAACATACAAACATAAAAAAAACAACAACCAAACAGTAAAGAAAAAAAAGAAAATTACATAGAGTACATAAGAGTAGGTCAAGTAAATATATGCTAAAGCATAGGAAGCAACACATCCAAATTGTCATCGTAAAATTAGTGAAATGCAATGTACTGTATCAATAGACACAAGTAGGAAGACATCACAGCGCAATCTAAACATAACAAAAGCATAACCAAGAGACAGCACCCAGACAGCTCCAAGATTAATGTAATCTTCCGGAATCTGGTAGCAATACTATGCAAGCTCTCCTTACCGCAACAATCCCATCCCAAAGATTGACTTATTCCATCTATCCCATATACCAAAGTAACTAACCAGCGTGCCTCTAGATCTAAACATCACCTTTTCATGGCCAGAGACCTCATTAACCAAAGCCCTCCAGTGGGAGATATTGGGCGATTCAGGGGAGAACCATTTTCTGGCTATTAATACCTTTGCCAAGGTAGTTAAGCATAAAATGTATTGGTATAATGCGTCTCTTCGATATCTAGCCCAAACAGACATAGTCTAGGGTCCAACATAGGGAGAGATGGTTCTGTAAGGGTAGTATCATTCTAAATTGCAGCCCAAAATGGTACGAACTTTGGTCAAGACCCACAGTAGATGCCAAAAATCAGCCCCTTCTTCATTGCACTTTGGGCAGCAGGTATCTGTTAGGGTCTCCTGCCCTGTGCTGCCACGTCGTCATGGCAACCGGGAGACAAGTGCTAGTGGAGTAACCTGAGCGCAGCTGATACTCCGGTTCGGGTCTTTTGCTGTGCAGTGGTTATAGGCTCTGTGCACGGCAGGGGATCCGGTGCTGGTTTTTGTGCTCACAGTCTGTGAGGTCTGAGTGGGGCGTGGACAGCACCTGCTTTATAAGGCCTCTTTTCAGGGTAAGCAGATGCTGCTGAATCTCTGTTGGTTAGTCAGTTCATGAAAGTTAGCCAGTACTGTGTAGCTTTGTATTTGTTTGTTGCTTACTGCAAATAGGCCTGGGGATTTGGTATTACACTCTGCCAATCCAGACCTAGCAGTAAGACTGGAGTCAGTCGTTTAGCTTGCTGGGGTTCTGTTATTACTCTGTGAACTTAGCAAGTTTGCGGCTGTATTCTAACACTTGCCTGTCTAATCCTGTCTCACTGTGCTAGGTGTCAGGGGTCAGTTTAGTGGCAGTAAGCTTAAACCTGTGCACTGCAAGTGAGAATCAGGATTGTGGAGGCTCTCCTTGTGTCTATCATTCCATCTCTGACCAAGGAGTTTACTGCCACACCCGTTGGTAACCCTTTAGGGTTTTGCTGTTGCCCTTAGCAACAGCATTTCGGGTTCTCTACGTATTAAAACACAACATCTTGCTTTTTACATCTGAGCAGTTCTAATACAAGGGAGATACCCAGTTCCTTAGCCTCTGGGCTTCTCTGTTCACAGTGTTTGTATTTTGTTACCCTATCACCTTCTGTGTACGTTATGTCATATTCCCCAGTTTGTCTGTGAGTCCATTTGTTTTGCATAACAGTTCAAACACCAGTACATTCCTGCAGACACTGGAGTGCATAACAGTTCTGACACTAGTACTTTCCTGCAGGCACTGGTGTGCATAACATATTCAGCAGCCTAATACTCCTGTTGAAATTTTGTGGGAATATGGAGCATACCCCTCAAAATACGTTGCAACAGGTGGTCGATCAGGTGCAGGTCCTGACTCGACAATTTAATGATTTGTCCATTAAAATGCACACCTCCCAGGCTGCTGGCGGAGCTCCCGCAGCAGCAGCACCTGCAGGGGTTAAGGAGCCGAAAGTAAATCTCCCGGATCGTTTTTCTGGAGATCGCTCGCAGTTCTTTTGTTTCAAGGAGAGCTGCAAGCTATACTTCCGGCTTAGGCCTCAGTCTTCTGGGTCGGAGATTCAGCGGGTGGGCATAGTGATTTCCTTGCTACAAGGAGACCCACAGGTCTGGGCATATGGGTTGCAGCCTGACTGTCCGTCGCTTAAAAGTGTTGATGCTTTTTTTACGGCACTGGGCATGTTGTATGATGACCCTGACAAGACGGCCTCAGCCGAGGCTCAGATTTCGATCCTTAAGCAAGGGCGAAGGCCAGTTGAGGTTTACTGTACGGAGTTTCGGAGGTTGGCCCATGATACCCAGTGGAATGACCCAGCCCTGAGACACCAGTACCGAAGAGGTCTTTCTAACCAGATAAAGGACCAACTGGTACAATATCCCTTGCCTGATAGCTTGGATCAGCTCATGCAGTTATCCATCCGGGTGGATAGACGGCTGAGAGAGCGTAGGCTTGAAAGGGAGACTGAGATTTCCTTCCTTCCCAAGGGAACCTCAGACTCTGAGGAATATGCAGATTGGGGCTACCCGCCTCTCCTCGCGTGAGAAGACGCGGAGGAGACAGCAGGGGTTGTGTTTGTACTGTGGGAATAAAGGTCATGTGGTAGTATCATGCCCAGAAAAGCCGGAAAACTTCAGGGCCTGAGGGTGATGGGAAATATCCTGTCAGGCCAGAAGTCAGAATTTCCCAAGAAGACTTTTATCATTCCGGTGACCTTGAAGATCCTCGGTCAAACTGTCAAGACTGAGGCCTTTGTGGACAGTGGGGCCGACGGGGTTTTTATGGACCGCCAATTCGCCCTAAAACACTCTGTTTCCTTAGTACCCTTGGCATCGGAAATTGAGATTTGTGGGTTAAACGGGGAACCATTATCCCAAGGTAAAATTACCTCTTGCACTAGCCAGATTTCTTTGTTTATTGGAGCCACACACTCTGAAAAATTGTCCTTTTATGTGACTGTCTGTACTTTTGCCCCATTGGTGTTGGGGTTACCCTGGTTAAGGGCCCACAATCCTCAATTTGACTGGGTCTCTGGGGAGATTCTTAGTTGGGGTACTGATTGTTTCAGGAGTTGCTTGAGCCTTCCAGTCAGGCTCTCGCAGCTAAGTTTGCCAGGATTGCCAGGGTGTTATGCAGATTTTGCGGACGTGTTCTCCAAAAAAGTTGCAGAGGTACTACCTCCCCATCGCCCCTATGACTGTGCCATTGATTTGTTGCCAAATGCTAAGCTTCCCAAGAGCAGGTTGTACTCCCTGTCACGTCCTGAGACTCAGGCTATGGCAGAGTACATTCAGGAGAACTTGGCTAAGGGATTTATCAGACCTTCACAGTCTCCAGTTGGGTCGGGGTTCTTCTTCGTGGGTAAAAAGGACGGTTCGTTGCGACCCTGCATCGACTTCAGGGAATTGAACCGTATCACGATTAAAAACTCATACCCACTGCCTCTCATTTCGGTCTTGTTTGACCAGCTTCGTACTGCCACCATTTTTTCTAAGATTGACCTACGCGGTGCGTACAATCTAATCCGAATAAGAGAGGGGGATGAATGGAAGACTGCCTTTAATACCCACTCAGGGCATTATGAATATTTGGTGATGCCTTTTGGGCTCTGTAATGCCCCGGCAGTCTTCCAGGATTTCATGAATGATGTGCTCAGGGAATATTTGGATAGATTCTTAGTTGTATACTTAGATGACATCCTAATCTTCTCCCATTCCCTGGAGGAACATCGGAAGCATGTACGCTTAGTCCTCCAGAAACTCAGAGACCACCGGCTTGGGGCGAAGCTGGAGAAGTGCGAATTTGAAGTTCAGCAAATCGCATTTCTAGGATATATTATCTCCCCAGAAGGTTTCCAAATGGAGGGTTCCAAGGTACAGGCAGTCCTGGATTGGGTGCAGCCCACTAGTTTGAAGGCGCTTCAGCGTTTCCTGGGCTTTGCGAATTTTTATAGACGATTTATCGCTGGATTTTCGTCTATAGTGGCGCCCTTGGTGGCACTCACTAAGAAAGGGGCGGATGTTGCTCACTGGTCTTGTGAGGCTAAAGCGGCTTTTGCCCGTCTCAAAAGGGCATTTGTTTCGGCCAAGGTGCTGCGACACCCAGATCCAGAGCGTCCTTTTGTGGTGGAGGTGGATGCCTCTGAGATGGGTATTGGGGCAGTGCTTTCTCAGATGGGAGTGTCTGATAATCGCCTTCATCCCTGTGCTTACTTTTCCCGTAAATTTTCGCCTGCCGAGATGAATTATGACGTGGGTAACCGGGAATTGTTGGCTATTAAGGATGCACTCGAGGAGTGGAGACACTGGCTTGAGGGGGCTAAGTTTGTGGTCTCAATTCTCACTGACCATAAGAATCTGGCATATTTAGAGTCAGCGAAGCGTCTCAATGCCAGGCAGGCACGATGGGCTTTGTTTTTTGCTCGCTTTAATTTTTTGATAACATATCGCCCTGGGTCAAAAAACATCAAGGCTGATGCGCTCTCGCGGAGTTTTGCTCCAATCCAGGAGACCACCGAGGAGCCGTTGCCCATTGTTTCCCCATCATGTATTAAAGTGGGCATTACCCAGGACCTCTTATCATTAGTCCTTAGAGCACAGGAGCAGGCTCCTCCAGACCTTCCGGTAGGTCTTTTGTTTGTGCCTCCTAGGTTAAGACAGCGAGTGTTCCTGGAATTCCATGCCAAGAAGTCGGCAGGTCACCCGGGTATTGCCAGAACTCGGGAGTTGCTATCTAGGGCGGTGTGGTGGCCCTCGGTGGCTAAGGATGTGGATCAGTGGGTTCGGGCATGTGACATCTGTGCCCGAAATAAGACTCCTAGAGGGGTTCCTGTTGGCCCATTACATCCACTCTCTATCCCATCTAAGCCATGGACCCACATTTCAATGGATTTTGTGGTGGACTTGCCCAAATCCTCGGGGATGACAGCCATCTGGGTTGTCGTTGACAGGTTTTCGAAGATGGCGCACTTCGTTCCACTGGTTGGGCTGCCATCAGCCAGACGCCTGTCTGAATTATTTATGCTGCATGTTGTGCGTCTCCACGGGTTGCCACTTGATGTGGTCTCTGACCGCGGATCCCAGTTTGTGGCCAAATTCTGGAGGGCATTTTGTTCCGATCTCCAGATTTCTGTCAGCTTGTCGTCAGGCTACCATCCGCAGTCTAATGGGCAGACTGAAAGGGTGAACCAGTCCTTGGAGCAGTTCCTCAGGTGTTATGTCTCCAAGTGTCAGACTGACTGGGTTGCTCATCTGTCCATGGCGGAGTTTGCCTATAACAACGCGGCTCACTCTGCTACAGGGATCTCTCCCTTCCTTTGTGTGTATGGGCATCATCCTAAGGCCAATTCTTTTGACCCCCTGGACTCCACGCCTGGTGGTTCCTCTGTGGTTTCGGTCCTTAGAGGTATTTGGCGGAAAGTGAAGAAAGTCCTTGTGTCTGTGTCATTAGTGACCAAAAGGGTTTTTGATAAGCGGAAAAGACCCTGCAGCTTCAAATTAGGAGACTTCGTCTGGTTGTCTACCAAGAATTTGAAGTTGAGACAGCCATCTCATAAGTTAGGGCCCCGGTTCATCGGCCCTTATAAGATCACCAGGGTTATCAATCCGGTGGCATTTCAGTTAGATCGGCCCCGTTCTTTGGGTATCAATAAAACATTTCATTGTTCCCTTTTAAAACGGGCGATTAGTAATCCTTCTTCCAGTGGAAGACCTTCCCCTCTTCTGATACGTGGCCAGAGGGAGTTTGTTGTTGAAAGGATTCTTGACTCCAAGGTGGTTCGGGGTCGGCTGTCATTTTTGGTGCACTGGAAGGGGTATGGCCCGGAGGAGCGGTCGTGGGTGCGCAGTTGTGATCTTCATGCCCCCAGACTGATACGCTCTTTCTTCTCGCAGTTCCCCGATAAACCCGGTGGTAGGGGTTCTTTGACCCCTCGTCAGAGGGGGGGTACTGTTAGGGTCTCCTGCCCTGTGCTGCCACGTCGTCATGGCAACCGGGAGACAAGTGCTAGTGGAGTAACCTGAGCGCAGCTGATACTCCGGTTCGGGTCTTTTGCTGTGCAGTGGTTATAGGCTCTGTGCACGGCAGGGGATCCGGTGCTGGTTTTTGTGCTCACAGTCTGTGAGGTCTGAGTGGGGCGTGGACAGCACCTGCTTTATAAGGCCTCTTTTCAGGGTAAGCAGATGCTGCTGAATCTCTGTTGGTTAGTCAGTTCATGAAAGTTAGCCAGTACTGTGTAGCTTTGTATTTGTTTGTTGCTTACTGCAAATAGGCCTGGGGATTTGGTATTACACTCTGCCAATCCAGACCTAGCAGTAAGACTGGAGTCAGTCGTTTAGCTTGCTGGGGTTCTGTTATTACTCTGTGAACTTAGCAAGTTTGCGGCTGTATTCTAACACTTGCCTGTCTAATCCTGTCTCACTGTGCTAGGTGTCAGGGGTCAGTTTAGTGGCAGTAAGCTTAAACCTGTGCACTGCAAGTGAGAATCAGGATTGTGGAGGCTCTCCTTGTGTCTATCATTCCATCTCTGACCAAGGAGTTTACTGCCACACCCGTTGGTAACCCTTTAGGGTTTTGCTGTTGCCCTTAGCAACAGCATTTCGGGTTCTCTACGTATTAAAACACAACATCTTGCTTTTTACATCTGAGCAGTTCTAATACAAGGGAGATACCCAGTTCCTTAGCCTCTGGGCTTCTCTGTTCACTGTGTGTGTATTTTGTTACCCTATCACCTTCTGTGTACGTTATGTCATATTCCCCAGTTTGTCTGTGAGTCCATTTGTTTTGCATAACAGTTCAAACACCAGTACATTCCTGCAGACACTGGAGTGCATAACAGTTCTGACACTAGTACTTTCCTGCAGGCACTGGTGTGCATAACAGTATCAGACCGGAGGTGTACTCTATGAAGCATTACTGGAGTGCGATACACTTTATGCAGGATATAAAAGTATACCGGCTGATACCTAACACACGGGGTAGTATACTGGATGGAGCCCAAAATTTGCGTCCACTGTTCATTAGAGAGGCCACCAAGATCATTCTCCCATTTAAATTTCAAGGGGTCAAATAAAAATGAATTAACATGCACATTCAATACGGCATAGATCGTAGATATGTGTGCCCTAGGACCCAACGTAAGAATCAGTTTTTTGACTGGAGACACCGAAATAACTAGAGGGGCTGTACCAAATTGTGCCTGCAGTGCATGACGCAGCTGTAGATAGCGGAATAAGGCAGAATTAGCAACAGCATAGTCACCACGTATCTGCTTAAATGATTTAAGATTGCCATTGTCGTAGAGCTGAGCAACTGTTGTAACTCCCACCTTCAACCATAAATTATCTGGGGATAAAGGAAGCAGTTCTTTATAAGAAGCATTAAACCACAGGGGTGTATCTACATCAGTGTCATGCCAGTCAAAAAAGTGTGCGTTAGACGCCATAATAAGAGAGCCTGTCGTAGAATAGGAGGGAGGCCAGAGAGAATACAGCCAGAAAGCAGAAAGTGAAGAAAGGAGAGAAGAGACTCCACCCACTCGGCATAGAACCCCAATAACGTATCCCCACCTGTACCCAGGAGCCAACCAGAAAGGTGGACCAGCTGAGAGGCCAAGTAATATATTTGCATATTGGAAAGACACAGTCCTCCATCTAACTTGGACTTGACCAAGGCTTTCATGGCTACCCTAGACGCTTTGCCACCCCAAATAAAAGAGGATATAACACTGTCAATGGAGGAGAACATTTGTTTGGGTATATATACACAGGAGAATGTTGCAATAAGTATAGATACCTGGGTTGAACAGACATTTTAAATAAATTAATACGGCCCATAACAGTGAGAGGAAGTTTCTTCCACAAAAGAGCTTTCTTTTTAAAATCATGTGTTACAGGCTCAACATTCAGCGCAACATAGTCCTGAGGACGGGGAGATATACAAACTCCCAAATATTCAAACTGGAGAGTCCATTGCAGCAGACAGGAAGAGCCCGTCACAGCAGGGAGAGCACCAGGTATGGGGTAAATAATGAACTTGTTCCAGTTTATTTGTAAACCAGAGTAAGTTCCACAGTGATTGACTATTTGGAGCATAGAGAATAATGAGTTCTCGGAATCATTAAGAAATAAAAGCATGTCGTCAACATAAAGTGCGATAACATCAACATGGTTCCCAACTTTAATACCCTCAATGTCTGAAAACGTACGTATGTAGCTAGCCAACGGTTCGACAATATTCAGCTTTACTTGGGTGAAGAGCATTACACCTGCATAATATTTAAAAACACTGTCAAAATGTGCTGTATATTATGTAACTTTGTTTCTGATTAAGTCCTTTGAGTAAGGGCCGATTTATTAATCATAACAAGTTTTACCCATTAACAACTATCCGTTATTGCAGAAATATGTATATATATTTATAAACTGGAGTGTTATAATGACAGAAATCCTACTATGATGATTGGACACACTAGATCACATGATTGTGTATTATTTCCCAAAGATAGCACACTTCCAATAGTAACCGCACGTCTCATCTACTTCCAACTGTCAACAAAACCATCACTAAAGCCACAGTACCATCACTCCACAAGTGTAAACAGAAAGACTACTCACTGACAGCACCACGTCCCTGCCTCACTGACAGCAGCACAGCCCTGCCTCACTGACAGCAGCACGTCCCCGCCTCACTGACATCAGCACATCCCCACCTCACTGACAGCAGCACATCCCCGCCTCTCTGACAGCAGCACAGCCCTGCCTCACTGATAGCAGCACGTCCCCGTCTCACTGACAGCAGCACAGCCCTGCCTCACTGACAGCAGCACGTCCCCGCCTCACTGACAGCAGCACAGCCCTGCCTCACTGACAGCAGCACGTCCCCGCCTCACTGACAGCAGCACAGACCTGCCTCACTGACAGCAGCACGTCCCCGCCTCACTGACAGCAGCACAGCCCTGCCTCACTGACAGCAGCACGTCCCCAGCTCACTGACAGCGGCATATCCCCGCCTCACTGACAGCAGCACATCCCCGCCTCACTGACAGCAGCACATCCCCGCCTCACTGACAGCAGCACATCCCTCCTCACTGACAGCAGCACATCCCCGCTTCACTGACAGCGGCACATCCACGCCTCACTGACAGCAGCACATCCCTCCTCACTGACAGCAGCACATCCCCTCCTCACTGACAGCAGCACATCCCCTCCTCACTGACGGCAGCACATCACTTGACCACATAATCCTATTCTGTAAATGTATCACTGTACAGTATATCATTTCCATGTAGAACTATTTCTTACAACAGGGGCCATTTTATAAGATAGATATACCACTCTTGGGTGTGCGGTTGCACTCTTATGAACGCACGCCTTGAGTGGTTGAATGCCCGCAGGCTCAGCCTTCACTTGCACATGTCAGAGGGCTACTGCTGAGAAATCCCTGAGCTGGAATCCCGACAGAATACTGGCGACATAATCTAGACCGCCAGCATCCCGATCATAAATATGCCAGGGACTAGGTTTAGGTGCCACTGGGGAGGATTAGGGTTACGTTGTAGGGAAGGAAGTGTTAGGGTCGGGCTGCAGGAAGGGAGGGGTTAGGTTTAGGCAGCACCGGGGAGGGTTAGAGTTAGGCTGCCGGGGGGGGGGGGGGGGGGGAGAGTTAGTGTTAGGCTGTGGGGAGGGGGGTTAGGTTTGGGACCACCGAGGAGGGTTAGGCTGTGGGGTAGTGAGGGTTAGTGTTAGGCTACAGGAAGGGGGGTAGGCTTAGGCACCACCAGGGAGGGTTAGGGTTAGGCTGCCGGTGGGGAGGGTTAGGTTGAGGCTGTGGGAAGGGGGGGGGGGTTCTTATGACCACCGGCATCCCGAATCCCGGTAAAATGTATCACACCCATATATCTCAATTCCAATACCCAGGGCCAGCTCCAGATATGTTCCAATAGGGCGGCTGTGCAGGGCGCCACCCTTAATGGGCGCCGCACGCTGATGCCGCTCTATTGGAGCCTGGTCCTGTGTGCGCCTCCAGCAGTGTCCGCCTATCCTGGCCCGCCTCTGAGTCCCAGCAGTCAGTGGCTGCCTCGGTGTTAGGACGAGGGAGTGCTGTGGGTGGGACTATGGTAAACTATTCAGTGGGACTATGGTAAACTAAAGCTAAAAACTACTCAGTGCGCACTGTGCGCGCTGTGCGGCGTCTGACGCCAGAACCACACAGCGCGCATAGCGCGCACTGAGTAGTTTAACTTTAGTCCGCCCGTGGCCCACAGCAGTCCCCCTCCCTTGTCGCCGATGCCAACACAGCAGGTACTGTGGGGGCATATCTGGCACTGTGGGGGCATTTATGTATCTGGCACTGTGGGGGCATTTATGTATCTGGCACTGTGGGGGCATTTATGTATCTGGCACTGTTGGGGGCATTTATGTATCTGGCACTGCAGGGGGTATTTATGTATCTGGCACTGTGGGGGGCATTTATGTATCTGGCACTGTTGGGGGCATTTATGTATCTGGCACTGTGGGGGCATTTATGTATCTGGCACTGCTGGGGGCATTTATGTATCTGGCACTGTTGGGGGCATTTATGTATCTGGCACTGTGGGGGCATTTATGTATCTGGCACTGCTGGGGGCATTTATGTATCTGGCACTGCTGGGGGCATTTATGTATCTGGCACTGTAGGGGCATGTCCTACGTATCTGGCACTGCTGGGGGGGCATGTCCTGTGTATCTGGCACTGTTGGGGGCATTTATGTATCTGGCACTGTGGGGGCATTTATGTATCTGGCACTGTGGGGGCATTTATGTATCTGGCACTGTTGGGGGCATTTATGTATCTGGCACTGTTGGGGGCATTTATGTATCTGGCACTGTGGGGGCATTTATGTATCTGGCACTGCTGGGGGCATTTATGTATCTGGCACTGCTGGGGGCATTTATGTATCTGGCACTGTAGGGGCATGTCCTACGTATCTGGCACTGCTGGGGGGCATGTCCTGTGTATCTGGCACTGTTGGGGGCATTTATGTATCTGGCACTGTGGGGGCATTTATGTATCTGGCACTGTGGGGGCATGTCCTGTGTATCTGGCACTGCTGGGGGGGAATGTCCTGTGCAGCTGGCACTGCTGGGGGGCATGTCCTTTGCAGCTGGCACTGGCATGTCCTGTGCGGCTGGCACTGCTGGGGGGCATTTATGTATCTGGCACTGTGGGGGCATTTATGTATCTGGCACTGCTGGGGGGCATGTCATGTCTATCTGGAACTGCACTACTGCTGTGGGGGCATGTCCTGTGTAGCTGGCACTGCTGGAGGCATGTCCTGTGTAGCTGGCACTGCTGGGGGCATGTCCTGTGTAGCTGGTACTGCTGGGGGGCATGTCCTGTGTAGCTGGCACTGCAGGGGGGAATGTCCTGTGCAGCTGCTACTGCGGGGGGGGGGGGGGGGGGGCATGTTGTGTACAGCTGGCACTGCTGGGGGGCATTTATGTATCTAACACTGTGGGGGCATGTCCTCTGTATCTGGCACTGCTGGGGGGGGGGCATGTCCTGTGTATCTGGCACTGCTGGGGGGCAATGTCCTGTGTATCTGGCACTGCTGGGGGGGGCATCTGCTGTGTAGCTGGCACTGCTGGGGGGCATGTTCGGTGTAGCCGGCACTGCTGAGGGGCATGTTCGGTGTAGCTGGCACTGCTGGGGGGCATGTTCGGTGTAGCTGGCACTGCTGGGGGGCATGTCCTGTGCAGCTGGCACTGCTGGGGGGCATGTCCTGTGCAGCTGGCACTACTGGGGGGCATGTCATGTCTATCTGACACTGCTGGGGGGCATGTCATGTCTATCTGGCACTGCTGGGGGCATGTCATGTCTATCTGGCACTGCTGGGGGCATATCATGTCTATCTGGCACTGCTGGGGGGCATATCATGTCTATCTGGCATTGCACATTATGTGTATCTGGCACTATACTGGAGACATTATGTGTATCTGGCACTATACTGGAGACATTATGTGTATCTGGCACTATACTGGAGACATGTGTAAGGAACACTACTGTGGCTGTTATGTGTAAGGCTGCTAATTGTGTGCGTAGAGGGGGGGTGAAAATATATTTATTTATAGTTTAATAATATGAAATTGCGAGGCCACGCCCACTTTTCCAGGAGCGTGCATAGGGGAGGGAGGGGGGGGGGGGGCGCGCTTTGACATTTTCTCGCTCAGGGTGCTAGTAGGCCTGGAGCCGGCCCTGCCAATACATAACTGTGTGTGCAAACTGCCTTTGGTGTTACACGTTACACATGGTTACCTTATAATGATATCTGTCCACAACTATAGGAAAACTCTCCATTACGTAGGACAGTATTGACATTTCGAGGCTGTGATGCACTTTGAGTTATGTCTCATAGAAGAGAACTAAAAGCTCTCTCTCTGACTGGGTTTCTTGGTGATTCAGCGCTGTTGCATAAACACATAGTGAAACATTTGCTTTTCGTTATTATTTTGTCATGGGGGGAGATGAAAGAAACCCTTCTGTAAAGGTTAGTGGAACAGTCTTACACTCATTATAGCCTGGAGACAAGGTGACGTCTTCTAATCACCAATCGATGGCTCACAGACTAAACACTGAGCAAGCACGCCTGTTACTCAGTGACATTTAGTTTATGACACTGGCGTAACGTGAGATTATTGCTGTTTATGGCTAAAATAGAAGCAGTGGTGTTAGGAAATGGAAACCATATGGTAAATTTAGAAATGGAAGAACAAAAACTGTAAGTCTCTATTGTACAGGCTATTTGTAGAAGTTTGGAAAATCAATTCTGTTGTCACAACTGCCCACCCAGGGCTGTTTCTAGATAATTTTGCTCCCAGTGTGAACACTAAGAAATGCCCCCCCCCCCCCCCCCCCCATAGACACTGTAAAATAAAAGGGATGTGGCCTCATCAAAAGGGGTGTGGCCTCAGTGCAATGGGCGTGGCCTCACAGGAAAATACTACCTTACACCAACACAATAGTGCCGCTTAAACCATATTATGCCCCACACAGACAGTAATGCCCCTTGCACCATATTATGCCCCACACAGACAGTAATGCTCCTTGCACTATATTAACATGTAATGCCCCACACAGACAGTAATGCCCCTTGCACTATATTAACATGTAATGCCCCACACAGACAGGAACTCCCCTTGCACCTTATTATCATAGTATGCCCCACACAGACAGTAATTCCCGTTGCATCATATTTTTGCATGCCCGACAGAGTAATGTCCCTTAGAGTTATGCCATGATAATACCTGCTTGTTGTCAGGGGTTATAGGATGATGCTGCTGCCATGCCCACTGTGTATGATGCTGCCGCCATGCCCACTGTGTTTGTCCTGGCACTGTTGCACTGTCTGAGTTCATCATGTCCCCATCTTAAAATGATCACTTCCGCTGCCAGCCACGCCCCCTAACCCTCTCCAACTGCACAAGCTGCCGTGTAAATGGCGAACACTTGCGCAATCGATAATCCCCTGCTGTGCGAAAAAGCACAGCAGCATTCAGGTCTGAATCGGGCCCTGAATTTGTTCCCGTCTACACCAAGCAGCACACAAAATCCATTCAGCAACTTAGGCTTCTGGCTAGGGCTCAGTGGGCGTTCAGGGGCCCAGATCAGTCTAAAACAGGGGTGGGGAACCTTTGGGCTTCCAGCTGTTGATGAACTACACATACCAGCATGCCCTGCTACAGTTTTGTTATTTGGCCATGCTAAAACTGTTGCAGGGCATGCTGGGATGTATAGTTCAACAGCAGCTGGAGGACCACAGGTTCCCCACCCCTAGCCTAAAACACTGTATGTACATTTATTGGACTCATTGAGGAGGGAAGGGGGACCAAATCAGTATCTTGCCTTGGGCTCCATGGAGATCTAATCAGGCTCTGCGGCATGGCATTTGCTCTGTGGTACATTAAGTGAACCTTAATGCCTTTCCCGGATTGTCCGGAAGACTCGCATCACACTTCCCTAATGAAGGAGGAGCATGTTCAGCAGGAGCAGAGCCCTCATGGCACTCATCTCTATCTGCAACATCCCAAATCATACTTGCCTACTCACCTGGAAGCTGCAGGAGGCTCCCGTTTTTTGGGGTAGCCCCCCGCACCCCTGGAAGAGTAGGCAGGTCTCCCGCACCCTGCTCGCATCCTAGTGATGCGGGCAGGATGGAGAGATACTCTCCTGAGTTCGTTGGTCCGTGGAGTGGGGAAGGGGTTAAAATGACGCGAATCACTGCATTTTAGCCCCGCCCCCTTCCCGCGGACCCGCGAATCGTGCCATTTTCCGAATGTGGGGGCGTGGCTTGATGATGCCACAGCCCGCCCCCTGAAGTCTCCTGCAGCGTCTCCTCTCCGAGCTTCTCCCGGAGAGGAGACATTCAAAGTAGGTCAGTATGTCCCAAATGTGCCACATAGATATCTTCTCCAGGATCGCCAGCTGGAGAGGGCCATAAAACAAGTGGGAAAGTATGTCTTACTGGCTGCTAACAGAGAACAAAATGCAGTCAGCTGTATAACTAATGTAATACATATTTGAAACATCTCAAGTTTAGACAGCTTTACCTACTCTCTTGAAAGGTGCAGGAAACTTATGATTTGTAGGTGAATCAGAAGAGTTGGTGAATCTCCAGTTTCCAGACCACTTCCTAGGTAAGTGGACAGGATAAGGGAGTAACACCAGGAACTGTGGCTCCGTATGGAGGAGGTGAGTCAAAAATTATGCAAATTGCATCATAGTAGCCTTGCCTCTTCCTCACTGATCTGTGATTCATGGCAGTCTGTCGCAACATGGACAGGACCTAATGATGTAAGATTCTAACGGGATGTAGTGCAGGTGAGACTGTGTTTATACCACGTACAGTATACCACTTATCCCCAAAAATGTTCCTTTTCAATTCAAGTGCCTGCAGTTTCCTGTAAGTGTCTGCTGCGCTATGACAATCAACAAGTTGCAGAGGCAAACGCTCAGGGTTGCAGGCGTAGATCTCAGGACGAGCTGCTTCTCCCTTGGGCAGCTTTACATGGTTTGCTTACGAGTTAGTAGCCCCAAGTATCTTTTTGTGTTAATCCTTGAAGGAAAAACTGCAAATATTGGTTACAAAGAAATTTTGTGATCAATGTGCACAATATATAATATACATCACAATATTAGATGGCACTACTGTCTTTGTAAAATGAGTTCCCCATAGCAATAACAGACACACAAGCAAAGCTGTGGGCAAACGCTAGTTATTACTATTATTGATTTAGAAGGATCCACAATACTCAGCAGCAGAAGACAGTGGGGAAAACAGGGACATACAAAGCTGACAAAAAATAAAAACAAAGTGTAGGGATGTAGAGAGAACAGTGGCGTGTCTATAGAGGTAATTCAGATCTGATCGCTGCTGTTTTTGCACAGCGTACGATCAGATTTGAACTGCGCATGCGTATGCACCACAATGCGCAGGTGCAACAGACCGCAGCAACGGGGATTGCCGGTCAGCGACGGGATTGTGTGAAGGATCCATTTGCACAGGCGATCGCAAGGAGATTGACAGGAAAAAGGTGTTTGTAGGTGGCAACTGACCGTTTTCAGGGAGTGTCCGGAAAAACGCAGGCGGGCTCCAGCGTTTACAGGGAGGGTGTCTGACATCAAATCCGGTCCCGATCAGCCTGATGTGATCGCAGTGGATGAGTAAGTCTTGGGATGCGCAAAAACTGCATAAAATCAGTTTGTGCAGCTCTGCTACACATGCGATCGCACACTTGCACAGCGAAAATACACTCCCCCTGTAAGCGGCGATTATCTGATCGCAGGGCTGCAAAAATCGGTGCCCAGCGATCAGGTGTGAATTACCCCTTATAATGAGTGCGGTGAAGGGTCCACGGAGGCCCGAACACCCTGTACCCATTTTTTCAGTACTTACCTTTGCTACACAAATCACTGGGAAAATGGTGCGGCGGCCATTTTCCCGGCATTTAGCGCATGTGCCGGTGGAAAATCACCTTGAAAATGGCCACCGTGCCATTTCCCCGGAGACCTGAGAATGTGCATTAGACTCTGCGACATCGCTAGGGTCTCCTAGTGACCCTACAGCCCAGAGTCTCTGCACTGCCGGCTAGAGGAGACAAGGACAGGAATAAAAATGCACACGGTCCCTTTTCTCCCTTAATACGCCCCTGTGAGAGAGCTTGAAATCGTTGTTCTTTTCACTTATTACTGAATGCTTTCAGTACAGCGCATTTGTTTATGTGGGATAAGGTCAACAGCCATTAGGTCGACCACTATTGGTCGACATGCAGGTCGACAGGATTGCTAGGTCGGCATGTGATAGGTCGACATGAAAAAAGATCGACATGAGTTTTCCACATTTTTTTAATTATTTAAAACTTTTTCATACTTTACGAACCACGTGGACTACAATTGGGAACGGTAACCTTGCCCGAAGATGCGAGGGTACACGGTGCACTAATTGGGGTTCCCGGTCACTCTATGAAGAAAACGACACCAAAAAAATTAAAAAAACTCATGTCAACCTTTTTTCATGTCGAACTATAAACCATGTCGACCTACAACCCTGTTGACCTACTGCATGTCGACCAATAGTGGTCAACATAATGACTGTCGACCTAAGTTTGGTCGACCCAACGCTCCATACCGGTTTATGTTTTAGTAATGTGAAAGTTCCTATATACTTTACATAGCACACGAAGTTCTGGACATGCTGTCTCAGATGCCAATAAATTAGTATTTTATTTTGTGTACAGATGTGATTTCACATGGGAATTCCAGCATGTGTACAGTACATCCAGCACAGTGTACAGTACATCCTGCACAGTGTACAGTATCCTGCAGAAAACCAGAACTACTGTACGCTAACATATTGCTGGAAATGAACCTTAGGGAGATTTTGGTCTTTTCCTCTGTTTTACATCTTCTTGGATTTTACACAGTTTTTCCTGGACCCTTGAAAAACATGAAATGGGTTTTCAGCTGTACAGAGCACGTGGCACTTTAAACGTGTTCTGTAAACTTACTCCTTGAAAGGAAACATATCCTAAAGCCATTTCCTCTTATAGAAACTGTATCCCTGTTCTCAGTAGCCAAGTGATGACGCTTTATGAGTTGTCAGGAATTCCCTGTTACACGCTCTGTTTATATGAAGTTACGCATATCTACAGTATAACCTGTTCCCTCTATAATCAAATAATCCTGATCCTATTTTTTGACAAAGTATGGCCCGAACTTAAACTTTTACTTCTAATTTAACCCTTGAAGCAGGAAGATGTCCTTGATTGTACCACAAACCCAGCCTTTATATTGTATTATAACTGTAATGATACAGTGGGTGTGGTAGGCGTGATCAGCATACCGGCGCCGGTATCCCGGCCGCGGAACGCTGGCGGGGGGGCCAGCGCAACAAGCCCATTGTGGGCTCCCTGCGCTCGCCACGTTGCAGGCTCAATGGAGACGTGTCGTGAATACCCACGAGTGGGCATAGTTCCTGTTGGTTGGCATAGGATTGTGAGGGGGCGGGATGTAGGGGGAGGAGACCGCCAGTCACATAACTACATCCCGTTATAGCTATAGTGTTGATGACTGATTCTTTCAACTAAAACAGTTGTGCGCCAGTAATAATGTCAGTCCAGTCCAATTCCATGATACCAGTTTCTCATTTCCTCTTAAATGCTGCTTTTTCCAGCAGTCATGATCAGGAGGGGACTAAAGGGTGGTGAGGGGGAATGGATTACCCAGACCTTCAGAAAGATGGCACCAGGGAAGTGGGCCGCAGTTGGGAGGTGCAGGCAGGGCTTGGTGCTGCAACTGCCTTAATGTGGCCCCACCCCTCGCTGTACAGGGACACGTTTCATGGAATTGTAAAGCAGGTGGGATTATGATGAGGCTATTCAACACGAATCGCACCGTCTAGCCCACGGACCACCAACTGCGCTTGGGAAGCGGGCATCTTGCACTGTAGGAGCCTGGCCTGATCTTTGGGGAGTCTGGGACAGCCCCCAGAAATTCAGTTTGAGTTTTTGGGGGAACAGGTTATAATGTTTTTGAGCCACACATGCTACCATAGTGGCTCAGTTCCCCCGCTATCACTGTTGCAGTGTTTTTTAGTCCCGTTACATACAGTAAGTGAATGGAAGAAGAAACAGCAAAAAGTGTACCCTATAATATTAAGGGCTACATGTCCATGTCAGGTATGATTGTTGTCATACTCAGTGCTTAAAGTGGTTCTAGAGAGGTAGTGGATCCCTCCCCAAATTGCCCATGTAATAAAGTTATTGTGCGCCGCAAAAAAAGAAAAAGGGGCGTGGTCTCAAAAAGAAAAGGGCATGGCCACACAATAGTAATAATGCCCACAGTAGTAGCACCCCGTAATACACATAATGCCCACAGCAGTAGCGTCCCTTTTACAATGCCCACAGTAGTAGTGCTCCTTATGCAATGTCCACTGTACTGGTAGTGCCCACAGTGGTAGTGCCCCTTATATAGAGCCCATAGTAGTGGTGCCCCTTATACAATGCCCGCAATATATATAGTGATCCTTAGTAGTGCGGGGCATTGCAACCTGAGGGCACGGCTGCAACCACCCTGCCAGCACCATCAGTGCCCGCCTGCTGCCTGCACCACGCTGGGCAGAAGTGAACTAAGAGAGCATGAAGCCAGGGGACCTACTGCATTGAGTAAGTCATCATGGACAGGAGCTGGCATCAGATTGGTGAGTGACGGGGACACAGTGGGGCGGATGGCACACACACACACACACACACACACACACACACACACACACACGCACACAAACACACTCTCTCTATAGAGGGGCTCTACCTGGTGCAATGTGTATAAGGGCCACGTGGTGCAATGTGTATATGGGGCTACCTGGTGCAATGTGTATATGGGGCTACCTGGCGCAATGTCTATATGGGGCTACTTGGCACAATGTGTATATGGGGCTACCTGGCACAGTGTGTATATGGGGCTACCTTGCGCAATGTGTATATGGGGCTTACCTGGTGCAATGTGATATGCAACTACCTGGCGCAATTAGTGTTTTGGGGGAAAAAGACACAAATATATATTTTTTTAAATGGGCCCCTCTGTCCCTTTAATGGTTATACTGTTCTCTAATACAATGTTCCACTCTGTATAGTTCTGTCTTCCACGTGGTGTCTTGTGACACTGTATGCTGACATCCTGCAGGAATAGATGCCGTCATTATAGACAGGTGCTCATTAGGCCCTAATCTGAATATCCGCCCCTCTAATCTGAATACAGAGTTATAACCAACTACAGCATTGCAAAAATCAGGCCAAAGTGCTCATGACATCAGGTGGGACTGTTTCCGCCAGCAGGTGTTCTTAGGTAATGCTTTCCATTGCACACACGGCAGTGTCTTCCCTACCTGTGTCACAGTGTCTGAGAAATGTGCATGGCAGAGTCTAACAATGACGCTGCACTTCTACACAACATGTGATGCTCGCTCTCAGTTCCTGTATTACTACTACAGAGCAGTTGCACTTTCCATTGACAGCATGCTGAGTCATGTAATGAGCCCCAGCTCAAGTTTCACAGCAGCAAGCTGACCCTAATTTATTCATAACCCCCTTGGAGAGTGTCTGCACCTGTGGTGCAGTTGTGGGGTAAATTACCTTATGTCATAAGACGTACAGTATGACGGAATGAAACAGTATTTACAGCCCGGGAATGTCATGGTTACTATTATTTATTTATTAGCAGTTTCTTATATAGCGCAGCATATTCCGTTGCTCTTTACAATTAGAACAACAGTTATAGAACAAAACTGGGCAAAAACAGACAGACATAGAGGTAGGAAGGCCCTGCTCGCAAGCTTACAATCTATAGAGAAATAGGCATTGATACACAAGAATAGATGCTACCTATTGCATAATGGTTCACCAGATTGCTAGGTTCTTAATGGGTTGTATGATATGATCACCCAGCAATGTTGGAAGACAAAATATGTGAGGTTATGTGGACCGTACAGAGAGGCTGTAATTAGATAGGGAAGCATTGAAAGTTATGTGGGTGGGTCTGGAATTTGATAGGCTTGTCTGAAGAGATGAGTTTTCAGGGAACCTTTAAAGGTTTAGAGACTAGAGCAGAGTCTTATTGTGCGTGGGAGGGCATTCCACAGAGTGGGTGAAGCCCGGGTAAAGTCCCGTAATTTTGGGTGGGAACAAGTAATACATGTGGATGAGAGACACAGATCTTGTGCGGAGCAAAGAGGTCTGGTAGGGAGATATTTTGAGATGAGTGAAGAGATGTATGTTGGTGCAGTTTGGTTAATAGCCTTGTATGTAAGTAAAAATATTTTATTTTTAACACTGTAGAATACCGGTAACCAATGGAGGGACTGACAGAGCGGATCTGCAGCTGATGAACGTCTAGCGAGGAAGATTAGCCTCGCAACTGCATTCAAAATGGATTGTAGTGGTGAGAGCCTGTTTTTGGGAAGACCAGTAAGGAGACTATTACAATACTCAATGCGGGAGATGATGAATGCATGGATTACAGTTTTTGCAGTGTCTTGTGTAAGATATGGTTGTATTTTGGATATGTTTTTTAGGTGCATGCCACTTGATTTAGAGATAGATTGAATGTGTGGAACAAAGGACAGTTCAGAATCAAGGATGACACCTAGGCAGCGAGCTTGTGGGGTAGGAGATATCAGGTTGGTAACTACTCTTGGCTGGTGGGAAAAGAATTAATTCTGTTTTGGAAATGTTGAGTTTGAGGTGGCGAGATGACATCCAAGATGAAATGGCAGACAGGCATTCAGTGACATGGACCAATACAGATGGTGACAAATCTGGGGAGGATAGGTAGATTTGAGTATCATCAGCGTACAAATGATACTGAAATTCGAAGGAGCTGATTAGTTTACCAAGAGATGAGTTATAGATTCAGAAACACAGAGGACCTAAGACTGAGCCTTGCGGTACTCCAACTGATAGAGGTAGAGAAGAAGAGGTAGAATCAGAGAAGTCAACACTGAAAGAGCAATTAGATAGGTAGGATGAGAACCAAGTAAGGGCTGTGTCCTGAAGACCTAGGGAATGTAGTGTTTGTATGAGAAGAGAGTGGTCAACAGTGTCAAAAGCAGCAGAGAGATCTAGAAAAATAAGAAGTGTGTAAAATAATGACCTTTCGATCTAGCAGTGACTAGATCATTCACTACTTTGGTCAGTGCCGTCTCTGTGGAGTGTTGGGCATGAAAGCCTGACTGAAGTGGGTCCAATAAGTTGTGGGAGTTAAGCAAGTGTGTAAGGCGAGTGTAGGCAAGTCTCTCAAGTAGCTTGGAGAGACATGGGAGCTGAGAAATGGACGGTATTTAGAGAGAGTGTTTGGGTCAGAATTGTGTTTTTTCAAAATGGGTGTAATCACTGCATGCTTAAACAGAGAAGGAGAGATACCAGTAGAGAGAGAGCGATTACAGATTTTAATTAAGGTTGGGATAAGCACAGGAGACACAGTTTTACTGACTTGTGAGGGTATAGGATCAAGAGGAGAGGTAGTGGAGTAGGAGGATGAAAAGAGTGTTGATACTTTATCTTCACTTGTGGGATCAAATGAAGAGAAAGTGCCAGAGGGTTCAGGTTGGGAATTGAGCAGGTCTTTGGCTGAGTTATAGGCCCTACACACATGCTGATTTTTTGAAAGATATGAACGATCTCGTTCATAAATGAACGAGAACTCGTTCATATCTTTCAGTGTGGAGGCTCCAGCGATGAACGATGCGCGGCCCCGCGCTCGTTCATCGCTGGTCCCCTGTCGGCTGTGCATGCAGGCCAATATGGACGATCTCGTCCATATTTGCCTGCACTTCAATGGAGCCGCGTGACGGGGGGAGTGAAGAAACTTCGCTCCCCCCATCACTGCCCCCCCGCCGCCGGGTCGCTCGTCGGCCGTATCCGCCGTCGGGCAGCTCGGCGGCGGGTCGGCCAGTGTGTAGGGCCCCTTAGAGCATACCGTTTCATCTCGGATTTTAGCAGTCTTATCCTTGAAGTAGGAAGCAAGTTCTTGTGCACGGATAGTAGCTAGTGGGGAAGGTGAGGGAGGGCAAATAAGTTATTTAAATGTATTAAAAAGTCGCTTGGGGTTGGTGGCATCAGAAGAGATGAGAGATTGGTAATATGTTTGTTTGGCAGTGTCCAGGGCCTGATTATAGGAGTGGTAGGTGGTCTTATATGTGAGAAAGTCACTTGGATTCTGAGATTTACGCCACTGACATTCTACTTTACATGACAGTTTTTGTAGGGGTCTTTTTGATTTAGAGTGCCACAGTTGGCATCTAAGCCTACGTGGGGTGTGATGGGTATCTGGAGCCACTTCATCAAGGGCACGCTCTAGAGACTGGTGCAAGTGGGATACAGCAGTCTCAGGTGAGGTAAATGTAGAAATTGGTGAGAGCAGTTGTTGCAGAGAAGTGGAAAGTTGTTGAAAATTTATATTGATAGTGTTTCTGCGGGTTAGAGGAGGCTTGCTTGTTTTTAGTGTCATAGAGTTTAGAGTAATGGAAGAGATTGTGAAGGTGATCAGGTTGTGATCAGAGAGAAGGAAAGGAGTGATAATGAATTCAGAAACTGAGCAGTGAACACAAGATCAAGGCAGTGGCCCTCCTGGTGAGTAGAGGAGTCAGACCATTGGGTGAGGCCAAGAGAGGAGGTTAGAGAGAGGAGTTTGGAGGCATTAACAGATTGTGGACTGTCAAGAGCTACATTGAAATCGCCCATAATGATGGTGGAGATGTCAGAGGATAAGAAGTGTGGGAGCCAGGCAGAAAAATCTTCTAGAAATTGTTGTTTGGATTGCCCAGGAGGGCGATAGATAGCTGCAACATGCAGAGAGAAGGGGGTGAAAATCCTGATAGAGTGAACTTCAAATGATGTAAATGCAAGTGATGGAACCCGAGGCAGAACTGTGTATGTGAAAAATTGGGACAGTAATATTTCAACCCCACCACCTTTACCAGGCCTGGATGTGTGTGTGAAGTGGAAACCACCGTGTGACAGTGCTGCAGGGGAGGCTGTGTCTGATTGTGTGAGCCATGTTTCTGTTATAGCCAGCAGATTAAAGTTGTAAGAGATAAAGAGGTCATGGATGGATGTTAATTTGTTACAAACAGAGCGTGCATTCAATAAGGCACATTTTAGTGACTTGGAGGGGGATGGGAGACGTGTGATATTTATGAGGTTAGCTGGATTTTTTATTATTTATGAATCTTATTATTAATAATCTTATTATTTATTAATAGTTTCTTATTAACAGTTTCTTATATAGTGCAGCATATTACTTTGCACTTTACAATTGCAACAACAGTAATAGAACAAAACTGTGTAATAACTAGAGATGTGCGGCGGGCACTTTTTGTGTTTTGTGTTTTGGTATTGGTTCTAATTCCATTTTCGTGTTTTGGCTTGGTTTTGCCAAAACCACCCTTTCGTGTTTTGGTTTTGGTTTTGGATCTGGATGATTTTTGAAAACCTCCCCCATAAAAACAGCTAAAAATCACAGAATTTGGGGGTAATTTTGCTCCTACGGTATTATTAACCTCAATAACAATAATTTCCACTCATTTCCAGTCTATTCTGAACACCTCACAATATTGTTTTTAGGCCAAAAGGTTGCACCGAGGTTGCTGGATGACTAAGCTAAGCGACACAAGTGTGCGGCACAAACACCTGGCCCATCTAGGAGTAGCACTGCAGTTACAGACAGGATGGCACTATTCAAAAACTAAGCCCCAAACAGCACATAATGCAAAGAAGAAAAATAATTGCAATGAGGTAGTTTTATGACTAAGCCAAGCGACACAAACAATTGGCCCATCTAGGCGTGGCACTGCAGTGGCAGACAGGAGGGCAGATATAAAAAAAAAGTCCCCAAACAGCACATCATGCAAAGAAGAAAAAGAATTGCAATGAGGAAGTTGTATGACTAAGCCAAGCGACACAAACAATTGGCACATCTAGGAGTGGCACTGCAGTGGCAGACAGGAGGGCAGATATAAAAAAAAAAGGCCCCTAACAGCACATGATGCAAAGAAGAAAAAAAGGTAACCGAGGTTGCTGTACAACTAAGCTAGGCGACACAACCACCTGGCCCATCTAGTAGTGTCACGCAGTGGCTGAATGTTGAAAGTGGGCCGCAATTGTTCAGTCCACTGACAGCATCTCCAGCACGCTCCAGTCATTTTTAAAAGAATTCTGCAATTGGTGAACTTATACGGCAGTACCCCAGGATTAATACAGCAGTACCCCTGGACTCATACGGCAGTGTCACACAGGATGGCACTTTTCAAAAACTAGGCACCAAACAGCACCTCATGCAAAGATGTCGAAGAAGTGCAATGAGGTAGCTGTATGACTAAGCCAAGCGACACAAACAATTCCCACTGGAATTATATGTCCAAATCACTGGACTTATATGTCCAAATCACTGGAATTAATTGCCAAGATTACTGTAATTAATAATTATAAATCACTGAAATTAATTGGCAAAATCACTGGAATTATACGTCCAAATCACTGGAATTAAATGGCAAGATCACTATAATTAATAATTATAAATCACTGGAATTAATTGGCAAGATCACTGTAATTAATAATTATAAATCACTGAAATTAATTGGCAAAATCACTGTAATTATACGTCCAAATCACTGGAATTAAATGGCAAAATCTCGCTATCGCCTGCCTAGTGAAGTGGAATCTAGATGGGATTTGGTACCGGGGACACAATACCTCCATCAATTGTCTAAATCCCACTGCTCTAATGGCGGATACCGGGAGCACGTCTAACACCAACATAAGTGTCAAGGCCTCAGTTATGAGGGCTTCCATCGTCATGTGAAGATGAACCACTAGTCATGAACATAGGCCAGGGCCTCAGCCATTCCTTGCCACTCCGTGTCATAAATGGCATATTGGCAAGTTTACGTTTCTCCTCAGACCATTTAAATTTATTTTTTGGGTCTTTTTACTGAACTTTGGCTTTTTGGATTTTACATGCCCTCTACTATCACATTGGGCATCGGCCTTGGCAGACGACGTTGATGGCATTTCATCGTCTATGTCATGGCTAGTGGCAGCAGCTTCAGCACTAGGAGGAAGTGGTTCTTGATCTTTCCCTATTTTATCCTCCAAATTTTTGTTCTCCATTATTTTTTTGGTGTTATATAAGACAATATGCGGCACAGGAATGACTGATGGCTGATGAGACAGGACACTACCACTGGTCTGATGCAGCACAACACAACAACACTGTAAGGGACTTGTGGTTGTTGTAATTATTATTATTACTATTATACTGCAGCAGTGGACATATAGCAGCAGTGTATATCGTCACTGGAATCACTGATGAGACAGGACACTACCACTGGTCTGATGCAACATAACACAACAACACTGTAAGAGATTTGTGGTTGTTGTTATAATTATTATACTGCAGCAGTGGACATATAGCAGCAGCGTATATCGTCACTGGAATTTTCTGATGACACAGGACACTACCACTGGTCTGATACAGCACAACACGTTGTTGTTATAATTATTATTATTATATCACAGCAGTAGACATATAGCAGCAGCGTATATCGTCACTGGAATTACTGATGACACAGGACACTACCACTGGTCTGCATAACACAGCACCACTTTATACAGCTACACTGGATATATGGCAGCAGAGAACACCAACACTGTGACTGGCTGGACTGATGCAGTACAATACACTGACTACACTGTACTGGTCTGCATAACACAACACCACTTATACAGCTACACTGGATATATGGCAGCAGAGAACACCAACACTGTGACTGCCTGGACTGATGCAGCACAATACACTGAGTGACTACACTAGACTGGACAACACTTGCCACCCCACTTTCCCGCTCCAACACACAGACACTGAACACTGAGGACACGTCCTCACTACACACTCTCCGATACTGGAGTGAAAATGGTCGCAAAGAGCGGCTCCTTATATGGAATCCAAATCCAGCGAGAATCCGACAGAGGGATGATGACGTTTTGCCGCGTTAGGGTTACCGAGTCAGGCGGGAAAACCCGAGCCTGACTCGGATCCGGGCTCGGAAGGCAAAGTTCTGTAGGGTTCGGTTCTCTGAGAATCGAACCCGCTCATCTCTATAATAACAAACAGATGTGGCGGTAGGAAGGCCCTGCTTGCATGCTTACAATCTATAGGGAAATAGGCATTGATACACAAAGATAGGTGCTACCTATTGCATAATGGTCCTGTCAGATCGCAAAGGTTCTCACAGTGGCTTGTATGAAATGGGCACCCAGCAATGTTGGGCAATTGTCAGGAGGATGGGAAAGTGAAGGATGACAAAATATGTGAGGTTATGTGTAGAGATGAGCGGGTTCGGTTTCTTTGAATCCGAACCCGCACGAACTTCACATTTTTTTCCACGGGTCCGAGCGACTCGGATCTTCCCGCCTTGCTCGGTTAACCCGAGCGCGCCCGAACGTCATCATGACGCTGTCGGATTCTCGCGAGGCTCGGATTCTATCGCGAGACTCGGATTCTATATAAGGAGCCGCGCGTCGCCGCCATTTTCACTCGTGCATTGAGATTGATAGGGAGAGGACGTGTCTGGCGTCCTCTCCATTAGAATAGAGATAGATAGATTAGATAGAGAGAGATTGTGCAGAGTCGCAGACAGAGTTAGTTTACCACAGTCAGTGACCAGTGCAGTTGCTAGTTAACTTTTATTTAATATAATATATCCGTTCACTTCTCTCTGCTATATCCGTTCTCTGCCTGAAAAAAAAAACGATACACAGCACAGTCAGTCACACAGTGTGACTCAGTCTGTGTGCACTCAGCTCAGCCCAGTGTGCTGCACAGTCATCAATGTATAAATTAAAAGCTTATAATTAATTGTGGGGGAGACTGGGGAGCACTGCAGGTTGTTAGCAGGAGCCAGGAGTACAATTATATTAATTAACAGTGCACACTTTTGCTGCAGGAGTGGTGACCAGTGCCTGACCACCAGTATAGTATTGTTGTATACTACTAATATCTCTTTAAATATCAACCAGTCTATATTAGCAGCAGACACAGTACAGTGCGGTAGTTCACGGCTGTGGCTACCTCTGTGTCGGCACACGGCAGGCAGTCCGTCCGACCAGAATTGTATTATTTATTATTATATACCTACCACCTAACCGTGGTTTTTTTTTCATTCTTTATACCGTCATAGTGTCATCCTAATTGTTACGAGTATACTACTATCTCTTTATCAACCAGTGTACAGTGCGGTAGTTCACGGCTGTGGCTACCTCTGTGTCGGCACACGGCAGGCAGTCCGTCCGACCAGAATTGTATTATTTATTATTATATACCTACCACCTAACCGTGGTTTTTTTTTCATTCTTTATACCGTCATAGTGTCATCCTAATTGTTACGAGTATACTACTATCTCTTTATCAACCAGTGTACAGTGCGGTAGTTCACGGCTGTGGCTACCTCTGTGTCGGCACACGGCAGGCAGTCCGTCCGACCAGAATTGTATTATTTATTATTATATACCTACCACCTAACCGTGGTTTTTTTTTCATTCTTTATACCGTCATAGTGTCATCCTAATTGTTACGAGTATACTACTATCTCTTTATCAACCAGTGTACAGTGCGGTAGTTCACGGCTGTGGCTACCTCTGTGTCGGCACACGGCAGGCAGTCCGTCCGACCAGAATTGTATTATTTATTATTATATACCTACCACCTAACCGTGGTTTTTTTTTCATTCTTTATACCGTCATAGTGTCATCCTAATTGTTACGAGTATACTACTATCTCTTTATCAACCAGTGTACAGTGCGGTAGTTCACGGCTGTGGCTACCTCTGTGTCGGCAGTCGGCAGGCAGTCCGTCCATCCATAATTGTATTATTATTATAATATATACCACCTAACTGTGGTTTTTTTTGCATTCTTTATACCGTCGTCATAGTGTCATACTAGTTGTTACGAGTATACTACTATCTCTTTATCAACCAGTGTACAGTGCGGTAGTTCACGGCTGTGGCTACCTCTGTGTCGGCAGTCGGCAGGCAGTCCGTCCATCCATAATTGTATTATTATTATAATATATACCACCTAACCGTGGTTTTTTTTTCATTCTTTATACCGTCGTCATAGTGTCATACTAGTTGTTACGAGTATACTACTATCTCTTTATCAACCAGTGTACAGTGCGGTAGTTCACGGCTGTGGCTACCTCTGTGTCGGCAGTCGGCAGGCAGTCCGTCCATCCATAATTGTATTATTATTATAATATATACCACCTAACCGTGGTTTTTTTTTCATTCTTTATACCGTCGTCATAGTGTCATACTAGTTGTTACGAGTATACTACTATCTCTTTATCAACCAGTGTACAGTGCGGTAGTTCACGGCTGTGGCTACCTCTGTGTCGGCAGTCGGCAGGCAGTCCGTCCATCCATAATTGTATTATTATTATAATATATACCACCTAACCGTGGTTTTTTTTTCATTCTTTATACCGTCATAGTCAGTCATACTAGTTGTTACGAGTATACTACTATCTCTTTATCAACCAGTGTACAGTGCGGTAGTTCACGGCTGTGGCTACCTCTGTGTCGGCACTCGGCAGCCCGTCCATAATTGTATATACCAGTGACCTAACCGTGGTTTTTTTTTCTTTCTTTATACATACATACTAGTTACGAGTATACTATCTCTTTATCAACCAGTCTATATATTAGCAGCAGACACAGTACAGTGCGGTAGTTCACGGCTGTGGCTACCTCTGTGTCGGCACTCGGCAGCCCGTCCATAATTGTATATACCACCTAACCGTGGTTTTTTTTTCTTTCTTTATACATACATACTAGTTACGAGTATACTATCTCTTTATCAACCAGTCTATATATTAGCAGCAGACACAGTACAGTGCGGTAGTTCACGGCTGTGGCTACCTCTGTGTCGGCACTCGGCAGCCCGTCCATAATTGTATATACCAGTGACCTAACCGTGGTTTTTTTTTCTTTCTTTATACATACATACTAGTTACGAGTATACTATCTCTTTATCAACCAGTCTATATATTAGCAGCAGACACAGTACAGTGCAGTAGTTCACGGCTGTGGCTACCTCTGTGTCGGCACTCGGCAGCCCGTCCATAATTGTATATACCAGTGACCTAACCGTGGTTTTTTTTTCTTTCTTTATACATACATACTAGTTACGAGTATACTATCTCTTTATCAACCAGTCTATATATTAGCAGCAGACACAGTACAGTGCGGTAGTTCACGGCTGTGGCTACCTCTGTGTCGGCACTCGGCAGCCCGTCCATAATTGTATATACCAGTGACCTAACCGTGGTTTTTTTTTCTTTCTTTATACATACATACTAGTTACGAGTATACTATCTCTTTATCAACCAGTCTATATATTAGCAGCAGACACAGTACAGTGCGGTAGTTCACGGCTGTGGCTACCTCTGTGTCGGCACTCGGCAGCCCGTCCATAATTGTATATACCAGTGACCTAACCGTGGTTTTTTTTTCTTTCTTTATACATACATACTAGTTACGAGTATACTATCTCTTTATCAACCAGTCTATATATTAGCAGCAGACACAGTACAGTGCGGTAGTTCACGGCTGTGGCTACCTCTGTGTCGGCACTCGGCAGCCCGTCCATAATTGTATATACCACCTAACCGTGGTTTTTTTTTCTTTCTTTATACATACATACTAGTTACGAGTATACTATCTCTTTATCAACCAGTCTATATATTAGCAGCAGACACAGTACAGTGCGGTAGTTCACGGCTGTGGCTACCTCTGTGTCGGCACTCGGCAGCCCGTCCATAATTGTATATACCAGTGACCTAACCGTGGTTTTTTTTTTCTTTCTTTATACATACATACTAGTTACGAGTATACTATCTCTTTATCAACCAGTCTATATATTAGCAGCAGACACAGTACAGTGCGGTAGTTCACGGCTGTGGCTACCTCTGTGTCGGCACTCGGCAGCCCGTCCATAATTGTATATACCAGTGACCTAACCGTGGTTTTTTTTTCTTTCTTTATACATACATACTAGTTACGAGTATACTATCTCTTTATCAACCAGTCTATATATTAGCAGCAGACACAGTACAGTGCGGTAGTTCACGGCTGTGGCTACCTCTGTGTCGGCACTCGGCAGCCCGTCCATAATTGTATATACCACCTAACCGTGGTTTTTTTTTCTTTCTTTATACATACATACTAGTTACGAGTATACTATCTCTTTATCAACCAGTCTATATATTAGCAGCAGACACAGTACAGTGCGGTAGTTCACGGCTGTGGCTACCTCTGTGTCGGCACTCGGCAGCCCGTCCATAATTGTATACTAGTATCCAATCCATCCATCTCCATTGTTTACCTGAGGTGCCTTTTAGTTGTGCCTATTAAAATATGGAGAACAAAAATGCCACTCCTAGATGGGCCCGGTGTTTGTGTCGGCCACTAGGGTCGCTAATCTTACTCACACAGCTACCTCATTGCGCCTCTTTTTTTCTTTGCGTCATGTGCTGTTTGGGGAGGGTTTTTTGGAAGGGACATCCTGCGTGACACTGCAGTGCCACTCCTAGATGGGCCCGGTGTTTGTGTCGGCCACTAGGGTCGCTTATCTTACTCACACAGCGACCTCGGTGCAAATTTTAGGACTAAAAATAATATTGTGAGGTGTGAGGTATTCAGAATAGACTGAAAATGAGTGTAAATTATGGTTTTTGAGGTTAATAATACTTTGGGATCAAAATGACCCCCAAATTCTATGATTTAAGCTGTTTTTTAGTGTTTTTGGAAAAAAACACCCGAATCCAAAACACACCCGAATCCGACAAAAATAATTCGGTGAGGTTTTGCCAAAACGCGTTCGAACCCAAAACACGGCCGCGGAACCGAACCCAAAACCAAAACACAAAACCCGAAAAATTTCAGGCGCTCATCTCTAGTTATGTGTGGACTGTACTCAGAGGATGTAATTAGATAGGGAGGCATCGAAGGTTATGTGGGTGGAATTTGATAAGCTTGCCAGAAGGGGACGCTTGAGGGTTTGAAGACTAGGGGAGAGTCTTATTGTGAGTGGGAGAGCATTCACAGAGTGGGTGCAGCCCAGAAAAAATCCTGTCATTTTGAGTGGGAGCAAGTATAATAATCTTAATGTAGTGTGGAGCCATGACACCCAAAACAGGCTCATATCACAGCACCCCCCCACCGCACACACACACACATGCGCGCGCACACACACACATACGTATATAGATAAACACACAGACAAACACATATATACTGGGCGGGGGCTGTGACATCACATTGGGAAAATGTTGCGATTTGCTGGTCTGTGGGTAGGGGGTTGGGGCTAAAATGATGTGGTTCTTGTCATATTAGCCCCTCCCTCACCCCATGGACCCGCAAATGCTAGAGATTATCTCTCCGTCCTGCCCGCTGCACTAGGATGCGGGCAGGGTGCAGGAGAAAGGTAAGTCAGTAGCTTGGTTGCATAGCGAGAGGAATCAGTAGCAGGATAAAAGAAGTGATAATGCCACTGTATAGGTCATTGGTATAGGTCAACTGGAATATTGTGTCCAGTTCTGGAGACCATATCTCCAGAAGGATATAAATACATTAGAGAGTGTACAAAGAAGGGCAACTAAAATGGTGCATGGCCTACATCACAAAACTTACCCGGAAAGGCTAAAAGATCTTAACATGTATAGTATGGAGGAGAGAAGGGAAAGGGGGGACATGATGGAAGCTTTCAAATATACCAAGGGTTTTAAGAAAGTTCAGGAGGGAAAGATTCTTCAAAGGAAGAGAAGTATTAGAACTCGAGGACGTGCTGAAACTGGTGAAAGGCAGGTTCAGGGAAAATTTAAGGAAAAATTACTTAACAGAAAGGGTAGTGGATAAGTAGACTGCCTCCCATCAGAGGTGGTAGAGGCTAAGACTGTAGAGCAAATTAAACATGCTTGGGATAGGCATATGAATATCCTTACAAAGAATTAAGGTTCAAAAAGGGTTGAGATTACCTAAAGGAGAAAAAAAAGGGGCAGACTAGATGGGCCAAGTGGTTCTTATCTGCCGTCAAATTCTATGTTTCTATGAGATGTGCTTGCTCTTCTGTGGGTGCGTGGGGATAACCCAAAAATCGGGAGTCTCCCGCAACTTCCGGGAGAGTAGGCAAGTATGATATACATACATACATACATACACAAACACACACGTACATATACTGTATACATACAAATTTACTGTACACACACACATATAGCATACACACATTAATTCTCACCAAGAGGGCAGCAGCTACTCGTTCTAGTCTGGAAGGGCAGAGCTTCTATGTGTTTGACAGGCTGTGCTTTCATAGGTATTAGGAAAGGACTGGGGAGAGGAAAGGGGTGGCCACCACACTGCCTGCATATTCCATATCACTGAATGCAGATACGTGACAGCCAGGAAAGTTCTTCAGACAAACCTACAAACCTCCCCTCGCTCCCCATCACCACACTATTGTCCTTCCCCTGCTGTCAGCAAAGTATAATGGAGTGTCTGCCTCTCCCTCCCAATGTGCATATCTCTGTGACCAGAGGTGTAGCCAGAACTTTGTGGGCCCTATAGCAACATTTTTCTGAGGGCCCATATCACAAAATGCTTCCAGAGAGACACTTCTCCGCCGCACTTGTTAATTTTATGATCCATAGTAGTGCCCTAGTTCATGTTATGTCACATTGTAGGGCTGGCAGTACATATTATGCAACACAGTACCCCCAATTCACATTATGATATACAGTGCAGTGTCCCCAGTTCATATTGTGCCACATTACAATGCCCCAGTTCATATTATGCTCCACTATAGTGCTTCCACTTCATATTGTGCCAGATTACAGTGCCCCGGTTCATATTATACCACACTATAGTTCTTCCAATTCATATTGTGCCACACTGCAGTGCCCCAGTTCATATTATGCCACGCTATATAGCCACCACTTCCAATTGTCACTTTGTGTGTATGTCACTATGGACCCACTGTAAATCTTTGTGTAAATCTCTCTAACTTCTTGGTGTTTGCCTATACCTTCTTTGTGCATGTCTGTATTCCCATTTGTCACCGTTTGTCCCCTCCTTTATGTTTTTGTGTCTCTTCATTGTGGGCATCCCTTTTTTAAAAATTGCTATTTATGTGTCTGTCTATTCCTCCTACCTTCTGCCCCCAAAATCCATTTTTTCTCCGTGCCCCCCATCCACTGATATTTCTGCGCTGTGCCATCTCCCAGCTCACCCTTCATAATTCCACTATTGTCCCCTTCACCCATTTTCCTCTTCTGCGCATTACTGCTGGCTGCCGATCACAAGTGAGGTTGCTGAAACTGAGCATATCAGGTAAGCAATATCTGCTGACATTAATCTTTTTGCACTATAGACCAGATTACAGTGATAGCTGTAAGACTTGCTGGCTTTTGTCAGAAAAGAATTTCCCATGCAAACTGCTCGGCACATGAGAGGACATACCCAGGAGATGAGAGCCCCCTAAACTGTTCATGGTCCCTAAAGTGGCCCCAGTGTGACAAGGCTGATCTACAGTATAGATCAGCGTCATAGCAAGGCAGCAGTCTACTCTGTGATAGCCCCGCCCCTAAACCTGTGATGTCATGATTTCACAACCTGGAGGGCGGAGGCACCAGCTCTGGCAAGTAGAACACTATCCGGATGCTCCAGGCAGTAGCGGATCTTGCCACGGGCAAGCAGTACTTTTGCCCGGGGCGCCGCCTTCCGGAGGGCACTGGCGCCGTCCGGAGGGCGCCGCACCATGGCAAGATGCGTCTAGTTTCCCTTCATGGAGAGGACCTTTGCTGTGCGGTGCGCGATGACGTCATCGCGCACCGCACAGCATAGTGGCACAGACACTAGGGGTCATAATTGACCTCTAGTGTCTATGCTGTGCTATGGGAGAGACATAATGACGTCTCTCCCATAGATCCGAGGACTGGAGAAGAGCGGCGCCAGCGGAGGAGGAGGTCTGGAATCAGGAGCGGGGATTGTAAGTATACTTTTATTTTTATTTTATTTTTCTTCCAGCTGCGCTACAGGGGCATAAATGGGGGCATAGCTGACCATGCCCCCATATGAAGCCACGCCCCTATTTTTTGCCCGGGGCGCCACAAGGGCAAGAACCGGCCCTGGCTCCAGGTAGCTCCACAGGTTGCAGGGTGCCTGGCTAGAGCATCCCTTGGATGCTCTGAGTGGCTTTGTATTAGTGCTACTGGCTGTAGGGTACCCTTTCAGGTGGAGGCAGGTTCCGTGCCCCTCCAGTAGGCCCAGGTAAAGAGTATCCCCCCTCCCCTCCTCCTCCTTTTTGTACCACTGGTTAGGGATAGTGTATTTGAGCTCTAATCTGTCTATCTATCTATCTATCTATCTATCTATCTATCTATCTATCTATCTATCTACCTCTCCAACCTCCTATCAAGGCGCGAAATGTACTGGATTTACGAAGTGAAATCACTCCACTCAGATGGACTTAATGAGAATTACGAGATTGCACCATTTTTGTGAACGTAAGCGTATTATTTCACTTATATGAAACCGTCGGCATTCTCTCTTCCTTCCTACTACGTCTATGAGTTTTGGGGCACCTAACAGTGTATTCCCAATCTCTGGACACTTCTTCCCGTGCAGCCCAGAACTTAATTACAGCCATACCACACTGGATATGCCCAAATACGCCCGATCTTGGAAGCCAAGCAGTGTTGGCCCGGTTAGTACAGGGCTAGGAGACTGCCCAGGAATACCGGGTGCTGTAAGAAACACAGGTCTGGCAGGGATTTATTCTTTCCAAACTGCAATTCTGCATATGACGGCGTCACTACTATACAAAGTATTAATCACTTGAATTATGTCACGTTAGTGACTCCTTTATAATACTTTTAATTTTGTTAATATTTTACTAGCTTAATATCCATACGACACCGGTATATGCTATTTTAGAACTCTAGTCTCCTTTGAACCATTGTGCCTGAAGGTTATTCTCATCTAAATCTCCTGTATGTATACACTAGAATATTAACGTTTTTATCTGTATCATATGTGCAGAACATTGCTTATTTTATGTGCTTAAGTATCCATATGAATATGTCCAGATGTCATGTCCCTTAAGAAACATATATAAACTTTAGAGCAAATAGATCTGTGCTGCTAAAAAAGAAACTTCTGATTCCGTTTTCCTTTCCTTGTATGATGAATCCCTGCCTGGAGACAAGCAATCCTGAAGAATCAGCGCCTATGAATGGACTAAATCACCACTAAAATGGCCATCGGCACCTGCTTTCAGCATCTAAGACTGTCTCCAAATAACGGACTTCTTAAAGATGGCCGCCGCACCCTATAATACACTCGCCTGGCGCATGCGCAGTAAAGGCTCCCGGACACAGGAAGTGGGGCGGAAATGACGTCAGCAACGTCCCGGACCGGAAGTCCGCACCCAGAGACTTTTTTTAAGTTTTAAACCACTTTGCAACATTAGTTTTATAACGCAAACATTGCGTTTTACATGTCCCAGTGTCCATCTATGCAATTAGTACATTGAATATGCATTACTAGATCCTGAACCCCTGGTGAGGTTAATTACAGGAAGTGAGGTAATTAATCACTTCCTGACCCATAATGGTATATATAGATGATCTGTCCCACTTACATGATACCCCTTGATGAAGTCAGACCAGACGAAACACGTTGGGTGAATCCTGATACTACTGAATCCTCAGTTAAGCTACTTATATCCATCTCCATTATTTTAATTGCATTCCAACTTTTATTTATCCCTCATCAATTCTATGTTTTTAGCTTTTAACATTTGAATTGTATTTTTTTAGTAACCCCATGCTTTCCAATTTGTTTTCAAACTTTTTATGTGCTCCGTGTAAATTTTAAATTGTTTTCTTGCTAGTGTAATTTTGATGCTTTTTCATTTTTATGTGCCTAGGGTCCCATCGTGCTAATATTTAGCACCTTGGATGTTGCAACCCCGTTTGGCCAGTTGTGTGTTTTTATAACCTTTTTTTATATATAAAAAAATCTTTCTGTTCTTTTAAGTAAAATAGCAGTCCTTTTAATTTGCTGCCACCATTGGTCGCTCAGATCTTATCCGTCACTTCCAACTATCTATCTATCTATCTATCTATCTATCTATCTATCTATCTATCTATCTATCTATCTATCTATCTATCTATCTCCTGTACACGTGTGCTTTATGTTTCTTTCTGCTATTGTGTTTCCATTTGCGAGTATTTTCAGTAAGTACAGCTCATTTTCATTCTCCAGAAACTGAAACATCTTAGGTTCCAGCACAAATAGTGATAGTAATTCACCCATCTGTCATGTTGGGCTGTGGATTTCCCATTTGGTGATTATATTAATATGTGACTTCCTCATGAGCTGCACTCATGCTGATGCGACCACACTATAGTATGTGAGGTGTGCTATATAACATGACTAACTAACCTTAGCTGAGACAGCAGGTTTCTGTTACCACCTCTCCATCTATCAGGGACGTGCAGTCAGGGGAGGCAGGGGAGGCAGAGCCTCCCCTGTCATTAATGATTACATTAATATAAAGATACTTAATACACATTCTGTGTCATAAGTATATGTTTTATATTATTATAATCATTTTTACAATTTCAAAACATGCTTAAATAACTTTTGGAGGCACCCAGAGTGGTGCCTCCCACGGACAATGATAAAGGGTAGGAAGCGGGGGGCGGGGCCAAGGAACGGGCAGTAAAAAGCCCATTTAAAAAAGCGGGGTAAGCGGCACTAGTATATGTGCCTCAGTGACAGGGGTGTGCTCTCAGCCCATATGAAAGCACGCCCCTGTCACCGATGCATATTTGATTGGGCACCAGAATCACAGCTATCCCTGGTGTCCAGCCCACTCTCCTCCCCGAGAGAGGCCCCTGGCCTGCACCAGTGCACCTGTTCCCCTGCTCACCTCTCACTGATTGCCGGTAACGGGGGTAGCTGCTCTCACTGACATTACTCCAGGTACGGGGGGCGCCGCAGCCCGACATACTCGAGCCTCCACCATCCTCGTCTTGTGAACTATGCGCTCCGCCCCTCCACAGGTCAGTGACTGTCCCTGCTGTCAGCAGCGCTGCCAGCCGGATGGTGTGTATAACCCGCCATCTCCCAGAGTCTGTGCTGAGCGCTGCCGTGTACTGACCATGGGCTGCCGTGCGCTCTGTGTTTCAGATAGCAGAGCAGCCCATGGTCAGTACACAGCAGCGCTCAGCACGGAGATTTGCACACTGTGACGGGATATAAGGGGTTAAGGGAGGGGGGGGGGGTGATTACTGTGTGTCTGCAGGGGGGTGGTGATTACTGCAGTGCATATGTGCCGAGGTATATCGGGAAGAGGGGGGGGGGGGGGCGCTGCTGAGTACTGCATATGTGCCAGGGTATAAGGGGAGGGGGTGATTAGGTGATTACTGTAGGTCTGCCGGGGGGAGGGGAGATTACTGCAGTGCATATGTGCCGGGGTATAAGGGGGGGGGGGGGGGGATTACTGTAGGTCTGCCGGAGGAAGGGGGGTGACTACTGCACTTGTGTGCTGGGGTATGAGGGGAGGGGTGGGGGATTACTGCATATTTGCTGGGGTGTAAGGGGAGGGGATGATTACTGTGTGTCTGCCGGGGGGGGGGGAGAGAGTGAATACTGCATATGTGCTGGGGTTTAAGGGGTGGGGGTGATTACTGTGTGTCTGCCGGGGTACAAGGGGAGGGAGGGTGATTGCTGCATACGTGTTGGGGTATAAGGAGAGGGGGGGGGGGTGATATTGCGTGTGTGCCTGGGTATAAGAGCAGGGGACGATTACTACTGCTGTCTCAATCAACCGACCTGAAGCTGTAATCCTGCTTCCAGGCAGACCCTCCACTGCTCTCTTTAACTTCGGGCACCTCTGCTGCCCAGGCCCTGGCTGCTGTTACTCCCCAGACTTCTCAGGCATTGGCGACAGTATCAGATGGGGAATTAGCTGTGGGGGCGGTGACTTTAGCAGGCACTGGCAGCTGGCATGGGCAGCAGTACAGTAGCGGGCACTGGCGGCGGCCATAGTGGTGGTGGTAATGGGCATGCCTCACCAGCCACTGACCTCACCGCACGCCACTGCCATCTATAGGTAGAATAGGACACGTTATGAAGATATTACCGAGGAGGTGATGTTACAGATATCAGCTTAGCACGGATCATACTGTATGCATAAAGGCAGGTGTTGAAGTTGTTCAATGGGACGTAAAATATCATTATTATTATTATTATTATTATTAGTAGTAGTAGTAGTAGTAGTAATAACAGAGCCGTATCTAGACTTTTTGGTGCCCTGTGCCAGAGAGAGAATTGGCGCCGCCCTCACCCCCTGTCCCCCATTTTTTCCAATAGGGACATAAGGCACATGCTTCGTGGGAAAGGGGCATGACCAGATTGATTCCAGAGAAAGCCCATGCTATGATGACCTTTCCCACATTATATATACATATATTACACACACACATTTATAGACCACTGCAAGAAAATGGATTTGAACACAAATCCTCTTTATACCACATTCATGCACTTAACTTGAGAGCTTGTTTTTATTCAGTTACAATACCCTTTATTAAATAACACATTTCAATATACTGTCATATCCAGGATTCAAACCTACAACCTGTTAAATTCTAATCAAACACCCTACTCATTGAGCTACTTGATCCTGTATAAAAAACTATGAACACTATATGAAGCTACTGGTACTTTGTAAAAAAAAATAGTCAGCACTGCAATTGAGCAGATCTATGTAGTGTGCAGCCACACATAGGCAAACGCAGGGGGGGGGGGGGGGTGGTTCTGGTTGCTCAGAAACCCCCCTCCCCAGGACAGTGTGCTCACATTATGACAATAGCAATGGTATATAATATGATTACTAGAGCTGCGGCCACATCATGCAGTTTAAGGGACAGAGCAGAGCTGCTGCACGTGCCCAGTGGTAGCAGCTTCTTCTACAAAGTTTGCTGTGTGTGTGGATCTGAGTCCTCAATCAGTGCTCTGGACCAGAGAGTAGCTACCAGGAAGAAGAGACAGGATCCTTACCATGAGGTGGGAGAATGTGTGTTTAGAAAGTGCAGTACTGGTTCTATTATGTTTGTGTATTTATTTGCTATGGTATGTTTAACCTTTTAATGACCACTTTGTTTGATACAGCCTATACTATAGACCATCTATAGTATTAAATATTAATACTGTATTCCATACAGTTGGCAGTGTAAAAAAAAAGACTAATGTTTACATTAATGTCCAGGGTCATTACTAGGTTCTTCTACTGCTCCCTAACACTCCCGCATTTGCTCCAATGTTCCGCAGAGTGGGAGATTGTGGACTGGCATTTGGAAAACCCCCTATAGAAATCATGCATTTGCCACTGCAGCCACACATCCAATCTCTTGCAGCCACACACTACATAGATCTGCTCAGCTGCAATGCCAATATTTTTTTCACTAAGTACAAGGTAAGCTTCAAATAGTTAGAATTCTCTAACTTAGAATTCTCTAGCTTTATATGCAAGGGCAGATAGCTCAATTATTAGATTGTCTGACTGCAATGCCACAGGCAATGGGTTAGAATCCCGGGTATGTCAGCATCTTAAAATTTAATAAAGGACAGTGTGACTGAATAACAAAGATATCTCAATTTGAGCTCATGAATGTTGTATAGGTATTAGCGACAGAAGGAGTCAGGTTAGGAGACAGAGGTGGTCAGGAGATGCTGGGCTTTAAAAAGGGGGAAGCTGCTAGTGACAGTAATTAAAACAGATAATTGACAAGTGCCGCCAACAGCGCCCCCTACCCTGCAGCGCTATGTGCGGTGCCCCCTCCGCACACTCCTAGTTACGGCCCTAAGTAGTAATAGGTGTGCAACAACCTTGGTTTGGGAGATGTTTTCTATGCAACAAACCTTTTCTGATGAATGTGCTGAGTCTGACATCTGAACAGGGGCGTTTCTAGAGAGGAGAAGGTCCATGCGTGCAGGATCTGTACCAGCTGTACTGTGCCAGCAGTAGCGCTTAGTCCTGTGACCCAAGTGCTGTCCCAGAGTCTACAGCGCATGTACAGATCTCCGGGAAAATGGCGCAGCGGACATTTTCCCAGTGATTTTTCTACTGCACATGTGCAAAACACCAGGAAAATGGCGCCACACCATTTAACTGGTGATTTCTGCAGTGCTGCTACTGCGCTGTGGGTCTCCGGAGGGTAAGTATTAAAAATAATGGGTGCAGGGTGTGCGTTGTGAGCCCCCCTGGACCCCGGGGGGGGGTGTGCACGGCCCACACTGCACCCATTATAAATACCCTTGTCCCTATCGTTTGGCGACCTGCCCATGGCTAACGGGAAGCCTAAAACACTAAGGGGGATATCCAGTTCCCCGTGGTACATTCGTGTCAGCTTATCGGGGGTTACCTGTTGCTGCACCGGGTGTTGGCTCCTGACAGCTCCAGGTGCAACGCTGCACCTCCAGCTCCCCCCGGTCACATGACCGCTCCCCTGTCATGTGACCGCTGCTAGGGGTGGGGGAAGTGGGGGGATGCAGGTCACGGCGCTGCCCCAGCTTCCCCGCTGGTGGTCACATCGCCGAGTGCCGGTTCCCGAGCCGTGGCACCCTCCTTGCAGTCCCAGCCTGCTGCTGCTGCGGCAGGCATGGGACACTGCAGGTCACCACGCTGATCGGGGATTTTGTTTCGCCTCCTCAGGCAGGTGAAACCACTTCCCCGGAAACAGACCTGTTTTCATGCGAAAATACACAGGTTTCACTGAACCTGTGTATTTTTGGGAGATAATCTATTTTTCTTTTTTTTCCATCAATAGTATTTATTAAGGTTTTGTTCCGTTAACCACGGAAGGGGAGGGTTACAGAAAAGAAAAAACAAGAGTTGGGAGTGTACAAGGAAGGAATCAAGATCAATTGCCGCATAGCCAATAGTACATACCAAGAGAACACATGGATATATAAGACAAAGGTATAACACAAAACAGGCTGACCAATATCGTGGTCATTTAATAATCACATTTTTTTTTTTAAAGATTAAGCGATGTTGAGGAGCAACGCTGCACCTTCCCCAGCGGTAGTAAACCCATGCCATCTAAACCATTTAACTAGTGAGGAATTAGCTGTAAAAGAGTAGGGAACACCCAGGGTCTCCATTTGGAAGTCGTGATTCATTTTTTTCGAATCACTTTTCGAAGGGGTGGAGGAGAAGAACACTTCCAGTTCTGCGCTATAGCCGCTCTAGTAGCAATAAAAATGTGGCCTAAAACATAACGATCTGGATTGGAAAGGTCTGTAGGATATACATGAAACAATGCTAAAATGGGCGACTCTTGCATACGTACATGAAGGATTTTATAAATCAAGTCAAATACCTCTCTCCAGAGCGATTTAATCCCAGAGCAGCACCAAAACACATGTAAAATGTCCCCAACCTCTCCACAGTTCCTCCAACAGAATTTAGATTGGGAAGGCCAAATTTTATGTAATTTGGCCGGGGTGAAATACAATCTATGCAGCAACTTATACTGCATTTCCAAATGTTTATAGCATTTGGAGAATTGATGTGCAGTAAGATATATAGCTTCCCATTGCTGAAGTGTAAATGCGGTTTGCAAGTCCAACTCCCACTGCAACTGCGTCGAGGATTTGCCCACTGTCACATTATCCTGGTATATATAATACCAGAATCTAATGGACCCCCTATAATTGCCCGTTGATAATTTGGATATAATAGTAGGTGGAGGGAGATGGAAAGATCCAGAGGATCGGAGCAAACTGGAAATCCAGTGGCTAATGTGCATATACGTAAACAATTCTTTGTTTGGGAGGCTGTACTGCAGTTGAAGAGAAGAAAACGAGCTGATGATACCAACATCCACAACATCAGCGATGGTTGTAAGACCGCGGGAGGTCCACCCAGCAACCTGTAGATCGGTAATCAGTCGGGAGAGTGCATATAGGGAAAGGTTGAGAGCCGGTAACGGTAGGTAGTTAGTAGAGACCGCAATAGTATCCCAGGCCTTTAGGGAATCAGAGATTGCCCTAGGGGAATTCAGGAGTAGGGGTCTCAGTCTATTAGGAATCCACTGCGAATCCACCAGGGGGAAATGAGGAAGCAGCACCTTCTCCAGGTCAACCCAGGGTTTAGGTCCAGGGGGTAAGGACCAGTCACTAATCTGTGCTGCTAAACAAGCATAGTGATACGTCAATAAGTCAGGAACCTCCAATCTCCCCGAACATTGAGAGTGAGACAGACTGCGGAAAGCAAACCGTGGAGTTTTACCATTCCAAATGTAGCGTAAAATCAATGAATGCACTTGGGTAATACATTTTTGGGGAATTAAGTATGGGATTGTTCTAAATAAATTCACAAGTTTTGGCAAAATTGTCATTTTGAATGAGGACAGTCTATGAATCCAGGACACCTCAAACCACAACCAGCTTTATAACAAAGCGTCAACATGACTAGTAAGGGGCAGATAATTAATATCCTTCAATTTTGACATGGAGTTAGGAATATATATGCCCAAATATGAAATGGAATCTTTTTTCCAATTGTATTTATATAAGCATTTAAGCTTAATCAAGGCTCCAAGGTGTACATGAAAAGACAGAACCTCAGTCTTGGTTGTGTTCAACTTATAAAATGATGCTGCACTGTATTGGTCAATAATATCATGCAGGGCCGGAAGGGAGGACTCGGGATCAGAGACAAAAAGCATCACATCATCCGCAAATAAACTCAATTTGTGTTCTAGGCCCCAAATACGAACTCCAGAAAAGGCCACTGAAGTACGGATAGCAACTGCTAGTGGCTCAATAGCAAGAATATACATAAATGGCGATAAGGGGGGGGGCAACCTTGTCGGGTGCCATTTGATATAGCAAAGGGGGGAGATAGAAATCCATTAATTAAGACTGTAGCGGTAGGGCAGCTATACAATGCAGAAATAGAGGACATTAACTTCCCCTGTAGGCCAAAACTGGACAACACTGCCCTGAGAAAGTCCCAATGCAGGCGATCAAAAGCCTTTTCTGCATCTAAAGATAGAAGAATAGAGGGGTGTCTATCTCTAATCAAAAACTTGGTTAGGTCAAACACCCTACGAGTATTATACGATGCTTGTCTCCCCCTGACAAAGCCCACCTGATCGGGATGGATAAGTTTAGGAATGAACGGGGTTAGTCTGTTGGCAATCAATTTGGAAAAGAGCTTGACATCAGTATTGAGGAGGGCAATCCGCCTACAGTTCTGGCAATGAGCAGGGTCTTTCCCGGGTTTATGTATGATGATAATTTGGGCTCGCAGCATTTTAGTGGGAAAAGAGCCATGTTCAGTTGCATAGGTATATAAGCTAGTAAGAGTGGGGATAAGCTCGGAAGCAAATTTTTTGTAAAAAGAATTTGAAAAGCCATCTGGACCAGGAGCCTTCCCCAAGGGGAGAGACTGGACAGCAGCCAACACCTCTCCATCAGTTCACGGTGTATTTAGAGACTCTAAATCATCTACCTTCAGTTGGGGGAGCTGTATTTATTTTAAAAAGGATGAGATAAGGGCGCTAGTGGGTTGGGGAGAGGCAGAGTCAGACTTCAAATTATAGAGCCATTCATAATATCAGGCAAACTCTGTTGCAATATCCGAGGGATTTAAAAGTGGCTGCCCACCATGGGTATATATAACCTTAATCCTGTTACGCAGCTGTCGTACCCTGAGTTTAAGAGCTAAAAATGTACCCGATCTGTTACCTAAAGTATAACATTTTTGTTGCAATTTGGCCATAGCAAACCGCATACAGGCTAAAAATAATTTGTGCAGTTGGTTTCGAAGAGAAACTAGTTCACGCTTAAGTGAACGAGAGGGTTGAGCACAATTAAGCGACTCCACCTGCAGTAAGCGTTTCTCTAGGTCCGTCTGTTGACGTAGGAATTCCCTCCTTAGTCTCGACCCGGTCTGAATAGCCACTCCCCGCAGCACTGCCTTAAGAGCGCACCAAGACAGGACCCACCCATGCAGTAATAAAAGTAAGATACAATATAGTATAAGCAAGAAATTAACAAATATTGCAAGACATAACAGTATACACCGAACAATAGCCGTTCTAGAGTAAGGATCTTCTCAGAGAGACCACGGTTAGTGGTGTAAAAAAGGAAGAACCAACTGGTGTGGGAGGTTGAGTTATGAATGAGACACTAAATATGTAACCACATTTTCTCTGACGTCCTAGTGGATGCTGGGAACTCCGAAAGGACCATGGGGAATAGCGGCTCCGCAGGAGACTGGGCACAACTAAAGAAAGCTTTTAGGTCACCTGGTGTGCACTGGCTCCTCCCACTATGACCCTCCTCCAAGCCTCAGTTAGATTTTGTGCCCGGCCGAGGTTGGATGCACACTAGGGGCTCTCCTGAGCTTCTAAAAAGAAAGTATATAATTAGGTTTTTTATTTTACAGTGAGACCTGCTGGCAACAGGCTCACTGCAGCGAGGGACTAAGGGGAGAAGAAGCGAACCTACCTGCTTGCAGCTAGCTTGGGCTTCTTAGGCTACTGGACACCATTAGCTCCAGAGGGATCGACCGCATGGAACTGGCCTTGGTGTTCGGTCCCGGGGCCGCGCCGCCGTCCCCCTTACAGAGCCAGAAGCAAGAAGAGGTCCGGAAAATCGGCGGCAGAAGACATCAGTCTTCACCAAGGTAGCGCACAGCACTGCAGCTGTGCGCCATTGCTCCTCATACACACTTCACACTCCGGTCACTGAGGGTGCAGGGCACTAGGGGGGCGCGCCCTGAGCAGCAATAAAAACACCTTGGCTGGCAAAAATACCACAATATATAGCCCCAGAGGCTATATATGTGATAATTACCCCTGCCAGAATCCATAAAAAAGTGGGAGAATAGTCCGCAAAAAAGGGGCGGAGCTATCTCATTCAGCACACTGGCGCCATTTCTCCCTCACAGCTCCGCTGGAAGGAAGCTCCCTGGCTCTCCCCTGCCGTCTACACTACAGAAAAGGGTAAAAAAGAGAGGGGGGGGGGGCACTAAATTTAGGCGCAGTATATATAACAGCAGCTATAGGGGACATAATTAAGTTAGTCCCTGCATTATATAGCGCTCTGGTGTGTGCTGGCATACTCTCACTCTGTCTCCCCAAAGGGCTTTTGTGGGTCCTGTCCTCTGTTAGAGCATTCCCTGTGTGTGTGCGGTGTGTCGGTACGGCTGTGTCGACATGTTTGATGAGGATAATGATGTGGAGGCGGAGCAGATGCCTATAGAAGGGATGTCACCCCCTGCGGGGCAGACACCTGAGTGGATGGACTTATGGAAGGAATTGCGTGCACGTATCGACGCCTTACACAAAAAATTTGACGACATGCCAAATGCGGGACAGCCGGCTTCTCAGCTCGTGCCTGTCCAGGCGTCTCAAAGGACATCGGGGGCTCTAAAACGCCCGCTACCTCAGATGGCAGACGCGGATGTCGACACGGATACTGACACCAGTGTCGACGACGATGAGTCTAGTCTAATGTCCACTAAGGCCATTCTTTGCATGATTGAAGCAATGAAAGAGGTGTTACAAATTTCTGATATAAACCCAGGTACCACTAAAAAGGGTATTATGTTTGGGGAGAAAAAACTACCCGTAGTTTTCCCCCATCAGAAGAATTAAATGAAGTGTGTGAAGAAGCGTGGGCTTTCCCTGATAAAAGATTGGTAATCTCTAAGAAGTTACTAATGGCGTTCCCTTTCCCGCCAGAGGATAGGTCACGTTGGGAGACACCCCCTAGAGTGGATAAAGCGCTCACATGTTTGTCTAAAAAGGTGGCACTACCGTCTCCGGATACGGCCGCCCTCAAGGAACCTGCTGATAGAAAGCAGGAGGCGATCCTGAAGTCTGTATATACACACTCAGGCATTATACTTAGACCAGCTATTGCGTCAGCATGGATGTGCAGTGCTGCCGCTGCGTGGTCAGATTCCCTGTCAGAAAATATTGACACCCTAGACAGGGACACTACTCTGCTAACCATAGAGCATATAAAAGACTCAGTCTTATACATGAGAGATGCACAGAGGGAGATCTGCCGGCTGGCATCTAAAATAAGTGCATTGTCCATTTCTGCTAGGAGAGGCTTATGGACTCGCCAGTGGACAGGGGATGCAGATTCAAAAAGACACATGGAAGTTTTGCCTTATAAGGGTGAGGAGTTATTTGGGGATGGTCTCTCGGACCTAGTTTCCACAGCAACTGCTGGGAAGTCAGCATTTTTACCCCATGTTCCCTCACAGCCTAAAAAGGCGCCGTTTACTTTTATCAGGTACAGTCCTTTCGGACTCAGAAAAACAGGCGTGGAAAAGGCGGGTCCTTTCTGTCCAGAGGCAGAGGTAGGGGAAAAAGGCTGCAACAAACAGCAGGTTCCCAGGAGCAAAAGTCCTCCCCCGCTCCTTCCAAGTCCGCCGCATGACGGTGGGGCTCCACAGGCGGAGCCAGGTACGGTGGGGGGCCGCCTCAAAAATGTCAGCGATCAGTGGGCTCGCTCACAGGTGGATCCCTGGATCCTGCAAATAGTATCTCAAGGGTACAAACTGGAATTCGAGGCGTCTCCACCCCACCGGTTCCTAAAATCTGCCTTGCCGATTACTCCTTCAGACAGGGAGGCTGTGCTAGCGGCAATTCACAAGCTGTATTCCCAGCAGGTGATAATCAAGGTGCCCCTACTTCAACAAGGACGGGGTTACTATTCCACACTGTTTGTGGTACCGAAACCGGACGGTTCGGTGAGACCCATTTTAAATTTGAAATCCTTGAACACATACATAAAAAAATCCAAGTTCAAGATGGAATCGCTCAGGGTTATTGCAAGCCTGGACGAGGGGGATTACATGGTATCCCTGGACATCAAGGATGCTTACCTGCATGTCCCCATTTACTATCCTCACCAGGAGTACCTCAGATTTGTGGTACAGGATTGCCATTACCAATTCCAGACGCTGCCGTTTGGACTCTCCACGGCACCGAGGGTGTTTACCAAGGTAATTTCGGAAATGATGATACTCCTTCGAAGAAAGGGAGTTTTAATTATCCCGTACTTGGACGATCTCCTAATAAAGGCGAGGTCCAAGGAGCAGTTGTTGGTGGGAGTAGCACTATCTCAGGAGGTGCTACACCAGCACGGTTGGATTCTGAATATTCCAAAATCACAGCTGGTTCCGACGACACGTCTACTGTTCCTGGGTATGATTCTGGATACAGTCCAGAAAAAAGTGTTTCTCCCGGAGGAGAAAGCCAAGGAGCTGTCATCTCTAGTCAGAGACCTCCTGAAACCAAAACAGGTATCGGTGCATCACTGCACGCGGGTCCTGGGAAAGATGGTGGCTTTTTACGAAGCAATTCCTTTCGGCAGGTTCCATGCCAGAATCTTTCAGTGGGACCTGTTGGACCAATGGTCCGGATCGCATCTTCAGATGCATCGCCTAATAACCCTGTCTCCAAGAACCAGGGTGTCTCTGCTGTGGTGGCTGCAGAGTGCTCATCTTCTAGAGGGCCGCAGATTCGGCAT